>NW_020664499.1:8665634-8766321 GCF_002925995.2 Terrapene triunguis
AGGACCCTCTGTTGCTTTTTACAGATTCAGACTAACACGGCTACCCCTCTGATACTTGATATATCTGTAGGTTTCACTCCCTCTCTGTATTTGCCAAGCAGGTAGGAAAAGGTCTAAATCCTGTTACTTGCACGTGCCATCTGATGCAAGCACAAAATTAGAGGTGGAGTAGAGGCCTCTTTAAAGGGGTGTCCTTCAGAAATCAGAATGTATGTAACAACAGAGCTACTGGGACAAATTCACCAAAGGCCTAAACAGACACAGTCCCCTTGTCCACTGAGCCATTGGCTCCATATCAGTCATTGTTAAGATTTATGACTGTCTAGTGAATTTCATCTCATTATTTGCTTCCAGATCAAACAGTCACGATGTTTGCATCCTCACAGGTGGCTAACACTTGTAATTTTATTATGTGGAAAAAAGAGTTTGTTTATTTTTCTCTGTGGCATTTTTGTTCTTCACAAGCATCACAGGAACAATCAGCTTGAATGAACATGCTGGTGTATCTGGTACTGGCCCAGAATTAATCCTCTGGTCATCATTTTGCCTTTTGAATTCTCCCCTGTTTATAATTAAGCTGGTTGAGTCATGAAAATCCTAGTTCATGAATTTATGAATCCAAATCCCAAGTCTCTGCT
Source organism: Terrapene triunguis (assembly GCF_002925995.2). Lineage (NCBI taxonomy): Eukaryota > Metazoa > Chordata > Testudines > Emydidae > Terrapene > Terrapene triunguis. The sequence continues at coordinate 8,666,273 of NW_020664499.1, forward strand.
ACTCACAAACATTATTCATGTTTATTTGTTCTTTAGTTGCAAGAATTCAGATGACCACTGGGTTTCCATGGAAATGTTTTTGAATCCTGAAATACTCACCAGTCATAGCACTAACAGTTATTTGGCCTAACACTCCTTATTGGCTACTCTTTATTCTCCTGTTTAATAGGTTTCGGTAGCCAGTCAAGGAGCAGGAACAATGCCATGTGACTTAGGTATCCAATCACATATTGCGAATAAAAATATAGCATTGAATGAATTGCACGAAAATTACCAACCAAGCGATACAGCAAATAGCATATTAGGCCAAATAATTATTAGTGCTACAATCTGTGACTATGCAAACAAAACAGAGTGAATTCTGGTGCATCTAATATTGTTCACAATGAATAATGCACCCAGCTTTACTCCTGTCCAGTCACAGAGTGAGGGAATGTCACATGGCCGGTAGGAGATGGGACATGTTCCTAACGGGGCAGCACTGTTCTGGTCATGTGTGTAGAGGTCTTGGGAAGGAACCAGGCCTCTTCTAAGGGGATCTTTGGTGAAATGTTCCTGCAAGAAGATGTTTGAAATGCTAATGAGGCTAATTACTCCATGTATGTGGTTTGGGATTTCCTGGCAGAAACTGGGGAGGGGAAGGGGGGAGGGTTACAAAACTCTCAGAGTCAGGAGACTTGGCTTCTATTGTGAGCTCTGCCACTGACCCATCGGGTGACCTTGGGCAAGTCACTTCCCTTCTCAGTGCCTCAGTTTCCCCAGCTGTACAATGAGGCTGACCTCCTTTGTAAAGCACAGCTGGAAAGGGCTATATAAGAGCTAACTATTATTATTAATATTTCTTTTTTCCAGTATTCTGGGCATAAGAGCTATTGAGCCACCCGAGGATGAAGAACAAACAGCGGATATTGATCCCGGAATGAGGCTGTTGTCTAGTGACGCACAAGGCGGAAGAGGTAAGCAAGCTGAGGGATGACACTCTTTCTCCCGCTGGCATCCTCAGCATGCCCAGAAAGCTAACGCTCTCTCTGCCTCCTCCATTTGCAGCTCCTAGGAGTGCTGGAGACCCGCCAGCCCCGCTGGGTGCCAAGTCTGCAGCGGTGCCGGAGGAAGACCGAGACCACATCTACCACCCCCCAGACGCTGCTCTGGAAGAGGAAGGCCCTGTGCAGATAGCGGCACTGTATGCTGAAGCTGTCAGTGGCCCAGAAGAAGACAGAGACCATCTCTACCATGGCTAGGGGAGGAGATTTGATCCTGTCTACTCACCAGTAATAAAGGAAGAGGGGATTGTGCCGAGTGTCCCCTCTACCCACTCTCCTTGGCTGTATGTTCCCTTGGCCCTTTCCTTCCCAGGATGGCGGGGGTGTACCAGCCCCTCTCCTCCTCCCTGTCCTATCAGACCCTGTGTCTTGGATAATAAGAGGGCTCTGGCTTCAGGCTGTGTCAGGCTCTACTCTGAGCTATCACTCAAATGGCAGTTGCTGGGACCGGCAGGTGCTGCAGGAAGATGGTCGGCTGGCTGAGGTCTCTTGGCAGGACAAGCATCATTATGAAATCTGCCCTTCCCTGAGTGTCATGGCTGTGAAGTGTCAGACACCCCCAGTGACCCAGCTGTGACCCCAGCGTGGGGCTAGGAGAGGCGTTTGCTGTAGCAATGCCCTAGGCAGGGAGCTGCTTCTGGAGAGCGGCTTGCTGCTGTTATTCGTTTGTGCTGAACTGTATCTACATGCTGATTCAGAGCAGCTGAAAGCTTGGAACTGCAGCAGTCCTGGAATCAGTTTGCACCCACAGCGAGCTGGCAGCCCCTGTGTACAGAATGCCCCCCCCCCAACTTGGGGATTCTGGGACATGTCTACACTGCAACTAGACACCCGGGGCTGGCCCATACCAGCTGACTCAGGCTCATGGGCTGCCGGGACCCTGTGAGGTGGGAGGGTCCCAGAACCCGGGCTGCAGCCTGAGCCCAAATGGCTACACTGCAATGAAACAGCCCCCAGCCCGAGTCAGCTGGCACGCACCAGCCGCGCAGGTCTAATTGCAGCATAGACATACCCTTAGTGACACCAGCCTCAGCTGGAAGGCTTAATAAATAAGCCTCCTCCAGTGGGGGGTGGGGCAAAGGGGGCCACTGTCTCCCCAGGGTGGGACCTCATCACCCGCAGGTGCACCCACTCACAGGGCAGACAGTGGTGGGAAAAGGAAGGGCATTCGTGAGAATGCAGGGACAGCTGCTAGAGCCAGGCCTGCTCCCAGCTTCACACGCTTCAGCCAGAGGGGAATCCAGGAAGGGAGGCAGGCACAGGGCACCGTGGCCATGTCTACACTGCAGGGGGAGTGAGCCCAGTTACAGAGGCTTGTGCTAGCTCGGCTCAAGCTAGCAGCTAAAAATAGCAGCTTGGATTTTGTGGCTCAGGCGGCTGCTTGGGCTCTGAAGCCCACCCTGTGCCCTGGGTCTGAGCTCAGATAGCTAGCCCAGGTCTGCACCAGAGCCACATGGCTATTTTTGGTGCACTGGCTCAGGCCCAGCCAGCAAGAGTCTGTCTGCCCAGGCCGGGAGGCTCCCCCTGCTGCAGTGTGGACATACCCCATGTGTCCCTGAAAGAATCATTGCCCTGCAAACCACAGGGACCTTCCCCCACACATTCCACCCCACCCCCACGCTTCCCACCCACCCCTCCCCCACACACTGTGCACCCCACACAGAGCCCCGCTCCATCCCACTCCTCCTCCCCACTGTGCACCCCACACAGACTCCTTCCCTCCACTCTGTGTGCCCTACACCCACCCTCTTCCCCCACACTGTGTGCCCCTACACACAGTGCACCCCTCACATTCACCGTCCCCCCTTGCTGTGGGTTACCTAGGGAGGTGGTAGAATCTCCATCCTTAGAGGTTTTTAAGGCCCAGCTTGACAAAGCCCTGGCTGGGATGATTTAGTTGGGGTTGGTCCTGCTTTGAGCAGGGGATTGGACTAGATGACCTCCTGAGGTCTCTTCCAACACTAATATTCTATGATTCTAACTCTCCCACACCCTCTAGCCCTCTCCTCAGGGCACCGGGGCCTCTAGTCAAGTCACATGACACCCTGTGAGCCAAAGGGCCGTCAAGAACCAATGGGGCACTTTTCAGTGCTGGCTCCTACTGGCCCAATAGCCCTGTCCTGCAGGGTTACGGCCTGTGGGCCCTGCTGGCACCAAAGGGCTTGGCAGGGTGGGGATGGGATGAGCAGATCCCATTCGCCCCAGGGCTCGTCAGGGCTGAGTCCGAGCAGAATGGTCCCGGTCCAACTGACGCTTTGAGGGAAAGTCTCTTCCTTTGCCCTCTGGGCCTGCTCTCCTGCTCACTCACCCCAGAGTGAGGGGGCCAGGCCCCATAATGGGCTGCCGCTGGGCTGATAGCAGGTTGGGGCCCCTGAGCTTTTCTACAAGTCCTTGTGCAGGGGCATGAGGGTTGGGTTAGCACCTTTGGGTCTCTTCTAGGCCGTGGCCTTTGGCTCACTGGGACCCTGTGCTTCTAAACCCACTGCAGGTGTTAATGGAGAGAAAGAACAAACACATACACACATACACATACTCACATGGGGTTTGATCCATCTGGGTTTGCAATTGCTCTGCCTAGCTCCAGCTGAGCAAATACCTTGCAAGAGCCTCTGAGACCGTGGCTGAGCAACAGATCCAGAGCTGGGTCAATATTGGCGACAGACAACCCTTAACGAGTCAGGGCTGGACAGAGCCGTTTCTCACCCAAACGCCCCATGCAATGCAGGGGGGAGTTGGGACAGGGCTTTGCATTAACCTATTCACAGCTGTTCTGACTGCCATGGCTATACAAAGGATCAGGGTCCCAAAGTCAGCTGCCCGAACCAGTCACTTGCTTGACAAGAAATTCTGGCAATGATTTATTACAGTAAAGACAGTGTGTGTGTGTGTGTGTGTGAGAGAGAGAGAGAGATGTAATGAAGACAGTGTGTGTGTGTGTGTGTGTGTGTGTGAGCGTGTGAGATGTAGTGAAGACTGTGTGTGTGTGTGTGTGTGTGTGTGTGAGAGAGAGAGAGAGAGAGAGAGAGAGAAATGTAGTGAGGACTGTGTGTGTGTGATGTAGTGAAGACAGTGGGGGGGGTGTAATGAAGACAGCGTGTTGGGGGGGGATGTAGTGAAGACAGCGTGAGTGTGTATGTGGGGGGATATAGTGAAGACAGTGTGTGTGTGTGTGTGTGTGAGTGAGAGAGAGAGATATTTAGTGAGACATGGTGCACTCCCCAAGCCAACTCAGGTTTGACCAGCCCACCTCCCCAAACCTCTCTTGCTCTCTCTCTGCTGTTTTCATGGGGAAGCCTTTGCACAGAGATCTCTCCAAGTGCACCCTTGGAGTTGGCTGCCCCCAACTCTCCCATTCTACTGGCCTAAAACCTGACCCTGTTTCTGCGGAAGGCAAGCGTGCCCATGGGGCAGGAGAGAAGACGACGGGCCCCCATCCCACTTAGTGTTTGCTGGCCCTTGGCTATGCTCCCTGGGCCTGGAATTGCTCAGCTGGGTTGCTCTCCACGGGTTGCTCTGGCCAGTCTCTGGGACACGTAGGAGCTGCGTCCATCTTGCCAGGCTGCTCACAGCAGGGTGCTGGGTGCTTAGGGCTGTCCAGGCCAAAGGAGAGCAAGACAGGGATGAGAGCAGTGGAGTGGAGGACGGGTGGCAATTGATCCAAAGCCAGGATAGAACTAACAGGCTGGATGTTTCAATGTGTCTATTAAACCAGCCACTAGGGGGAGGAGGCAGATATTTAGACAAGGAAATATGGGGCTGTTTCAGGGCTGTGTTGTGCGTTGTTGGAACTGTGAAAGGGTGGAACTATTGCCAAGATACATGCATGTTGCCTGAATAAAAAGACTGTTCGTGCTCCAAGACGGAGTACTGCTGCTTTACGCTACAGCATAGGGCAACGAAGTGGAATCAACCACACAAGAGCAAAAAAAGGGAAAGAAGTAGGCCTGGGAAGTTATCTGCAAGGAAGGCCTACGCCCTTACAAACACAGTCCCAAAAGTTGTGGCTGTTTTCTCTATTTCACCATTTAATTCGCAACACCAAACTTGGACGAAAACTGCAACATATTATTTTGTTTTTTCACTGCTAATGATATTACAGGTAAGACGAGAGCTATTATATCTGACAGTGTAGGGGCCAAGACTTACAGTTTAATGAGAAATCTGTTAGCCCCTGAAAAGCCTGGAGCTAAAACTTTTGATGAGCTCGTAAATCTGCTTCAGCCCAACCTCCGGCGATTTAGTAGAACAATTTTAGTTTAAATATCGGTGGAGGAAATCCAGGGAGGCAGTAGGAGAATTTGTGGCAGAACCAAGGAAGCACTCAAGGTTGTAATTATGGTGCGACTCTGACACAAATGGCAAGAGACAAATTAATTTGCAGCATTAATGATGAAATGCAAAGGAGATTGCAGTCTGAACCCTAGTTAGCATTTGAAACAGCTCTGAAATTGGCCCAGTCTATGGAGACTGCAAATAAAAATGTACAGGATTTACAAGCCCAAGCTACAAGAGCTGGGGGAGATGGAAATAGCATGCAGGAAACACATGGTACTATGTACAGAATTGCAAGGCAGCCTGGGAAACAGCTAGCAGAGTGTTATCTTTGTGGAGGCAAACACACCCTAATGGTTTGCAGATTTAAACATGAAAGATGTCACTTTTGCAGATTGACTTTGCACATTCGAAGAGTGTCGAAACAAACCCAAGAAAGCGGAATCCCAAAACCACAATAAAAAACAGCCTCATAGCCATAGTACCTTCCATATACTGAAGGAGGAAAGTAGTGAAAAAGAAGAGGAGGAAGTAGCTTATACTACCTATAGAATAATGGAAGCAAATATTCCTAGAGCATTCATATTGGATTGACTGTAAATGAAAAAAAATGTACAATTGGAGCTCGACACAGGATGCAGTCTGACTATTATGAACCAAGAAGCATATGAGACATTGTGGAAAGATAGTGAACCACCATCATAGCAGACATGTAGGATAAAATTAAATATCTACACTAGAGAAGTAGTAAAGATGCTGAGAGCCATCAAGGTGAAGGTTAGCCACCAGAGCTAAGAGAGGTATCTACCTTTGCCAGTGGTTCAGGCATTAGCCCTAACTTGCTTAGTAAAGGGTGGTTGGCTGACTGAACTGGAAAGAAAAAGTGCATCACTCAAAATCAGAAAATGATCTAGTTCTGGAAACTGTTTTAAATACCCATAGGAAGTATTTAAAGATGAATGGGCACTTGAAAAGCACTACTTCTAAAATCTACATAAACCAAAATGTCCCGCCTCATAATTTCAAGCCCAGGTCAGTACCCTTTGCCATGAAACAAAAAGTTGAAGTTGAGTTAAAAAGATTACAGGCAACTGGTATTATTGAACCTGTGCAGTTCTTTGAACGGGCTGTGCCACTAGTATCAGTGTTGAAGCCAGATGGCTCCATATGCCTATGTAGTGACTATAAGTTAACTGTACGTAGAGTCTCACAGTTAGAACAATAACCAATTCCAAAAATGGAGGATCTGTTTGCAGTTTGAGCAGGAGGGCAATTGTTCACAAAATTATATATGAGCCATGCCTACCAACAGATCATCCTGGAAGAAGAGTCCAAACAGTACATCTGTGTAAATCCTCACAAAGGACTGTTGAAATATAATTGGTTACCTTTTGATGTGTCCTCGGCCCCTGCTGTTTGCCAAAGAACCATGGATAGATTGACCAGGGAGTTCCACGTGTGGCAGTATATCTGGATGATACACTAATCACAGCTACCACAGACACAGAACACTTACAATGTTTAGCAGATGTGCTCAACAGGCTAAAGGAAGCAGGTGTGCACCTAAAAAGGGGGTAAGTGTTCCCTCATGGCACATGAAGTGATATTTGTGTGTTATAAAGTGGATGCCCAGGGGCTACACCCAGTCAGAGATAAAGTCAAAGCAATTTGGGATGCCCCCGCACCTATGAATATTTCAGAGCTGAAGGCTTATTGAACTACTACAGGAAGTTTTTGCCAAACTTATCAAAACTTCTAATGCCTTCTGTAACAGCCTGGCACCCACCTCTCACAGGCGAGCCTTCTGGTCATGTGTGTCTGCAGTCTTTAAACCAGTCCCGCCCTGGTATCGAGCCATACCAAGGGCTTCCTCCTGGGAGGCAATGGTTTCACCCTCTCTGGTCGTTTCTGGCCCCAGCTCAGCCACTAAGTAATTCTGAACCCCTTCTGGAGGCTTATTGCTGGCCAATTGTAGGCCACTTCCCCAGCAATTATGGGGGGAAACCCAGGCCCACCCACTACTCCAGATCCCATCCCAGTGATCCTAAGAATAGCAGTCACATGCCGCTGTATCTCTTTAACTAAACTGCTTTCAGTTCTCTGGGCCACTTCCCCGCAGCCCCAATCTTCACCAAAGCTTCACTCTGATCTCAGGGCTCTTCTATGTTCAGGCCCAGTAGTCAGCCAGGAGCTCTTCCTCGTTCCCCAAGTCCCTGCCCACACTGAGCTGTCCATGGTGTTACAGTTCCTTTTGGCCAGCCAGGAGCACCATCTGCACTCCTCTGGCTCCAGCAAAGAACTGACTGTCTCTGGCACTTCAGCTCCTTTTTATATGGCCATCCTGGGCCCTGATTGGCTGCTCCCTGGAGCTACTCTAGGCTGCTTGGAGGACTCTTCCACTGCTCCTTTCCTGGGACAGGTGTGGCGGGACCCTCAGGCCTCCAGCAGGGGACCTCTGGGCCTAGTCCATCCCATCACATCTCTGTATATGTTACTTAAAAATGGGGTTAAATGGTATTGGAAATCAGCTCAGGAACAAGTGTTTCAGGATTCTAACTATTGCTGCAGTCCTCAGAAGTCCTGATCCATTATCAGTCTGACAAAGAACTGATTTTGACTTGTGATGCATCTCCTGGAGTGATTTTAGCTCACCGGATGGAAGATGGGCCAGAGAAACCAGATGGCTTTGTATCCCAGACTCGGTCTTCTGCTGAACATACTTTATTCACAGTTAGAGAGAGAAGGATCAGCTGTTATTTTGGGGTGCAAAAGTTTCACAAATATATGTATGGGCGTAGGTTAACAGTTTGCATTGACCCCAAACCCCTGATCTCATTGATTCCTGAGATGAAGGCTGTGCCACAAATGACATCACCCTGAATCCAAAGATGGGCAGTGACATTAAGAGCCTATGAATATGCCATTGCATACAAAGCTGAGAAGAGGCTGGGAAATGCAGCTGCTTTAAGCCATTTGCCTTTAGCGGAGACATACGAAAAAGACAAAAGTGAAGAGACAGTGTTACTAATGGACTGTCTCAATACACTTTCAGTGACAGTGTTACAGGTAAAATCATGGACTGGTGTAGATTCAGTATTCACAAAAGTGGTGCTAAGGGGATGGTCCCAGACCAAAGTGCTTCAGGAGCTCACACGTGATTATAAGTGACACAGTGAACTTAATGTGCAAGACGGGTGTGTATTATGAGGAGCGCAGGTCATTGTTCCAAAGCAAGGACGTGTCATAATCGTTCCAAAGCAAGGAAGTGTCAGGTATTGCTAAAATGAAAGGATTAGCCCCGAGTTACATGTGCTGACCAAAGAGGGATATTGATATTGAGAGTGAGGTACATCCTGTTCTATCTGTCAAGAGAGTCACAAGGCTTCTACTGTGGCTCCATATCATCTTTGGCAGTGGCCAGAGAAACCGCAGAGGAGAGTACATAGGGATTATGCTGGACCATTTCTGGGAAAAATATTTTTCGTACTAGTGGATGCACATTCCAAATGGGTAGACATTTAACCCATAAATACATCCACTAGTGAAGCCACCACAGAAAAACTAAGGACCACTTTTGGTATCCGTAGTTTACACAAAAAGCTTGTATCAGATAATGGAAGTTCATTTACTAGTATGGAAATTCCAAAAATGTATGAAGCAAAACAGCATTCAACACATTACAATGGCACCTTACCATCCATCATCAAATGGGTTAGCTGAATAAGCAATTCAGTCACTTAAAGAAGGTATTAAAAGAATAGCTGGAGGTACTATAGATATGAAAGTGTCTCATTACCTGTTTAATTGTCAGATAACACTGCAGTCAACCACGGGTCTGTCCCCAGCAGAGATGTTAATGGAAGGAAACAAAGGTCAAAGTTAGCCCTTATCCATCCATACTTAATGGGAAAATACAGGAAAAATAACAGAAGCCAAAAGCAGCAACATGACAAATATGCTAAAGAACATATTTTTTACTGTTGGAGAAGCTGTTTATACTAAAAACTTTGGCCCGGGTAGTAATGGATGCCAGCTATCATTCAAGATAGCACAGGACCAGTGTCTTGCACAGTCATGCTGGGGGATGGCAGGGCTGGGTGCCGACACTGAGTAAAAGGGTGTGGTAAACTGTTGAGATGCTAGTGCTGCTGCAATGGAATTGCCGTTTGAGGATGCCCAGCTGGGTTCAGCACTGGTTTCAGGAAGTCTAGAGCAGCATCCGCTGGACACAATATCAGCTGTTACAGATAGACCTCCTGGATGGACTGGTCACGTGACCTCCTTGCAGACAAACAGGTTTGAACCTAACGTTGTTCCTGAAAATGCAGCATTGAGGGTGGGAATTCTCTTTCGCCAAGGTTGACCTGAGGCATTCTGCACTGGAGAAACGTTCATTTACCTGTTTAAAAGATGATACAGCGTAACAGTGATGGAATGCCTGTTTATTTATCATTATTATTTCAATTTGAAGTGCATTACTTATTATTATGGTTGGTTTTGTAAGTTGTGTAGTAAATCGTTAAAATTGACCCTCTTTTATCGTGTATCTAATGCACCAGCCACTAGGAGGAGTAGGCAGCTAGTTAAACAAGGAAATGGGTGGCTGGTCCAGGGATGTGGTGTGCGTTGTTGGAGCTATGAACGTGTGGGTCTGTGGAGCTATTGCCAAGATACGTGTGTGTTGCTGGAATGTAAAGATAATAAAGAAGTTGCTGCACACCCCCCAGCTCCCTCCAGAGGAGCTGGCCAGGACACAACCAGGGGACAGCGATGCCCAGCAGTTGCTCAGGGATCCCCCTGGGGCAGTGCCCCAGTGGCACTGCTGATGGCTGGCATGGGGAGTGCTGCTCAGAACAGCAGTGTCCCAGAAGGGGCTGGGGTCTACCTGGTGTCTCCAAGCCACCCAGTCAGAACCAATCCCAATAGTCCATTAGGGTCTGCCTCCTTTGTGGCTTGTTGCCATGTTATGCTATACAAAGCACACGGGATCTTTTATAGAGGAGAAGGCAAAAACACCGCATTTATTGAGAATACAGCAGTTAGCATATGCTTTTCAGTCATACACATACACATACACACACAGAGTCCTGCCAGTTGATGTTTATAGTTACCAGTCCAGAGTCTGGATCAATCTAATGGCCAGCCAGATTGGTCACAGAGGGGAGCTGGGCTCTGTCGGTCACGATCCGATGCTCCTGGAGTGTGGCAAGACGAACCCAAAGTCCCATGGCAAAGCACCCTGTTCTTATAGTCTTTTTTCTCTGTTGAAGTCTATGGATTTTGCTGTGTCAATCTCTGTTATCTTTTGATGTAAACATTCCAATACACCTCCGAGAGGGTCATCCTGTCCTGGTTTCGATTCTATTAATTTGTGTTCTCCTTAGGGGTGCCAGCCTTGCCTCAGGGTCTGCCCTTCCTTCATTATGGATGCACATTGATGGTTCTCTGATGTCGTTAAGTCTCTTCACTCCTTCTTCCTTGACCATCTGGCTGTAACAATGGCCTTCAAACCTTATCTTTTCCTGATGCATGCATTCCTCACTCACACAAACAGTCTTTTACAGAGATCTTCAAAGGTATACAGCAGTTTTTATGTTGAGCAAGAAAAGGCATTGTAAATTAAGCCTTTCTAAATCTTATAATCAAAACAATTCACATTGGGGCCCAAGCCTTCAACATTCCTCTAATCTCTTTAACGTAGACACAATACAAGATCCTGTCTTTTACTTTCTAAACCTTAAAACGAAGAAATGTAGATTTAACTAGAGTGCCTATTTTGTAATACATATAGGAAACCATAGTAGACATTGTAACTTATCCTAAAACAAAAGGGTGACCATAATCAGTCATAAGGATTGTTCTGGTCTGTCATTCCTTTCTGCTATTCAAAAAGGGTAGCTGGCAGGATGAAATCAAATCATACATTAATTCTCATAGTACAGTTATAAAATCCTGCTCCTGCAGCCATGGTGACTCCATAACCCACCAGACCCCTTAGCCCCCTTCCCCTCCCAAACCAGCCCTTCCTTGAACCCAAACAAGCTCCTCCCACCCTGTCCTCGCACTCAGCACCGAGCTGATTCTACACCAATTTACATCCCCCGCCCCAGGGTGAAATGAGCTGCCAGGAGTCACTGGCAGGAGCGGCGGAAGTGCCCTAAATGTGGGGGGAGCCAGAGGAACCCAAATTGTGGCTCTGCCCCCTATGCCATGCTGCCCCCCCAAGGCCCCACCTCCACGCTGCCTCTTCCCCCAAGACCGCCTCCCACATCGCCTCTTCTCCCCAAGACCTTGCCCCCCACTCGCTCCTCTCTGTCTCCTCCCCCGTCACTCACCCTTACGGCCAGTAAAAGGTGCGGGGGCCATGGCCCCCTGGCTCCCCCTGTTCTGGCATCCCTGGGGTTTGACCTGGTGAGGGCTGGGCCCACAGACTTCGGAGAGGTGGCTTGTGGGTAACTGAGGGCAGAAAAGGGATCTCAATTCCAGCTGGCATCCAGGCTCCCCCAGTCTGCCAGCTGCAGGTCTGAACACCTGCATTGAACATTCCCCCAGCTCTAGCCCAGGCAGAATCCACTGCCAACACTTCCCTCAGAGAGCTGACTCGCCAGCTGCTCCCCTCTCACCCTGGTCTCCGGGCGTGGGACGTGGTGTGCCGTCAGAGTGAGGCCTGGCTGAGCTGGGCATGTGACACGCCTTTCCAAGGAACATGGCCTGAATCACAGCCAACACACGGCATGGGCAGTCTTTGGTAATTGTACTGCCTGCAAAGCCTGTGGAAAGATAGAGACTGACAAAACCTTTCCCATCACCCAGTCCTCCAGCAGCCCCAGGCCATTCCCGAGTAACTCCGGCCCGAGGACACAGACCTCTGGTTTCTGTCAGCATGTGCTCAATAAATCCATTCTGAAACGCCAGTCCATTAAAGTCATCTTAATCTCCAGTGCAAAGAGATAAGCTGAATATGAAATAAATGTTGCTGCTTCCCGTGGGCCGGCTGGGAGCAGAGCTACCGTGGCTAGTTCGGAGTGATTCAAACCATGTTTTGGCACATTTTCCCAGAGACGACTCCCGGCCTTTGATGCCGACTCCTCTTCAATTGACAAGTCTTCAGTCTGGCTTTGCGGTTTGTGGCCCCCCTGCACCGGGGCTCTGCGCCGCCACAGAGAGTTTGGTTACTAATAGGCTGCTCAAACGCATCTTTATAAAACATGATGCGTCACGAGCGAGCCATCACGTTGCAGGGGGAGGGCCAGATGCTTTGGGGATAGCAGGATATGAGCATTTTGCCTTTCTCTCTGTACTGCCCAGCCGACCTGCAAGACCAGGCAGTGGAGGTTACCCTGAGCTGAGAGGGGCAGGAGGCGGAGCATGCAGTCCCGGCCCGCTACTTGAATCCCTTATGCAGACAGGGCTTGGCTTTTGCCAGCCACAGCTGATCCATTAAGACAGACAGTGGGATTTGGGGAGATTAGGGAGGAAAGATGATTTGGGTGCTGGCCTGGGTCTGGGGAGCCTGGGTTCAAGTCCCTGCTCTCCCATAGCCCCCCTGGGGCAAGTCCCTTAGCCCTGGATCCTCAAAGGTATTTAGGGGCTTCACTCCCACTGAGCTCCTGGGTTGCTGTGGAGTTAGGCGCCTGCATTCCTTTCAGGCCCTGGGCCTTAGTCTCTCATTGCCTCATCCCCCAGCCCTGGCTCCCAGCGGGCAAACGCCTCACAGAGCGGGAGTGCTCAGCTATCACTGGGATGGGGGCAGAGTTTGACCAGGCAATACTTGGTGGATGGAGCCAGCGTCTTCTCCTGCTAGTTACGCTGCTGTTGCCGGGCCACCTCTCCCAGGTTCAACACGAGTCCCTTCATGGCAGGTGCTTATTTCAGCCTCTTCATCTTCTCCCGATTTCTGTCTTCAAACTCAAAAGTTTGCCCCCCAGGCCAGAACGGCTGCCATCACCCACCACCGTCAATGGGACTGGAACCACAGGCTGCCCTCTGCCAACATGGCTGCCCTTACCCGACAGCCTTTGCAGGGGAAGGTGACGCTGCCCCCAGTAAAGATGGCCACCAGCTCTCGTTGTTTCCCAGTAGTCCTGAAGCCAGGCTGCCCTCAGGAAAGATGGTGGCTCCTTCGTGGAGGCTGGGTTGTGGGGACAGAGGCACACAGGATAGCCAAACTGATGTTTTTTTCATTTTCAGGCATTTGGGATTTTGATGAAAAACAAAATTTTGCCCAGAAAGTGAGCACCTGTCAGGAATCAGGTCACTGAGTTGAACCACCCAATTTTCCATCGAAAAATGGTTTAGACAGAAAATGTTTGCCCAGTGTGACGCTGGCAGACCATGTGCCAGCTCATGCCAAGGCCCCTAGGCCTCACTGACTGCTGACAAATGCAGAGCTGGAAACCAGTCTGACTCCCCAGTGTTAGTAGTGTTAAAATAGGTATTAGATTTACAGAGCTACGTTTAGTGTTTGGACTTTATGAAATGCTAGTGGGTTGCTGTAACCCATGTTATAAGGTAATATAAACGTGTTTGCTCTAAAACTGTACACAGCCAGGAGAGAAGCAGTATCAAGTGTGAAATACTAGATTACCATAAGAGGGGTCATCTCCTGCCCATAGACACCAGACAAACCATTGGGGAACATCAGAGGACAAAAGACTTTGTTGATTGTTTTCCTCACACCCCTAAAGAGGGGATGTGCACAAACACTCATCCCATCACAGCTTGAATACTGGGGGAAGGGCATAAAAATCCCTGAGAAGAAGAAATTGTTATCCTTACGCTGCTTGCACTTCAGGGAGAGGGCATGACGTCTAAGCATAAGCAAGAGATCCCCAGCTGTTCAGCTTGGGTTAGCCCTAAAGGAGACATAGAGTTTGCACATTACAGCAGCTTCCATTACTTTTTGAAACCTGAGACTGTAACTCATTTGTGTGTGTATGTTTACCTGCTTTCACCTTGCACATAACTCGAATTTCTTTTTCCTAGTTAATAAACCTTTGGCTAGTTTCTTATAAGATTGGCTACAAGCGTTGTCTTTGGTGAAAGATGTAGGGTGCACTTGACCTGGGGTAAGTGGGTGGCCCTTTGGGACTAGGAGTAACCTGAATATTGCTGTGATCCTTGGTGTAAGGGACCATCTATCACAAAGGTAGGCTCACCTGGGTGGTGAGACAGACCAGAGTACCCAAGGGGACCACCTATGACTGCATGTTAAGGCTGGTATAGTGCCTCAGGAGTTCACATTTGATTCTTGGTTGGTGAACTCTACGTACAGAACTCACGGCCAGTCTGGGGGTGTGCCCTGCTTCCTAACAGTCTGCCCTGAGGCTGGCACTCATGATCGTAAGCCATTCCAGACAGGTTGAAACCCAGCCCTGACACTGAGCACACAGCAAAGGACAAACCCTCGGCTCTCCATGGCACAGATGGGGAGCAGGAGCCTCACTTTTCTGCACTATCAAAAGTGGCTGCTAATTGGGGCACTTCCATGAGTGGGTACTCAGTTGAAGACACACTCAAGGTCCCGGGGGAGACCACCAAAGATGAAGTCCTCCAAAATAAACTGCAGAACATCAGAGCAGGGCCTTGGTGGGCGGCTCTCCTGCTGGCAGTCCTGCAGCCAGGGGACACTGCCCTGCCATGGGGAAGAAGTACAGGCCCAACCCAGTTCATGAGACTGGAGTCAGGTGATCCAGTGCTGTTCCTTGCCAATGCCCTGTATGACAGATCCTCATTCCAGGGGGCCAGATGTAAACACCCTCTCTCCTCACAAGAGAGCAAACAATGCCTCCTGCTGCTGACATGCCTCCTGCTGCTGCTGAGTCGTGGTGCCCAGCCTGTGTCTGCATAGTTGGAGTGCAAGTGCCTCTCACCAGCAATAGCCAGCATATCCCCTTCTTGAAAGGGACGTCAAACCCCAGCCCTCCTGCCCCTCTGTCCGTGTCCATTTCTGGCCTCCTTGCCTCCCATTCCCAGGGGCACAGTCTGCCCTGGGCACATCAGGGAACTCCCCAGAGACGCTGGTGTGCTGGCCGTAACAGGGTGTGTCAGCAGGAAAGGCTAGGCCAGGCCCCGCTGCATGGGGAAACCACTGCAGTCAAACCAAGCAGCTTCTGTGTGAGTTCAGGGCCTCAGCCTGGCGCCATGGACCGGAGACAGCCCTGCCGCATGTGGGGATTACAGGGAATGATGCCTTAGTAACAAGGCTAATTACCGGGGGCTGTGGTGAGGGCAGGAATGAGCAGCATGGAATCAGCATATGGGTCGCTACTGAAGAGATTTGCAGATGAATTGTATCCTATGAAACAGCCAGCCAGCATCAGCAGTGCAGGGACAGCAAGGAACCTGCCTGAGAGCCCAGCCTGGGAGCCTTTGAGCCGGCTGTAGTTTGTAACCGGATGTAATAAATAGATCTGTCTATCTGCACATAGACAACACACCACACACCCACACCGCACACAAGCACATTCAAAAACTCCACACACTGACAAACACACAGCACACTCAGCACACACAGCTAAACACACACATAGACAAACACACCGCACGCTTGCAGCACACACCCAGACCAACACACCCAGACACACACGCACGTTCAAAAACTCTGCACACAGACACACACAGCTAAACACACACACTCATACAGGCACATGCACACATAGACACTCGCATCCCATACCCTTAGATACACCCACGCATAGACAGACACAGACAGAAGATAAACACACTAACAGAACACTCGAAAGCTCGTCTCTCTCACCAACAGAAGTTGAGCCAATAAAAAATATTGCCTCCCCCACCTTGTTATCCTAATACAGACACACTCACATATAAACACACACACACATCCAAAAACACCCCCCCACACACACACACACACAAAAACATTGCACACATACACTCTTCCAAGCCATCGGACATAGTTGTTTCTCTCCCATCCTCCTGCCTGTTGATGTTCCCCCCTCTTGCAGTCACAATATTCTCCTCCGTGGGCCCCCCTGAGACACCATTGGCGCACAGTTCCTTCAGCCACATTGTCCTGATGCTCCTGCCACCCTCTTGTCTGAGCTCCCAAGGAGGAACCAGCGAGCTTGGAATCAGCTGGCCCTTGTGGAACCTCTACAGCCCGAAACTGACCCACCCAGACATGTGCAAGGAGAATCTGAAACCAGCCTCTGCTCAATGGAAAAGACGCCACGGCCTCAGGTCACCTGGGGAAACGGATAATGTAGCTTGGGTCTCGAATCTCAGAGCCAGGAAGGGCAGGGCCCCAAGGGGGATGACTTTGGGGACTGGCCTACACAGTTGGGTTCCAGGACAAAAGCCCAAATTTCCATACGGCTTGTCTGAGGTAGAAGCAAGAAGAAGGGATCCCGACTTGGCTGCTCCCTGAATCAGAGGAGGCAGCTGCAGGAGCTGAGGCTGGACGAGGGCGAGAGGCGGGAATGGTCCATTAAGCAGGAGACACCCAGCCTTCTCCAGCAGTGAGTAGATGCCCCAGCTGCAATGGGTGCCGGATCTGAGCCCATTAAGCGCGGCTCCGCCCAGTCTGCTGGGAGGAAATCATTCCCGGTGTGGGGAGAGCTCCAGATCAGGTGTGCGGGGTGTGCATGGGGAAAAGCTCTGCCATGGAGTCCTGCATAAGGCTCCGCGCAGCGCCCATCTGGATGGCACTGCAGAGACGCTCAGGAGGAGGGTGCAGGGATCCCATTCTGCTACACACCTGCTGCAAGGAAAGCCCTTCAGGGACCCTCCCCATAGCTAACAGCAGGGAGAGCAGAGTCCAGCACCTCATCCCACAGTGGCGAGGGCTCCCCTGACAGCCAAGGAGGAGGCTTGACCCAGGCCCTTCTCTGGGGAGCAGGTTTCATGCACCACCTCAGGGATGAGGGGTTTGGAGTGCAGGAGGGGGCTCCGGGCTGGGGCCGAGGGTTTCAGAGTATGGAAGGGGCTGTGGGCTCCGGCTGGGGGGGTGGACTCTGGGGTAGGGCTGGGGATGAGGGGTTTGGAGTGAAAGAGGGGGCTCAGGACTGGGGCAGAGGATTGGGTTGTGAGGGTGTGGGCTCTGGGGTGGGGCCAGGGATGAGGTGTTTGGGGTAGACAGAGGAGGAGATAGACCTGGGTATGGGGGTCGATCATAGGATGACTATAAGGATCTGTGAAAAAGGCAAATGCAATCCCAAGATGTATCAGGCAAGGCACGTCTAGCAGAAAGAGGGAAGTATTAATGCCACTGTACAAGGCACTAGTGAGCTCTCATCTGGAATCCTGTGTACAGTTTGGGTCAGCCATGTTCAAGACAGACGAATCCACACTGGAACAGGTGGGGAGGGATAGCTCAGTGGTTTGAGCATTGGCCTGCTAAACCCAGGGTTGTGAGTTTGATCCTTAAGGGGGCCACTTAGGAATCTAGGGCAAAATCAGTACTTAGTCCTGCTAGTGAAGGCAAGGGGCTGGACTCAATGACCTTTTGGGGTCCCTTCCAGTTCTATGAGATAGGTATATCTCCATATATTATATTATTATTAGGTGCAAAGAAGAGCTACTAGGATGATCAGGGGAACAAAGGGCCTGTCTTATGAGAGGAGATTACAAGAGCTTGGTTTGTTGAGCCTAGCAAAATGCAGGCTGAGAAGGGCTCTGACTGCTCTCTACAAATCCATCCAGGGTAAACACCAGGGAGGGGGATGAGCTACTGAAGCTAAAGGACAATGTGGGCACAGGAACAAATAGGGATATACTGGCCATGAACAAATTGCGGCTGGAAATGAGAAGAAGGTTTCTAACCGTCAGAGGGTGAAGTTCTGGAACGGCCTCCCAACAGGAGCAGTGGGGGCAAGAAACCAAACTCATTTGAAGATGGAGCCAGATAAGTTTGTGAACAGGATGAGATGAGGGGCTGACTGAGACAGCAGAGGACTGGACTTCCAGCCCTGTGTGCTGGGTTTGTCAGGGCAGTGATCAGGGGCCGCCATGGGAGACGGATGGATGCACAAAGCCAGTTGTTATTTCTGAAGGGCAAAGGCATATGTTTTATTTCCCTTGGTCACCTTTTGCATTATTTTTGCAAAAACTTGGCAGAAAAATTCACCCTTCCTGGAGTACCACTTTCAAAAGGGCCTAGGGGCCATCTTTCAATGTGAATTAGGCACTTAGAAGTCTCAGTTCAATTGACCTTCAATGAGACTTGGGCTCCAGTGTTCCAGAATTTCAAATGTAGGTGCCTAAAGATGCTTATAGGTGCCTGGTGGGGTTCTCAAATGTGTCTAGGTGTCTAACTCCCATTTGAAAATCCCACCAGCCACCTTGCTGCATTTTTAGGGGCCTTTGAAAATCTGGCCCTTTCGCACATCTGACAATTTTACACCAGGTTGGGAGAATTCCCCATCTACAAATTCTGGAGCTAGGGAAGGGGCCTATAGAATGGCAATTGTAAATGAGCAGCTGCCACAACATGCCCCAGCCAATTCTATAATAATAATTAAATATTGTCAGCTCTTTGGGGCAGGGACCGCCGTTTTGTTCAGTGTCTGGTCTATGCCAGAACCCCAAGGGGATGTGGACTCCAGCGCGCCAGGTGCTGTCCCTGCAAGTAGTTGGAGCCAGTCCCTGCCCCAGGGAGCTCCCAGATGAACTAGACAGGGAGGATGAGAAAGGGGCTATTCTCACCTCACACAGGTGGGGACTGGAGGCACTGGGAGTGGAAGTGATGTATCCAAAGGTCTCACACACAGTTGATCTCAGACCTCCTGGCTGCCGAATGCCCTGCTCTCTGTGCTGGGGGTAGTTTTCTGCCCAGAAATCAGTTGTAACTTCCCTCTCTAAAATTCTCCCCTTGCCTGGGTGCTCCCCTGGCACCTCCTGGTGTGCTAAGGACATCCCGAAGGGGCCCAGCAATGCTACAGGCTGAGGGGGGTGGTGGAGCCCTAGGAGGTGACAGGAGGGGTTTCCAGAGGGAAACATGGTATTGAAAAGTGCCGTTGTGGTGCTATGTGGCCTCTGCAACCTGGCTGGGGGGCAGCGGGATGGGGGTGGGGGTGCTGCAGGGCTCTGGTCTCTGCTGAGTTGACATAGGAGCTTTCCATCTCCCATTCACGCGCTGCCTTGTCTCACACTATGAACATTGTTTCAGCTGAACCTTAGATCCTAGCTTCTCTTGGTTTCCTAGGCTCCACGGTGACCCAGGACACGCTCTGCCAGTGCCGGAGGCTCTGACCTGGAACGGGCCTCTCAACGGGCCAGTCGCTGCCTGATGTTCAGAGCCATCGCCTGAGCTGGCCTTGAGCATTGTCTCCTAGAGCATCCTGCTCCAGGCAGGCTCCTCTCTCCTCGCTGCACTTCACGGACTCCACCCTAGACATGGCCCCTGCCCTGAACCACCTGGGCAGCTCCTCACCTGTCTAACGGCCACAGCTCCCCAGAGCCAGCTGCACCTCCGCCCCCGAAGGCTTTGCGGAGATAGCTGGCCAGGCCCACAGACTCACATGCAGAGACACCAGTGTCGAGCACACACAGGCCTCACACGTGCAAGCCCAGCCCACGTGCGTAGGCTCTCTGCACAGAACAGGAGCTGGGAAAGGAAGCCAGCCTGGGAGGTAAGGCTGGAGCCTTTGGCTAGCCAAGGCCTGAGGTGGCTTCAGGAGAGCCCAGACAAACTTGAGCAGATTAGACTGCAGATGAGGAGACCACACTGCTGGCAGCGAGAAGCAGGTGCCAGGTCCCCTCCCTCCAATGCTGCCAAGTGACCTTCTCCCTGCTATCTCTCTGTCTCCACAGACTGGGTGCCAGATGCTGGCCCACGCTCTGGCCCCATGGCACCACCAGAGCAGCACTAGGAGAAAGGCCCCAGCTGGGACAGCTCTAAGGTCTGTCCCCCTGTCCCTGAGGGGGCAGGTCACAGGCCTGCCTAACGGATGGGGCATGCATACCGGGGCCAATGAGGCGGGTTAAGTTAGATCAATCCTGAGCTTGCTCCACGTTGCCCCGGGAAAGCATACAGGTGGCACAGAGCCACCCCTCAGGGCTGCCCCAAGGAGATCCGAGGATCAGAGCCCTGCCACCTCCCCTGGCCAGCGAAGCTCAGATTGCAGCCCCTTGGGGCTCAGCGCGTTAGGGCTGCCAGAGCTGAGTTTTCACTACAGCATGAATTTATTTTGACACATGGCGGCAGTGGAAAAAACCTTAGCTAAAGAGATAGACAGACAGGCAAGCAGACATCCTTACAGCATAGAAATATCGGCTCCTCTTTCGTACACATCTTGGAACAACAAATTAGTCTAGTTCCACCTTTTTTAGTTGAGTGACTTTCTGTCCCAGATAAGGATAGTTAAGGCTGCTTTCACTTGGGCTGCTTTACATTCAAGAGCATCTGGCCTGGCCAATCTAGAAGCAAGTTCAAGCCAGGCTAGAGGAAACAAGAGCAAAGGACACTTTCCCCCTCACCCAAATGAAACCAATCGATTTGTGACATCCCAGTATGGCCCACTGCTGCAGCCAGTGTGCAGAAGAACTTGAATTGTTCTCTTGCAGCTTCACAGCCTAGGAGGACAGAGCGTCTGGAGGGAGAAAGCAAGCAAGCAAGAATTGTTCCAGGACTCAGACTCAGATGCGGGGCTGAGGAAAGCCCTCTGCTGCTCAGGCAGTGGGTTGTCTAAATCTCTCCTGCATAGATAACCTGCTGTCAGGCAGGCCAGACTAGATCAAGGAAAGCAGCCTTGTGAGGGCTTGCTCAGAGCTGGGGTTGAAACAAGCACCGGGCTGCCTTCTGAAGTTCTCAAAAGACAACAGTGCCCCCTTGCTGCCTCGCCAGGTAGCGCTGCTGCTGCTTCAGAGCCTGGCCAGCCTGCAGGATGCTTGCCACAGATCCAGGAGTGCCTGACCCTAGCCCTGTGTCTGCCCTGATGTCACTGCTCCCGTCTCCTCAGTCTACATTCCAAATGCACCATCGCAGCTGCAGATTTGCTTTGCTTTGCTCATCCCCCTTTTCCCCAAAGCCAGTCCTTGTGGGCCCTGCCAGGCTGCTGTGCTGTGCTCTGCGGGGAGTCTGGCTGCGTTCTTGGCCTGGCTTGGGAGTTTCTAGGTAAAGTCCCTCTCTTCCCTTTCACTTAGGCTTGGTCTGCACTAGGAACTTATGGCGGTAGGGCTACACCACTCAGGGGCAGGGCTGGCACAACCCATTAGGCGACCTAGGTGGTCGCCTAGGGCACTACAATTTGGGGGGTGGCGACCGCGGTGGTATTTCGGCGGCGGGACCTTCCGCCGCCTCTTTGGGGGCTGGCATTTCAGGGCGGGACCTTCCACCGCCTAGGGTGGCAGAAAAGCTGGTGGCGCTTCTGCTCAGGGGTGTAGACAATCCACACACACACAACCCCACGAGCCACGCAGTTATACCAACCTAACCTCCAGGGCAGACAGTGCTTCTCCCGTCGACATAGCCACCGCCTCTCGGGGAGGGGGTGTATCTATGCTGGCCGGAGAAGCTCTCCCATCAGAATAGACCCTGCTGCAGCACTGTTAGTGTAGACAAGCCCAGAGACTCAGCATTCATCCCCACCGTGAAGCAACAATCTCAGCCCTGCTCCTCAGGACCTCCTGCCTCTCCCACCCCGGGACAATCATCCTGCAGAAGGGGGATGGGTTAGGGTGAGATCCTGCCAGCCCTGTCCCCTGGTCCTGGGACCAAACTCTGAGTCCCGCTGGGGATCCCAGTAGCATGTGAGCCAGTGGCTGGCCTGCAGCTGCCGGGGCCTGAGTCCAGGCCGGCTTTCCAAGGGGACATGCCCCTAATATCTCTGCTGGGAACAGCTCAGCAATTACTCGCCTCATTTGTTGTGTGAAAGGCCCCTGTGCTGCACCACGGGGGATGGACCAGATCAACACGTCCATGTTTGGCCATTAATCAAGGGGGCAGGGTTGGCACTGTCCCTGCTCCAGCCACCCAAACTGCCCCACCAAACCACTGCAAAGAGGGGCCTTTCCCATAGCACAACCCCACGGAACCCTGCTCTGGGGTGGAGAAGGGACCTGTGCCCTGGGGCAGCAACAGTGTCTACGAATAGGGGTGAGGCTGGGGGCACTGTGTACCAGCGGGGTGGGGCTGTGATGCTGTGTATTTGAATGGGGGTGGGGTAGGGGGGAAGAGTCTATGAATAGCGGTGGGCTAGGGCCGTGTGGAAAGGTGATGAGGAGCTGGGGGCCAGGCTGAGAGCAGTGTGTAACAGTGGGGCTGGGGAGGCAGTGGGGTGAAGCTGGGGCAGTGGGGTGGGGTTGGGGGCTGTGTAACAGTGGGGGGCAGTGTGTAAAAGTGGGGTGAAGCTGTGAGGCTGTGTATTTGAATGGGGGTGGGGCAGGGGGCAGTGACTGTGAATAGAGGTGGGGTGGGGCAGTGTGTAAAAGTGGTGAGGGGCTGTGGGTCAGGCTGGGGGCAGTGTGTAACAGTTGGGCTGGGGGGCAGAGGGACTGAGGGCAATGGGGTAGGTAGCATCACCTGCTATAACTGCTTCACAGCAGCGGCAGCCCTGTGACTGCAGTGAAGACCTGGCTCTGTGGAGCCAAGGGGAGGTGGGCTCTGACTGCAGTGGGGCAGGATGGCCACCTGGGCGCCAAACCCAGGAACCGTAGCCCGGGGGGAGGAGGGTGTACAGGGCACACTGGGCGGGGAGGGGGGCACTGGCAGTGCTGGGATAGCAGCAGCTTTCCTGGTGGCACTGAGAGGGCAGCGGGTGTGCCAGTCCAATGTGAGGCCAAAGGCTCTCATGCCAATGTGCCAGCCAGCCAGGCCCAGTGTGCAGCTGCTGCTCATGCAGCGGGCACCTTGGTTGGCAGCCCCAGGGCTGGAAGGGAATGGCTCCCGCTCGTGTTCCCTGCCTGGGAAGCAGCTGCCGGGCTGGGAGAGGCCAGGGAGTGGAGGGGCTGTCTGCACTGCGCTGCTCAAAGGCCCTTTCTTGGCGCAGGCCCCATGCTGCTTGCCCTTTGCCAGAGGCGTTTATCACGCTCCGAGGGGCCGCCCGGCCCCGCTGCAACGCTCCCCCTCCTTTGTGCGCCCTGAGCGCTGCCAAGGGCCCTACATTTATTAGTTTGACCTTTAGCTGGGGAGGGGAGCCATCAAAGCGGAGCCGCCAGGGCTCTGGCTCTCTTGTGAGGGGCTTTGTGCCGGGAGCGCCCCGCCCCCCTTCGTGGGCCTTTTGTCCCAGGCGCTGAGAAGAGAGCTCCCTCGGGGGCGGCCCTGAATGCCAATACAAATCGATTCGTCTCCGGGCCAGCGGAGGCGGGGAGGGGGGTGAGAACAGGGCTGCGCGCTAATCAGATCCGCCATGGTGCCGGCGCTGTGCAGAGCAGGGCGGGCAGGCCTGGCATGGGCAGAGCTGGCGTTGGACGCAGCTTGCCTGGCCCGCCAGGTGGCAGCAGGGCACCGGGTGCCCTTTCCCCCAGGGTGTTTCGGGGAGACCCAGCCAGGGGCTGCCTTGACAATCCTGCCATGCCAGCCGCTCGCTGTGAGGCAGACAGGGCAGCTCAGCCAGGACTCACTGGGGGGAGGAGTGTGGTCCCCGGACTCTGACGTCAATGGGGCTGGGGTGACTGTCACCCCAGTGGGGGGATCGTGTAGATGGGGGAGGGACAGTAAGTCAGGGAACCAGGGGGCATTGGCCCTGCCAGCTGGCCCAGCCTACCAAATGCACAGGGCACCTGCTAGTCCAAGCCCTATCCCAGCTGGGTTCCCTGCAGTGCCCGGGGCTTGGGCCCCAGGCTCTGGTCTCCGTGGGTCCCACTACCCCAGCTGTGATCCTGGGCTGCAAGCCAGCCTGGCACAGGGGCTCGAGGCTGCCCCCATCTCACTCCTTTATTACCTCTACCTGAGTTCTTGCTAATGGAGCTTGGATTGGGCTGCTTTGGGAGCCTCACGCCCATGGCAGTGGCTTCACCCACCCGGCCTGAGCTGCGAGGTGAACCCAGACACCTGCCACCACCTCAGTGCAGGAAGGGAGAACAACCCAGGCTGAGCCCCCACCCACAGAGCATCCAGGAGCAGGACACGGGGGGCAGAGGATATTAGTGATTAACAACACAAAAATGGGTTAATACCCAGGAATCAGTAGCGGTTAATAATTATTAGTAATGAACCATAAGCAGTAACGATCGTAACCCCACTGCCTCCCTCACTGGCATGGCCTCTGGTGGGTCCTCACAGGGAGCCAGCAGACGGACCTCATTCCTCTGCCTCTAGCAAGTCATGGCCTGGGGAAGAGGGTGAGCCAGGGCTTGGCAGTTTCTTGCTGCCAAAACCTGTCCTGGTCTCTCCCCCGCCAGCTTCCTTCTGTGCCCACGTTCCTTGCCATGGCTCCTGATTTTCTCTCTAGCTGAATTTCAGACATT
Source organism: Terrapene triunguis (assembly GCF_002925995.2). Classification (NCBI taxonomy): domain Eukaryota; kingdom Metazoa; phylum Chordata; order Testudines; family Emydidae; genus Terrapene; species Terrapene triunguis. The sequence continues at coordinate 8,690,959 of NW_020664499.1, forward strand.
GGCAGCTGATTTCCCTGCACCGGCTGCTGCCATCTCTGATCACAGGCACTAAATATTGCAACCAAGCGCTTTTACGAAGAGAAAGCGCATGTGCTGGGGGCTGAGCTGGCCCCTCAGGGCTGAGGAGGGTCCTGGAGGCAGGTTTGGGGTGGCCAGGGATAACTGGGTCTGCATTGCCCAGAAGGCTGCCTCCAGCCCTGGATATTTTTGCCTTGGATTTTGCAAGGACAATGCATCCCCTTTCCCTGCCACTTCCCAGCCGGTTAATATTCAGCCCGAGTGCCAGACACCAACGCCCCTCCGCTCTCTTGTCAGCATTCTATTTTAGGAAATCCTCCCCCAATCTTCCCTTCTCCCCCTCCCCCCTGTCCCCCACGAGGGCACACAGCAGCCGCTGCCTGAGAAGGCCCTTTCTCTTTTTTTGGCTGATGTGCCTTTGAAAACATCTCCCCTTCCCCTTGCTGAACAAGCTGGAGGCTCTCCGCTCTGCAGCCGGTGCTGGGTGGATGTTGGAAACACATGGCACAGGCAGATTTCAAAGGGCAGCCCCCAAGCCGTTACCCTGAGCGCTCCCCATGCCCGGGCTCTCAGGCCAGGAGAGCTGTGACCCTGATGGGCACAACATGTGGGAGAGGATGGCAGAACTAAAGTCAGGCTCATGTGTTTTCAGGATTGAGGCCCTCGTGCGTGACACACAGCAGCATGATTTGCACCCTCACTGTCATCCCCGGCTTTTCATTCAGGCCTCTCCCAGCAGGTCAGTAGCATCAACCCCATTTTACAGATGGGGAAACTGAGGCACAGAGGGGCAGTGACATGCCCAAGGTAGAGGCGGGAACAGAACCCTGGGCTCCTGCGTGCCAGTCCAGGTCACTGTCTGCCAGACCCTACTCACGTAACGGCTGGCAGCCTCCCCTCGCAATGGATTTTCATCTGCTGCCCCTGGAGAGGCAGAAAAATGTGTGATTCTGCCCCATGGACTGCTGGGCACCAGCCTGTTCCCGGCCCTTTGCCCACTTCACTCCAATGCGACTGGCATCGCCATTGTGCACAAAGCAAAACCCAGCCACCCGCTGCAATCTCCAGGCTGAGACAATCCCTGGCCTACCAGCTGCGTTTGTACGGTGTAACTAGGGGGGCTGGGAGGGTACAGCTAGAATTCCACCAGTACCCCAACATGGGCACAGTGACCCCGATAGAAAGGTGCCTTATACAACAGAGCTTATTCCCCTTCCCGTATGGGAGTAGAGAGCCTGGCATAAGCATTTTCATACCAGTATAACCATGCCCACACCAGGGACTGTACCAGTATGATTACACTAGTGTCATTACATCAGGCCAATTTTTGTGCAAGCTTCCTCCCCCCACCCCCCTCCTCTGTGGCTGGAAAAGCTGGCCGGTTTCTCTCTGAGCCGGTGGGTGTTAATCAGGAAAGTCAGAACAGGCTGGTCATTTTCAAATCCCTGTCTCTGCCTTTAATCATTTGGAGCCTGACCCTGCAGACAAAGCTGTCCCGGCCCAGAGAGGGCTAGAGGCTCCAGTTCCGTTTGGTCTGGAGATGACGCCTGGCCTATCGCGGTGCCCCATCTCCACGCACTGGGCACGGCTCCTGGTTTCTGGAGTGGAAGCAGCTGCCCCACTGCAGACAAGGGAAGCTGCAAGGCTTGGCTCCACCAATTGCCTGTGGGGTTAGCAGTGGGGCAGCTCCCCATGCCACCAGCTCCCAAGGGCTGCAGTAGGGGGTAATCCCCAAGGGTCGCCATGCCCGCAGCTGCAAAGCAGGTGTAGAGTGGAGTACTCTGCTCTGGGCACATCTGGCTCTCATTGGAGTAAACGATGCCCATGCTGCTGGGCACAGGCAGCCAGGCTGCCCCTCTGGGGCTCTCCCTTACACCCCTGTAAACCAGGACCCTTACCCCAGGTTTGGCCCCGTGGCTGTGCTGGCAGGGAGCAGGCTGGGATGCCATGGTACAAACCTGACTTGGCAGCAGTTGGGAGCAGCAGAGAGGAATACCAGCCCCAGCCCAGGGTGGGGGGGATGTAACCACAGGCTCCGGCTGGATGGAGGTTGGTCCGGCTAGCCCAGGCAGCCGGCCCCATCTGACACGTATTTCAATAGCTGCACCAGGACGTGAATTCAGCCTCACATGATCTATTAGGCTGTGAATACAGAGAGGACAAAGGCGATTAGAAGAGCACTGGCTCACAGCCCGGGGGGGTTAATGGGCACCACATGGGGCCAACTGTGTCGGGGTGGCGGGGGGTTCAAAGGAAGAGCTGTTGCAGGCAGCGCCAGGAGAGGTGGAGTGGAGCAGGGCTGCACTCCGCCCCGCCCCCCAGCTCTTGCTTGATGGGCACACTGGCTTCCCATGCCCAGGGCTACATGAACAGGCAAAGGTCCCATCCCCATGCCAGCACTGAGCACCTCTGCTCCCATGGCACCTAGCACAAGGCCATGGGGGCAGCAGAGGGCCCAGACAGACCCCTTGGGAGGGTTTACCCATAGGGCAGGCCAGCCTGCTACCAAGCATGCCCATCACCAGTGCATGCATCAACCCTGCCCTACCCATCCCTCCACCCCCCCCAGGACTCTGCCCAGTTCTCCAGCAAGGCAGTCTGGACAGAGGGGGGGGGGTTCTGCTGAGCTGTGGGCAGCTTCCCCCCAGGTACTGGACTGAGGCCCGCCAAAATCACTGCACAGCAGCTTGTGGCACCCCCTGGCAGCCATTCCATCCCTGCACCACAGGGGAAGTGCCAGGCCCATGCCATCCAGTGCCCCCTAATGGCTCTGCCATGGGGGATAAGGGGGAGCTGGGGCTGAGCCCTCTGCACATATATTTATGCCCAGCCCTTATTCGCACTGAAGGGACTAGGAATAGGAACCCTGGGCTCTGGCTAGGCACCCCCTGCAGAGGAGCTGGGAGCAGAGCCCCCTCCCCCATCACTAGGGGGCCCCACCCCAGTCCGCGTGTCACTTTTACGGTGGTGAGATTTGCAGTCAGCAATGCAGGGGCTGGAGCTGGGGAACACTGAGCAAACACGGCCCCAGTTGGCTCCATTTCCCTGCACTTATCTGCACAAGTGCCCCTGAGGCTGCGTCCCTGCCATCCTCCAGGCTCGCTCTGGCAGGTGGGGAGAGGGAGCCTATGACCCGGGGTACCCCTGGCAGGGGAGAGGGACTGGGAAGACAGACCCTGGTTCACAGTGTACGCAGTGCTTTGTGGGGTGCATTGGTTAGGGCCCTGGGGCTATGTCTTTCCTGCTATAGTGACATACCCACCACCTACAGCACTAGCCCAGTGATTGCCATGCAGATCAGGGCTCAGGGCGGTAACCTGGACTCTGCCAGTCAGCCGAGACGTGTGCCAAAGGGTGTTTGCACGGAGGCTAACCTATGGTCCCATGGACTGCACGTGCTCAGTGTAGCTATACCCTCAGCCTGTGCTGAGGACGGAGGGGAATCTGCAAGGGGGAAGCACAGAGAATGCCCAAGCAGTGCCAGACACATGCCCCCGTTGGGGATGGCGAAGGGCCCCAGAGCTCCCCAGAACACAGGGGGATCACTGCTCTGCCACTCCCCTTCTATCCCTTGCCCAGCTGGGGGACCCAGGGCAAGTCCCTTTCCTGCCTGTGCCAAGGAACAACACCCCGGCCCTCCTGGCTGAAGCATGGGGAGAGCTGGGATGGAAATGGCTGGAGAGGAGCTGGGCATTGGTTATTGCTGTTATAGCCCCGCTGCCCCCTCCCAGCCACAGTCTGGCCACATTCCATGCACCCGCCCTCAGGCTCCAGCCTTACCTCACCTCCTGGGCAGGCAAGAAAAGGCCCCAAGCCCTGGGCAAAGCTGGGGAGCACAGTCCTTCCCAATCTACCTCCCGAGCCCACTATTCCCAGTGTTTAACCGCTGGGGACCCAGAGTAAATCCCCCTACCCCACCCCCATCTTCAGCCCCATTGCTTTCCAGATGCGGATAGCGGGATGGGAGCAGCCATAGGACCACAGGCAGCTTTGATGGGGCCAGTGCCATCTCCCCCCCAAGGCCATCCTAATCCATTCTGTGAACCCAGTGGTGTGTGAAGGGCGCCACCCTGTGGAAGGCCCAGTGTAGCACACAAGGGAGGCCGGTGGAGGAGGCTGGGTTTATTTGGTTGTCTGTTGCTCTGAAGGGGAGTCTCACCAGCCAGAGTGCCCTTCGCAGGACGCCGAGCCAGAAGCTGTGACCGAATGCACACCTGTGTTCACAGCTGATGCCCCTGTAACCCCCTCGCTACAAAATGTGCCTTGTGAGGTATCATTTGAAAACTAACAACTTGCTGGTCAATGACCTCATGGGGAAATGTGTGCTGAAATCATGACTGAAGTGTGTTTACCAGACAAGTCTGATAAACCTGTTTCTCAAAGACAAAGGACAGGATGATGTTTCTAACCAGGTGTCATCAGAGTTGATGGGCCATCACCTATTAAGGAAGGAGGGCAGGAACAAACCGATCTGCATCTTAGCAAACAACAGCTTGGAACCACTTCCCTTTGAACCAACTCTAGTTAGTTAAGTGTTAGTCCTAAGAAGCGTTTTATCTTTGTTTCTCTTGTAACCATTTCTGACTTTCATACCTTATGCTTGTACTCACTTAAAACCTGTCTCCTTGTAGTTAAATAAAGCAGCAAACAAGCTTAATCAAACTAATCTGCTGTCATGAACTGCGTGGGTAACTCAATTTAGGGTATCAAATTGCTGTATATTGATACCCTCAGAGGGACAACAGACCCAATATATCTGGCCAGCCCAGAAGAGGCTGGACCATACACAACACACATTTTGGGGAAGTCCGGGACCGGGAGTGTGCTGGGGTCACCCTGCAAGTGGTAACCGAGGTTGGTGGAAGACAGAGTGTGGCTGAAGCTGCAGTTACACAGACACTCAGGGTGTGACCTACATGCTGTCTGTGAGCAGCCTACGTGGGAGCTACAGCAGAAAAGGATTGTGAGGCACCTAAGTTTGCAAGACAGGGGTGACACAGCCCCCTACTGGTCTGGATTGCACCCCAGAATGTCATAGAAATCCCTGCAGAGAGTGTAACGTTATAGCTGGGAAACAGGCTAGGCACTGGAGAAGCAACTGGGAGGAAAACAGCTAGGGCTAGTCTCCGGGAGTCATGGGATACACCCACCGCTAGGGTGCCTCCTCCTAGCTCTTAGCTCCTTCCAGGTGTAACACCCCTCCTGCCACTCACTCTGCAACTCAGCGCTCACCCTTCATGGCTTGTCTCTCCAGCCAGGTCACCATGTGTTTTCCCCTGCCAGGGGTTATCAAAGTCCCTCTAGCCAAAATGGCAGTCTTCTCCCTCACTGCCCTGGTGGTGCCACTTCCCCAGCAGCTGGCAGGGGAACCCAGGGCCACCCTCTACTCCAGGTCCCAGCTCAGGGACCCTTCAATCAGCAGCCATGGTCTGCAGTGTCCCCCTGAGCCTTTTCCTACTCTGTCTCTCAGGCTTTAGCTCCACCACCTGCCTGGATAAACCCTGCCCACAGGGCTGAGACCCACACAGTCAACCAGGCAGTGCAGTGTGGTGTGGTGTGGTCTGGTCTGGTCTGGTCTTGTCCAGCATCCTGAGCATGGTCACAGATCCCTCACTTCAAAGTTCCTGGCTTTGTATTAGCCCAGCCTGCTCCTTCTCAGGTGGGCTCCATCACCTATCACCACCTAATTCCCCTCAGCTGTCTCCTAACTGGTTAATTGGTCCTGTCTCAGTCCCTTAACTCCTTCTAGACTACCGTGGGGTGAGCAACCCATCATACAGGAACTGGTCACTGGGGATAGGGCAGGGGCTGGTTGCTAGGGCTGGTCACTAGGGGAAAGGGCGGTCACTGGGGCTTTACCTGCAGACCCCACATAGGTCTCTTGGTCATCAGGACAATTCAGGCTCAGGTCTTGCTGGCCTCTCTGAACCACCCCCAGCACTCCCGCCCTCGCATGCTAGGCCTGATATGATGCCCTGTGTACTGGAGCCCAGCACTGGCAGCTCCACAGCCACTGAATGTTCTGCTCGGAGGCAGTTGGCCTGTGCCGTGGCCCCCAGTGGGAATGACTCTCTCCCACCATGCTGCAGCTGGGTCATGGTGTGCTCCTGCCAGAACCAGGCAGCACGTGAGCTATGTGCCTGGCTTCTGCTCTTCCTGCAGCTCATGCCACTTGGTGGCACCCTCCCTTGGCAGCGGCTCCTTACAGGGCCCATGTTTAACGAGCCGTGGGGCAATTTCAGCTCCACTGAGTGCCCAGGGGTTCCTGGGCTGTCTGCCTCGCCCAATCCCTGTCCAGAAATGCATCATGGCCACCCCACAAGCTGTGGCCAGTGATTCTCTGCCCCCCTGAGCTGGCTTGGGGGCAGAGGTCCGGCTTGGGTGCTCATGCTGAGGAATGCTAGGCCCCCATGTGAGCGGGGTCCCAATGAATCCTGCACTGGGCTGGAGTTGCCTCCTAAACTGAGAGGAGTGGTAGATACGCTGGAGGGTAGGGATCGGATACAGAGGGACCTAGACAAATTAGAGGATTGGGCCAAAAAAAACCTGATGAGGTTCAACAAGGACAAGTGCAGAGTCCTGCACTTAGGACGGAAGAATCCCATGCACTGCTACAGACTAGGGACCGAATGGCTGGGTAGCAGTTCTGCAGAAAAGGACCTAGGGGTCACAGTGGACGAGAAGCTGGATATGAGTCAACAGTGTGCTCTTGTTGCCAAGAAGGCTAACAGCATTTTGGGCTGTATAAGTAGGGGCATTGCCAGCAGATCGAGGAACGTGATCGTTCCCCTTTATTCGACATTGGTGAGGCCTCATCTGGAATACTGTGTCCAGTTTTGGGCCCCACACTACAAGAAGGATGTGGAAAAATTGGAAAGAGTCCAGCGGAGGGCAACAAAAATGATTAGGGATCTAGAGCACATGACTTATGAGGAGAGGCTGAGGGAACTGGGATTGTTTAGTCTCCAGAAGAGAAGAATGAGGGGGGATTTGATAGCTGCTTTCAACTACCTGAGGGGGGATTCCAAAGAGGATGGAGCTCAGCTGTTCTCAGTGGTGGCAGATGACAGAACAAGGAGCAATGGTCTCAAGTTGCAGTGGGGGAGGTCTAGATTGGATATTAGGAAAAACTTTTTCACTAGGAGGGTGGTGAAGCGCCGGAATGCGTTACCTAGGGAGGTGGTGGAGTCTCCTTCTTTGGAGGTTTTTAAGGCCCGGCTTGACAAAGCCCTGGCTGGGATGATTTAGTTGGGGATTGGTCCTGCTTTGAGTAGGGGGTTGGACTAGATGACCTCCTGAGGTCCCTTCCAACCCTGATATTCTATGATTCATAGTGCCAAGCCAGAGCAGCTGCACGTGTGTGACCCCAGGCGTGGCATGTGCAGGGGACATTGGGTCACTCAGAGATTGCTCAGAAACACAGGGAGGCACCAGGAGCCTTTCCAAGCTTTGTTAGCCCCAGGGCCCAGTCTGGGGCTGGGTTCTGGGTGATTGATACACCCCAGGCAGCAGCTCCAGCATTGGGAGCAGCTGGCCCCACTTAGAGAGTACCGGAGCCACTGAGCTGACCTCCGGCCCCTGCTGTGTCCCACCAACGCCCAGCTCCACGCACAGGTGCAGGGCATTCTGGAGGCGGGAGGGGAACAGTTTAGGGGGCAGCACAGGCCTGAGGTCCAGAAGAGCTGGGCTCTGTTCCTGGCTGCATCACCAGCCTCCTCAGCCCCTGCCCTGTGCCTTAGTTTCTCCATCATTAAAAGGCAGCGATGGTCCTGCCCTGCACTACAGGAGCTGGCCTTTGGGCTTTAGAACATTCTACAGGCACCACTCGGGCAGGGCAAAGCTTTCCAGTAAATGCACCAGAGGGACCTGGCTCCAGGATCCTGCTGCCCCTGCACATCTAGCCCTCCTGGTGCCAGTGGGATCCCCAAGTCCAGGTGGGCATCCCGGAGGGGGCTCCAGCCATGGCTCTGGGGCTGGGTTTGCAAAGAACGCAGCCAGGCAGGTGGGCCAGAGTTCACTTTGAGCAACTGGATCATTCTCCACAGAAACAATCTGGGTAAAAGCCCTGAGGACGCAGCTGAGATGCCACGGGCTGGCTGTACAAACAAAGGTGCAGGGACATTCCACATGAGACGCTGAGCCCATAGCGGCCTGGGCAAAAGAACAGGGCTTGGTTTGACTGTGAGATTTGGGGGGGTGGCTCCAGCCAGGCCAACAGGGCCACGGTTGGGGACACACACTCCCTCTCTCTCTCCCCGCCTCTCCCTTCCCACCTGGAGTGGCAGGCACTGGGGGGCTGTGCTCTACCTGGGCCGGCTTAGAGGGGAAGCCCCAGCGGCTGTCCGCTGTGCCAACCTGAGCGTGGGAGCTGCAGCTGCTCCAGCACCGGCTGCTGCAGCTGGACTTCATGCCACCAGTGCTGCTGTGGCCTTCCTGCTGGGGCTGCTGCTGCCGCTGAGGGGACACCGCATGCCAGGCTCCCGCTGCACCACACAGACGCACCGCATGGCAGCGCAAGCTCCACCAGGACCACCAAACAGCCGGCATCCCCACCTGCTGGGGCGCAGGAGGGCTGCTGGCAAGGGCCTGTCCTAGTGCAGTTAAATGCACCGAGCCCCCCTTCCTGCTGCCCCCCAAACCATGCCCAGGACACAAACCAGGGAACCTGGCTACCTAGCAGTGCACCAGCGAGAAACAGACTGAGCCCACTGGGGCATGGGGCAGCCCCATAGTGGGGAGTGAGCTCTCAGGGCTGGAGGCAGCAGGGCTGGCCTAGTGCCCAATGCCACTGTGACACATTTGCTTTCCCAACTCTATTAACCAGACCCAAAGCATTGCAAAGGGCAGCAGTTCAGCCAGGCCTCAGCTGGCACCCCAAGCAGGCAGTGCGAGCCCCACTTCCAGCTAGCACTGGTGAATGCCCAGGGCCCGGCTGGGAATGGACTCAGGGCCTTGGACAGGCATCCATCCCCGCTTTGCCTAGTGCAGGCAGCCCAGGGCCTGGGAGTCCTGCAGGGACTGCCTCCTTGCCCGGAGATTGGGCAGCACCTAACCCAGTGGGGCCTGGTCCCTGGCTCCTAGTCTCCCCACCCCCCAGTCTCCCCGCCCCCCAGTGTGTCACACTAACTGCTGCCGGGAGGCTGGGCTCAGCCAGACCCGCATGGCGAACACCAGCGGCATTCCCTGCAGCACTGCGGGGCTCCTGCGGGCGAGTGAAAGCATGGTGAAGCTCAGTGGGCTTGGAAGGGCTGTCAGGGCCCAGCTGGCAAGGAGAGGCTGCCCACCCTGGGGAGGGACGGGAACCAACTTCCCTTCCCCACAGCCATGACCGAGAACATTAGGATGAAACCATTCCCTGAGGCTCAGGCCCGGCCCTGTGGAGGAGGGAAGGGCTGTTCTCCCTGCTTTACACCCAGGGGAAACTGAGGCACTGAGTGGAACCGTGACTTGCCCACAGTCACCCAGCAGGCCAGAGACAGGAGCAGAATCCACGTGTCCCTAGTCCCAGCCCTGGGCTCCCCCCGCCCGCCCCAGCATTTCCACACCAGCTCTCAGGTATTGCTGCAGCTACCCCTTTCACAGGTCGCAGGGCAGGGCGGCTAGAACAGCTGCTCCCTTGGGCCCATTTCATCCCGTGCCAGGGCTTCATGCCACCCTCGTGAACCTGGGCTGGCCAGGGCTGTTTCAAGCCTTGGCAGGGGTCAGAGCAGCCTGAGGGTTGCCCTCACCAGCACCTGGCTACCTCTGCCCCCATGGGGCCACTGCAGTCACTGGGACAACTGCCTCCCAGCCACCAATTCTGCTGAAATGCGGTCCCTGCCCATAAGGGGGAATTGCCCAGGGATGGATCAACCAGGGTGCACTGGAGCCCTCAGGCCCCTCTAGTCACAGCACTGAGCTCCACGCTCTATGGAGGCTAAGCAGCACGGCTGTCCCCAAAGGCCGCTGTCTCCCCCCGCTGAGCCTATGTGCCCCCCATCCCCCAGCCTGAAAGGAGATACTGCTCTGCCTGAGCACAGCGCCTGCCAACACTCCCGGGCAGCAATTTCAGCTAATGAAAAGCAACGGAGAAGCGGGCTCGCCTCCTGTCGGCCATTGACGGGGAACAATGGGCCCCCCTGGGTTAGCATGTCAAACCCCTTGGCAGAGGGTAACGCGAGCTGCGGATTGCAGCCGCTGAAAGGCACCCACCCGGCAGCGAAACCCAACACGCCCTGCACAGAGGCATCTGTTAGCAGGGAAGGCAGGACAGGCGGCTGGGACAGGAGTGGTGTTAATGCCCAAGTGGTTTTAGCTAATTAGACGTAATGCTAATTAGCAAGAGGGAAGGGGGGAGGGGGGAAGTCTGTGTCCCCAGCCAGCTTGCTTCCTACACTGAAGCCAGCATCAAATGCTGGTGCTCAAAATTCATCAGCCAGGCCCCAAACACTCAGGAGGCTGGCTCGAAAAGCAGGAGGTTCTGTGAAAATACAGGTGGGGTTAGTTGTATTTGGCTGCCGGCTCAGGGGCCTGCAGCTCACGCACTCAAATCAGTTTCAAGCTTTTCTCTGCCACTAGCAGCACTGTGTTTTCAACGCCCACCGAGAGTCCCAGCTCATCACAAGCATCCGGGAGCTTGAGAAAAAACACCGAGCACGAGACTCGACATGAAATCACAAGAGCTGGCAACGCTGCGGAGAACGTCACATCGACCCAAGTGGCCCAATTCCTCTCCCGCAAAACCCCACTGAGTCAGTGGAGTTGAGTTTGGCCCTTCCTAGATCCAATTCACACTCCAGTAACTGCAGGAGGTGACTTGCAAGGCAGCAGAGGCAATCCGCGCTGCTGGAAGGGGGCGCGGGTGCTCCGATAGGAGAGCTGTGCACAAAGGGGAAAGAACCAGCAGCCGCAGGCCAGGCAGAAGCAGGCTGAGTGTAGCCCCAGCGTACCGTGAGCCTGTGAGCACCGCCTGGACACACGAGGTGCCAGCTCTTGCCTAAGGGGACCTTTGAGGACAGCAGCAGGGCAGGCTTTCACCCGTGTTCCACTGGAGTATCCTGAGCTGCCAAGAATCTCTGCCCTGTGGAATAGACAGGACCGGTGGCAGTGCACCGGAAGATGGCTTTGAAGCTGCTCTGATGGCTCCAGTGCAGGCGTCAGATGCTGAAGCATGGGGGGGAAGCCAGCACACATAGGAGAGGGTGGGTTGGGGAGCAGAGCGGTGGCCCTGCACATGAGAGAGCTGAGCTCTAGGCCCCCACTCTGCCACCACCTCTCCAGGCAACCTTGGCCAAGTCACTGTCTCGCCCTGGGCCTCAGTTCCCAGCTGTGCATGGGGGACAGCAGCAGTCCCTGCATCTGCCTTGCCTAGGAGTCTGCAAGCTCTTTGGGACCAGGACGCTGTTTCACGGCTGCCTGAACAGTGCCTCACACAGGGGGCCCTGGTCCCAGCTGGTGCTCCTGGGATACTAAAAGTGCACAGGTGTGGGGAGACTACGGCTCAGACCCCAGCCTGCAGGCGCTGGGAGGAAACAAAGCACTTTCCCTCACACTGTGCTCAGCTAGTTCCCAGCTGCCTGTGGAGGTCTGTTCCCCCAAACAGATTTGGTTTTGTACTGCTCACTGGCCAGCTCTGCCGAGGCCTGGAGAGCTAGTGTTCTCCCTGCTGTTGTCTGTCCCAATGATATGTGCAGTGCTGAGCAGGGGCCAGGTATTTTTCTGTGATTTCAACTCTTTGTTAGCTTTGCACTTTGAGACGGGACTGTCGGAGGGTGGTTGTGACCATGTCTGAGAACTGACCCTGGATCTCAAATGCCTCAAACCCCGTGGGGATCAGCTGCAAATGTGCAGATTTTCTGAGCCCAAAATTACTTCAAGGGGGAGATTCATTGTTTGCATTAAGGTGACCTAATCAACCCGCATTAGGCCAGGCCACTATAAGGCAACAAACCGTTCCTGAGGAGTTCCGAGGGCCAGGCCGCCATCCCCACAAACCAAAGGGAAAGCAACAGCCACGGCTTTCTGGCTGTTGGCCTCCAGCCATCGCTTGCTTCTGGCTACACTGGTCTCCAGCCTGATAAAGAGGCCTTGCTCCCTGCACCCTGCCGTCTCGCCACCGGAGTCCCACAACATGCAAGAGTTACAACAGCCTCCCTGCCGAAGTCTTTGGGGTTTGTTCTCTTTTCCCCAGTTTTAGTAGTGGAGGGAGACAGCCCATTACATAGCGCTTATAAAGGATTGGTGGTTTATTGTATACGGTTTCACCAATTTGATAATTAGATTAGATGGATTACTTGAGACTCACCTGCTTCGTTAATCTGATTTGTTTGCATGTCTTCAATTTTATGATTTTGCTCATTTACTTTAGTTAACACAAAGCTAGAAGCCTCAGTTGTTTCTTACCCAGTTATAAGGGGCCAGGACCAATGGAATCCCAATAGAGAGTTCTGTGCCCCACCTAGTGGCAGCCCACAGAACTGCCGCGATAGTCCTCAGCATGTTTTTTTTGACCCAGCTTCAAAAAAAAAAAAACAGAGTCCTTAAAATCTCATGTAATTTTCCCCATAGGGAGAAAATCACGGGTAACAAATGCCAATAGTCGTGTTGCTTAATGCACTTCTGGAAGGCACTATGGTAACGAGGGTGGTATTAGACCTAGAATAGCATATTAACTCCCACTAAAATATTGCACAGGTGTCTCTGATGTCATAAACCTACCAGGTCTGCAATTATCCACAGTCTTCAATGGTCAACAAGACATGAATGTCTACAGCAAAACTCAACCAGAAAATCCCTTTACAAGCCCTCCCAGGCCTCCTTCAGACAGGGGATAAAGCAGCACAAAATCACAGAAGATGGAAGGCAACAGTTCCTCTCAGATCCTAGGTTGGTCCTCCTGGGCTGGCAGTCAGAAAACCCTTGTCAAATAATCACAGCTGATCTGGCACCACTGACTGTCTCTACACTAGCACACTTACAGCTGTGATCACCACCACCGTAGCACTGCTGCCAAAAGCTGCAGTGTGCACAGGGCTCCACTATTCTTCCCACGAGGACATCTAACCCTGGTGTTAGAGCAGTGGTGCAAAAACTTTTCCAGTGGCATCCCCCTTACTGCTCATGGAATTTGTCATGACCTCCACCATTATTTGTAATCTGAAGTAATCCCTTACTTCTGTGCTGCTGCTGGCGGCGGCACTGCCTTCAGAGCTGGGTGGCTGGAGAGTGATGGCTGCTGGCCAGGGCATTCATGTTGGTTGTGGTGTCTGAGGACTATTTTTTTAATTCCGCTCTGCAATGCCCACTCTATTTTTATCCCGCTCCTGCTATTATGGCAGTGGGTCCTGCGAGATCCCAGTTTCTTTTCACCCTCTCCCCCTCCTGTCCCCCAGGAGAGCACACCCTCCAGTTTGCGCACCACTGTGTTAGCGCGCACAGTGGTAAAACACTCACGCCTGTCCTAGCTAGCACAGTGCAGCGCTACCCACTGGTAACAAGGGCAGGAGACCTGCTAGGGCAGCCATGATCAGATAGCCACAGCAGGAATCTGGCGGGGCTTAGAAGGCATTGCACTTGTTGGGGTCAGGATATGGATGGAGCCTCATCACCCCACAATCCCCAGGGATGTGGTGGAGTCCCTAGCAGAACTTGCTGGGGTGACAGACTCCTAACAGGCCACTATCAAAGGGGTGGGCTGAACGCCCATAAGGCAGCTGATGGGGCAGTTAGAGTGAACTGGAGACAGAGATACACCAATAAGCTGCTATGTACCCACCTGGCAGCGGATCAATACTTCCCTGCAGCAACGGCACCAGGATTTGTCCTCCACTGTATAACAAAAACTAAGGAAATTCCCACTGGGAAAAAAACTTGGTTAAACTGTTCAGGCAGAGACAGTAACTGAAAGGGCTATGTAATAAAATAGCACTGGAGCTTTAGAAACTCAAAGAGCCAAAGAATTTTACATTAAGCTCACTCAAATATCCTTAACTCTGCCCCTCATATCGTTAGCACGTCCAGTGCAGCCATCCTGGTGGTTAGCCCCGTGCTTCAGGACATGAGCCAACCAGTAACAGAAGGGTCAGGAAGCCACACCCCTAGGGTTATTCCCACTAGTGGGTCTTTTTGCTTAACACCTCCTCCTGTCGGTGACAGACCCTGGGATGAGACGGTCCCCTGCTCTGATCCAACCTGGCTACTCCTACGCCCTGTATAAGAACGCCTCAGCACGTCTCTGTGAGCCAGGTCACCGGCCCTTCCATCCCATCTGTGAGCTGGGGGCCAGCAGCTGGAAGCCAGGCACCAGCTCGTGGTCACTCAGCTCTAGGAATCAGACCCACTTCAGCACACGGGCCACTGCTCCCCAGCCCGTAGGAGAGCACTGCAACAAGAAGCTCACAGGCAGAGGGGCCGATCTGGCTCCAGAGCCCCCTGTCAGAGACCCGCATGCCCAGTCAGGGGAGAGGAGGGAGCCAGTTTCCTGCTCAGCTGGGCCACGTCAGAGCAGGAAGGAGTCTGAGGACGGAGAATGTCCCTTGAGTTGGAGGTTTCCTATTGTCTGTTACACTCATTTTACCAAGGGCACCTCCAAGGCTGGAGCCCCGAGTCCCCGCGATGGGGAGAGGACAGCAGCACAGCCAGGGCAGTGGGGTTTTGCTTAGTGACCAACCCAAAGCCCAGAGTCCTCCTTTGTCTCCAGCTCTCGGAGCCGGCGCACCAAAGCGTTTGTCGCACGCAGTCCGAACCAGCCCTTCCCTGGCGAGGGCAGTGCCGCCAACTCAGCCAGGGGAGCCCTTTAATAACGATCACACGACAATCTCCATTTCTGATTTTCTTATCGTGAACAAAAGTGTCAGGTCATTTGAGATTCAGATCAGACGTGTTCCCTACGCCCCATCACCTGATTACGTGGAAGGGCCCAAACCGTTAGGATAGCCTACGGCAGTTCCTTCCCCAACACCCCGTGTAATGTAGCGTTTGTGAATCAAAGGGCCTTTTCTCCCAGGGCAGTGGCACAGGATTGGGCACCCGTACTGGTTACTGCTGGGCGCAACCTGCTGCGATGGTTATTTGTCAGTCCCACACTGCAAGGGGATCAAGGCAGAGGCTCCAGCTCAGCAGCTCCGAGAGGACAAGGCACGCTGGCATTCAGTGGTCTGTGAAGTTTGCCTTTCTCTTCTCCACAAAGGCTGCCATCCCTTCCTTCCGGTCATCCTGAGAGAGAGAGAGAGGGGCTCAGGGGCATGGTCTGTACAACAGTCGCTCTCCAGACAAGCAGCCCGCGGGGCAGCACCTATACTCACCGTAGCAAAGGTGGCATGGAAGAGCCTCTTCTCCATTTTATTTCCCTCAGTCAGCGTCATCTCGAAGGCTGAAAAAGAGGAGCCAGTGGCAGACGCAGGTGAAAGCGGAGGGGATGGTTGGGTGTTTAACGATCACATCTAGCCCGCTCCCTGAGAGGAGAGTCCCCCAAGGAGACCTAAAGGGTTTGTACTGCCCCACCGCAGCCTCACTGGGGGAAGGCCAGAATCATGCACGTTCCAGACCTCTGCTCCCCTCCTTCCACATTTCTTTACCAGCTACTGGGTGGCAGGGCAGGGGGTCTCCCCAGTCTGCACCCGAAGCCGGCTGACATTAAACCAGGGAGGTTTCAAAGAACCCCTCGCTCTTGCGGAGCCACAGCACATTCGATTCCCCGCCATCCCCACCTGTTTGTATGAACCCAGAACTGCACTGTCTGAGATCTCCGGGGGCAGGCTGGGGCTTTGGCAGGTGGGCAGGCCACCTGGGACGGCCGGATGAGCATGCCAGCTGGATGTTTGCGTGAAAAGCATTGGCAGTGAAGGGGTAAACGTTGGCCTGCCCATAGTCCCCGTTAACCCCAGGCCGTCACCCAATCTGGGCTAGCACGCCAGGCTGCCTGCGCACACGTCACTGCAGCAGCTGCACTTGGGCCACGTTTGCAAGGTTTTAGGAACAACCAGCAGATCTGATGAACCCAGGCTTATCTTCACAGACCATTATACTGCAATTGGCCAGACGTGAGCCTGCAGAGCTGAAGGCCAGAAGGGCCCCCCAGATCACCTAGTCTGGCCTCCTGTCTATCACAGGCCACCAACCCCACCCAGCCCCCGCACACTAACCCAGCAACCAAAACGAGACCAAACTATTACAGCCTGCAGGAGGCTAGACAGCCATGTGCCACAGGCAAGGAATAGGAGAGACGAGGGACAGGTGACAGCTAGAGACCTCCGACCTGAGGGGCGTTCCTAGAGTGGGCCATGCAGGGGGGTTAAAGGTGCAGGTGCCCTTGAAACCATGATACAGTAACTCCTCACTTAATGTCATCCCGGTTAACGTTGTTTCGTTGCTGATCAATTAGGGAACATGCTCGTTTAAAGTTGTGCAATGCTCCCTTATAACGTTGTTTGGCAGTCGCCTGCTTTGTCCACTGCTTGCAAAAAGAGCAGCCCATGGGAGCTGGTGACGGGGGCTTGGAACCAGGGTGGACCAGCAGCCCCCCTATCAGCTCCCTACGCCCCTAAGTTCCCTGTGCGGCAGCTGCCCAGCAGGCTATCAATTGCCGGCAGTTCAGCTGTCCCTCCCCCCACTGTCCTGTGCTGCTCCTGCCCTCTGCCTTGGAGCTGCTCCCGGGAGCCTCCTGCTTGCTGTGCGGGGAGGGGGCAAGAGGGGGGCTAATGTCAGGGTGTCCCCCTCCCCCCCACTTCCATGGAGATGGGGTGACACATGACAGGGCTCAGCACAGAGGGAGCTTGCTGGCAGCAGCTGCTATCTCAACTTGCTGATCTATTTAAAAAGGCAATGTACTTAGAGTGGGGTCAGCATACTTAAAGGGGCAATGAGTATCTTTCTCTGTCTCTCACACACAGTGTGTGTCTCTGTCTGCCATGCTGTCTCCCCTCCCTCCATTTGTGCTGCCTTGTAGAGTGTGAGGCTACATTAACAACACTATGTTAACCCTTGAGCGCTCAGCCGAGTGCTAGTTCATCATTCAGCACTAAGGCATTCCCCGGGAAATATCCCACCCTCTGACTTCACTACCTCAACCAAACTTCACAATCATCACCGCTGTGTACAGTATTAAATTGTTTGTTTAAAACTTATACTGTGTATATGTGTGTGTATATATATATATATTATATATATAAAATATAGTCTTTTGTCTGGTGAAAAAAAGATTCCCTGGAACCTAACCCCCCCATTTACATTAATTCTTATGGGGAAATTGGATTCGCTTAACATCATTTCACTTAAAGTAGCATTTTTCAGGAACATAACTACAACGTTAAGCGAGGAGTTACTGTACTACTTTTTTCATGCAAGTGCCTATTCCGGGACACCATTCCTCAGCAAGGCTGCCCTCTACGGCCACGGACCCAAAGTACCTCAGCCTCCCACTGAGCCCTGGTGGGGCCACATCAGCCCAGTGCACCCACCCCCACATTCAGCCATCACTCAGCACTGCCTGTACCTGCATTGACAGCTTCCTTGGCCATTACTGTTACGAGCTTAGAATTCCCTGCAATCTTCTCCCCACAGCTGATGGCTTCTTCCAGCAGCTTCTCCACGGGGTAGATTTTGCTGACCAGGCCTAGAGAGGAGGGGACAAGTTACTGGACCGTCAGCACTTGGCACTCAGCATTCCTGTGTCCTCCCCAGACACCACCATCCGAGAACACGTTCACAACTCCCAGCCTCTGACCAGCCACAGAGCAGAGCAGCGGTGCTCATCGGACAGTCTTGCCCAAGGTCCAATGTCCGACACCGGTAACGCAGAGCAGCTGCCATCCAGCAGACCCAGCGCATGAACCTCGGGTCAGTTAGCGGGCTCTGTACATGGCGCAAAGCCTCACTGGAGTAAAGCATGGGCATGGCCTAAGACACGACTGTGCATGACCCCCCCTTCCATCCCCGCACACTCACTCCCACGTGTATTCAGAGCCACGGCTGCCATCACTTGAGCTGGACACTTCCTAGTGCCCAGCACCACAGTGCGAAGGGGCTGGAAGCAGAGCAGGGAGCAGCATTCGAACCCAGCAGCTTCGGCCTGGCCACGCAGCCCTCTCGCCCTCAGGTGTGGGCTTTGCAGGGCTGTGCAAAAGGCAGCTGGAGTCTTGGCCCCAAGTCAGCTCCAGCTGTGGGATCTTTATTGCTGACGGGCCTGAGCCAGAAAGGGTCCAGCTGGAGTCAGAGCCCAGGGTACGTTTCCTGTTAGCAAACTCCTCTTCCTTCTAAACCGAGCACAGCTGAGGGAGACACTGGCATGGAGCCAGGGGATGCCATTGCAGCGCCCACAGAAAGCTCCCACTGTCACCCCACTTTGGAGCTTCCCCCTGCAGCAGAGAAATGCCCAAGTGAAGCCTGCGGAGACCATGGGATACCACCATCCAAAGGCCACCCCATGACGAGCTCCCTCTGTGCTTCAGACTGAGCAGCAGCAGGCACCTTGCTCCCAATTCCCCCTTTACCTCCCGGTAGTGAGTCCAAATGAAACCACCGGATCCGGAGCTGACAATCAGCATGTGCCCAGCTACGGGGACAAAGGCCAAACTCCACCCGGGAGATGGAATGGGGGGAGGGTCGTTACCGTTTCTAGTCTAGGTACGGGGCAGAGGGCTGCTGTCTACGCAGTGCCATGTTCCAGTCGAGAGCCATGCGGTCCCCTCCACCCAGCATCAGCTGCTGACTGCATCCCTTCCCGATGGGGATCTGGCCACCCCTCAGGACCATGGTGTGCAAAGAGCTGCCTTCCTGTCTGGACCCCTTGCCTGCTGGGTTGGGCTGAAGAGCTCCTGAGCTGATTTATCACTATCAGCTTCCCCACAGGATCTGGGGAGTCATAGTGAAGGGAGAATGCCTGGGGGAGGAAATCCTTCCCAGTAATGTCCCCTTCTCTCTGAATGGTTTATCCCAGGACGCGGCAAAGAGAAACGATGCCAGGCAGTGGACCCTCTGCACTAGGAGCGCAGGGAGAGCGGCTGGGCAAACGCCCGACAGAGACGGGATCAGCGTGGAAGAGTCAGTTGTAAGAGAGAAGAGCCATGTGCCCCTAGCAGCCTCCATCCAGGTATGTTCCTAGGGGACACCTTCGCGTGCTGGCCAGTCTGCAGCCTGGGGAAGCCACCTCCTGCTCCGCGTTACAGGGATGGCTGGGCCACACATGCAGCAGGGAACAGCCGGCTTTAAGGAACAGTGATGGATTTGCACGCCGCAGGGCTGTGAGGCCCCGTTGTGCCTGGCAGCAGAGGATGCACTCTCCCCTGACTTGTTTAGTTAACTGACACATGCCCAAGGCACAGAGCCAGGAGGGTCTCAGTCATCTACAGATGGGGAGCCCTCCCCAGGAGCCATGCGTTCCAGAGAAGGGCATGAAGTGACAACTTCAGTCAGCTGGCAAGTCCCAAGACCCACCCTCATCCAGACCAGAAATGATGCCTGAGCAGCTCTCATGGATTGCCCTCTCACCCACACCACAGGTACAGGAAACCTCCCCTCCCTTCCCACCCAGTGCCACAGGAGGAGCCTGGCGGGAAGGCGTACACACTTGTGCCCATACCTGCTTCTTTAGCTTCCTGAGCAGAGATCCTGTCTCCGGTTAGGACCATTTCCATTGCCAGGGACTTGCCGACTGCTCTCGTGAGTCTCTGAGTCCCGCCAGATCCTGTGGTTAATTAGGAAGGCCGCAATTAGCTTGCAAGGGTCAGTCAGGAGGAATTTCCTAAATAAACACACCCTGATCACACACACGTGCAACAGGTCAGGTCTGTGCACACAGGGGCGGCAGCACAGCAAGGAGAAGAGGAAGGGGTGGGCAGGGAGACAAGCTGTTGGATACTTATGTAACACAATGTAAGATACAGGCGCATTTCTACCTGCTGCTGCTATTTTATCACAGGGCTCTAGCTTTGCCCTGGGGCTTAAGGATGTCACCATACCCCATACCCCCACCCCATGGAATTATGGGGCACACTTGCCTGCCATTCTCTCTGTATGTAACCACTTGAACTATTCTTTGCACAGATGTAGGCAACAAGACCCTGCTACAAGTACATTTCTTGAGCATCTGGGATCTGAGATCGGGACAAGCTCAGGAATCCCTTTCTTTTTATGGGTCTTTAAAGTGACCACATGATTGACAGCTGCCCTGTGCTCGGACACAGGCATGCAGGTCTATCAATAGCTATCAGTCAAAAATCAGAGGGTAAATCAGGCTAATTACTGAACGCAAGGCTCCAGGTGACCCAACAATAGCACCACCTGAACTTGGAGGAGATGGGAGGGGTGTCTAATGGACAAGAAAGTAACCTGACAACACATCTAGCAGGTGCAAGACCTACAGATTCCTGGTGTTAGATACATACATGAAAAAAACAATCACCTGCCAAGCCCAGAGCATTGAAAAGCAGCAGGAACAGCGAAGGAGGAATGGGACCAGAGATTGGTGTGGTCATTTTAAAGAAGGGAGGAAGACGCACGCCAGAGATCGGAGCGGGCTTTCACCGTGAAGCAGGAAGTTGTCAGACAGTGATATTTGTCTCTGCACACCTCAAGAGGGCTGTCAACATTTGAAAGCCTGGTAGTTAGAGATTCCGAACTAACCAAGCCCATAAGAGATGCCTTGGTCTGAACTGATCGCACTCATGTCTTTATCTGAGTGACCAGAATGGGTCAGTTTCCATGCTCCATCTACCACGTGTCACTGGGACTCTCACAGTAACTTTCAATGTGTCTTTTAAAAAGCGTTCATTTCCCTAACACCACTAGCCAGTGCCAAGGCTGGGAAGGAGCTTGGCCACCCTAGATGCTCACAGGCAGGAGTGTACTCAACAGGGGTTACCTGGAATGGTTCCCAGCAAGATTTCGGGTTGCCCAAACTGCGCTTTCTCGCCAGCATAGATGATATCGCACATCATGGCCAGCTCACAGCCACCGCCCAGCTTCAGGGGAGAGAGGGGCATGGGTTAGAACTGGCACAGCGCCACCCGGCACACGAGGGTTTCTTGCAGTCGAGCTAGGTCTCATGGGATCAGAGGCCTCACAGTCTGTGCTGTATTCATCCACAGCAGGGGAGGGGGAACTAAAGTCACTTGCCCACAATCATCCAAGGAGCATATGGCTGAGCCAGGACTTGAACCCACTTCTTCCAAGTTCCCATCTGATGCGCTAACCAGCACAGAGCTATAGAACTCACTCAAGGAGCCCAAAGAGAAACAGCTTAGTACAAAGCATTCCAAGGCCCATTCCTCTCTTCCAGGAGGGACTAGGGGGTGAGGGATGGGACATTCCCCAAGGGGTCAAGGGAGGAAGGCAGAGCTGCTTCCTGGGCTAAGCAGGAGTAAAAAACTCCACAGCCAGAGCTGCAGGGAAGGAGCAGGAGTTTGGATGCTGCTTATCCTGCTGCTTTGACTCAGAAAAATTTTCCATTAGCCCTCTACATAAAAAGTATATTAAGACTATCACAATTCCCAGTTAAGACTGACATTTGGATCTGCCCAGAGCTGGCTGAAACAATGACATCGAAGTTAACCACACAACAATATTTACCAAGACGCATTCTAGGCTGCAGGGGTAGATTAAGGAATGGAAAACCCAAACTCACAGCATATCCATTCACAGCTGCTATGACCGGCTTCCGGACCAGAGCGACTTTGTTCCAGTGTGCAAGGAAATTGCCCCCGTAACATTCCTGGAAGGTTCTGTTCTGCATCTCCTTTATATCTGCTCCAGCTGAAAGAGAGAATATTGTGTAGACAGGATGAACTGGGAAATGACCATCCTTGGGCCATGTCTTGTTGTAGCCCTGTTGGTCCCAGGATATTAGATGTTATTCAGCAGAAAGGAAAAAGAGCTCTGTGTAAGCTCGAAAGCTTGTCTCTCCCACCAACAGAGGCTGGTCCAATACACGATATTACCTCCCCCACGTTGTCTCACTGACATCCTTTGATCAGTAAGTGGTCCGCACTAGATTGGTTTGTCTAAAACTTACAGGGGCCTCTTGAAATAGTTTCAGGTCCAACCCCTGCCTCATAAGATTTGTGATTTGCAAAAAAAAAATCACAGAAATTGTCCTATTTTGTAAAAGTTTTCTTCCTCCTGTTACTATGTGAAAAACTGATAGATGGGGGAAAGGACTCTTAGACTGCACTGGGGAACCCAGGAAACTGATTCTACACTCAGAGCTCCCTCACTGAAAAAGAGAAATATTTTCTCTACTTTTTCCACACAGTGATCTTAGGAGTTACTTGTAGGAAGAGCAGTAGGTAACATATGCTCAGACAAAGGTGTGATGCTTAAGTTGAGCTTCTCTTTAACAAGAGCACCTGTCACATTGCATGCCTGAAAGACATGGTTATAGCATCTGGCCTTAAAAATAATCCCCTATCCTTGGAGCTTCACACTGGGTTCTCAGTGGCAAAGCCAGACCCTAGCCATGATTCAGGTGTGATTTGTTTTTTTGCCCAGGGGAAGGGCTGGAAGCTCTAGTGTTTGGACATTTAAAATCCAAGTGGTCACACACTGAGGGTACGTCTACACTAGAAACGCTGCTACTGCACCTGTGCAGCGCTGAGGTGTACACACTGCCTGCAGTGACTGAAGGGGTTCTTCCATCGCTGTAGTAAATCCACCTCTGCGAAGCAGCAGCTGGGTCAACTAAAGAATATTCACATCGACCGGGCAGTGTCAACACTGGGATGAAGGTCAGCCTCATTACATCGCACAGGACATGATATTTTTCACAGCCCTGAGTAATGTAGTTAAGCCCACCTAGCTCTGTATTCCAGGCCAGCCCTGGGAAGCATCCTTCACTAGTCCCTGGTACAAGAGGGGCCTTTCCCATCTCTAAAGCTCACAAGTCTCTGAACGTTCTGGGGGAGCAGCCAACCACTTGGGATCCCCAGAATTATCAGCGGCTTCATGCCTTGCATCTCTCACACACAGCTGGGTTCTCCCCTTTCCAAGAGGAGTGGGGATGAGGCTCCTCCATCCAAAACTGGACCTATGACAGAAGTCACTGATTCCCCTTCCCAAACTCAAGCCCCGTTTTCCGCTGCAAGTGCTCCCGCTAGGAACAGCAGAGCTCCCTAGCACTGCCATCCACAAGGGAGGGCATCCAGAGGGCAGCTCCCAGTTGGGCTCAGAGTTTTCCCGTAGTTCTCACACATCCTCTTCACCAGGAGACATAGCATTTAAAAGCAGCAGCAGTCACCCCGAGGCCTTTGCAGCCCCTGCGAGCCCACCACCTACCAATGGCAAGTGGGTGACTAAGGCAAAGCAACTTCCAGCCCACCCACCTCGCTATGGGACGTGCTGAGTGAGCCTCCCCAGAGAGCTCCGGGGTGCCCTCTCTGCCTACCTGCGAAGGCTTTCTCGCTGCCAGTGATGACGATGGCTCCCACATGTGGGTCCTTCTCAAAGAAATCCAAGGCCTGATTCATCTCGTTCATCAGGCCATCGCAGAGGGCATTCAAGGCCTTGGGGCGGTTCAGCTGGATCACTCCTACATTCTGCTTCGCCCCCTTCTTCTCCACCACGAGATACTGGAACTGAGTGCCTGCCGGGGGAAGGGACACCAGCACATTGTTACAGCAGTTAGCGGCACTGCATGGGATGGACCTGCTTTCCGGCGGGCTGGGATCCCCCTCCTATCCTGCAAGGGCAAGCACCTGCTCCTCCTCTGCCAAAGCCACCCCACAATGCTCTTCTGCTAGAGCCCCCGGTGACCACGCCCCTGCATCAGTGTGGAGCAGTTCTGTTGCTTGCTGACTCTGGGCTTCACAAGTCTGCTCTGCTGGCTAGTGTCCTGCACTGAGAGCGACTCAGGATAGGGCTGGCTTCCTGTGGTTACGAGCACACAGTCAGCACCCACCTGCTACTTTCCCTGGCATTTCTACAATGCACAGGGCTTGCCCCTGCTAGCTGGGGACTGCACAGCCTGGCCAGAGGCTGTGGGAGCTGGGCAGGCTGTAAGGGCCTGTCCTCCAGGGCAATGGCCGGTGCGCAGCTCAACTATCCCACACCCAGACTGCTAGAACTCCTACCCTGTACCTTAGGTGGCTCCAAATTTTATTTCAGCCTCTGGCTGACAGCTCTTTAAAACCTTTCCTACCTGCTAGAACGGAGAAGCATTCTGTGTCTCTCCACCCGACTGCTGCAGGACTCTCTCCCTTACTGTACCCTCTCCTAAAGCCTCTTAGCCATGTGTTGTGGGGAGGGTTGGGAGAGATGACCTCTATTATTCTGTCCCTTCTCTCAGCCTTCGGCGTTGGCCCCCTCCCCACGGATTATCTAGTGCTTGGTTCAGAGTTTCCCCAGGGAACAGTGACACTGACACAGTCTTGTCTATTTCACAGCTGGGGCTGGTTCAAAACAACCAGAGCCTTGATAATTTCACTATACTGCTGCTCCGGAAAGCTCTGGGCAGCAGCAGAGGCACTGGGGAGTCTGCAGTCTCAGGCAGATAGGGCTGCATCTGATATCCCATTTGGAAGGTTTTGTTCATCATCATTAAGGCCAGCAACCTACTTTAAAATAATTCACACCTAGCTCTTATTTAGCAATTGTCAGCAGAGGATAGAGGCACTTTGCAAAGGTGGGTTGTACCATTATCCCATTTTATAGATGGGCCTTGCTGGGTAAGGACTAGCCTAAGATCACACCAAAAGTCAATGGCAGAACTTGGCACTGAACCCAGGAGTCCTGGATCCTAGTCCAGCAAAAAGTGACAAATGAAATTGTAAATTCTGCAGAATCATAGACTTTAAGGTCAGAAGGGACCATTATGATCATCTAGTCTGACCTCCTGCACAACGCAGGCCACAGAATCTCACCCACCCACTCCTGTATCAAACCTGTGTCTGAGCCATTGAAGTCCTCAAATCATGGTTTAAAGATTTCAAGGTGCAGAGCATCTTCCAGCAAGTGACTCATGCCCCACGCTGCAGAGGAAGGCGAAAAACCCCCAGGGCTTCTGCCAATCTGCCCTGGAGGAAAATTCCTTCCCGACCCCAAATATGGCGCTCAGCTAAACCCTGAGCATGTGGGCAAGACTCACCAGCCAGACACCCAGGAAAGAATTCTCTGTAGTAACTCAGATCCCACCCCATCTAACATCCCATCAAAAGCCATTGGGCATATTTACCGCTAGTAGTCAAAGATGAATTAATTGCTGATGGTGTAAACTCAATCCTCTTCCCATGCCATTAGTAGGGGGGCATAATCAAGCCCTCCACCATGTACCCTCAAAGGTAGAAGTACACTACAGAGGACAACATGCAGAAAAGCAGCAATAATCCAAGACACTTCTGGGTTAAAAGGTGCAGCCTCCACAACCAGGAACCTCCAATAAAATGCATTGCACTTGAATAAAAATCCCTTCAATTGTTCTGGTTACATTTATTCCTTTGTGCGTGTGCAGGTACGATTGGCATCTCCCAGACTATCTGCTCCTCTTAACCTGAACCTGCCATGTCCTCAGAATGGGGATTTTGTGACGCTTTTTGCCATAGCAACCCTGTCCCAAGCACTGGTTTAGGACTTTGCTGCAGAATCTAGCAGGAGACAGATCCGCCTGGGAAATGCTGCCCCATTCTTTGGCCTCCTTGGATTATTGGGGGGAACCATCAAGAGCAAAATTTTCAAATTGAGGTACCTGAAAATCCATACGTAGGCTCCTAATGAAGTGGCTTGGATCTCAGAACTACTGAGTACTTACAAGTCCAACTGGAGTCAGTGCGAGCTACAGGTGCTCAGTAATGTTGCAAGTCAGGCTGCTTTTACATAGGAGCCTAAATACAGATGCCGGTGCCTGCCATCAGGAAGCCAGGCATGAAAATCAAGGCCCATATCATAGGTTTTTAACTCATGAAAGTTGCCTCCCCAGGCTTGTGAGAACCTGGACAATGATGGGGTTCAAGCTCTGTCCTCACTGTAGCTGGCCTTGACAGGATCCATTTTTCTATCCAGACCCTGCTTTACATCACATCAGCAGCTGTGACCCCTTTGGCAGCACCACCAATGACAGACCCACCAGTGAGCCTGGCTGCAGGCACTGATTAAAGGGGCACTGTCGATTTTGTTTTTTTTTAATTCCAATCATTTTCTGATGCTCTGTGCAGGGGCACCATAAATCTGGATTTTATTCTTAAATTCCAATTTAAAAGTGTCTAAAAGATTTCCCGCTCTTCTGCTGAGTTTTATAAGGATCTTTTTCCAATTAGCTGTCTTCCCCTCTCTGACTAGCCAGGAGACCAGTGAAACTGACTCTGCAAGGTGCTCTCAAATGCATAATGCACAACTGAAAAGAGAGGAAAATATTTTTTCCCGATCAATCCTTCAGTTATGGGAATGTTGCGCTGCACAAGGGGCTCTGTTCAGGAGTCCTGCATCATATTGGAGGACAGGGGCCTTATGTACAACTTTAACAACAGATGGCACAACAGCAAGGTGGATTTTCAAGTTGACCTTGAAGTTGGTGTCCTTTGAAGTCAAATTCCTGAATTAACTGCATGGAAGTGGACTGATCGAGTAAACTGATCTATATATGCACCATTAGTAGGAAAGTCTCATAAAAGAGCAGCAGATCTCATCTTGTGTAAATAGAATCAAAGCATTTCACATACACGTCTCTCAATATTTCTGTATTGCACCTAACCGGTGCTAAGTGTAATTCATACACAGCTTTCATAGCTCTCAAAGCATTTTTCAAAGGAAGGTCAGGATCATCACGCCACTTTACAGATGGCAAACAGGAGGGGAAATGATTGCCCATGTGCTATCCTGCACAGGGGCTGCAATTGTTCTGGTCGCTTACTCCACAACTGACATCATAATCCTCCACCGGTGAGGTCACAGTCACCTCCACAGCAGCCAGTAGGACCTTAAGTGAGGACATTTGCAGGAAGACACTTAAAGGAACAAACATCCTGTTTACACACCAGGTCCTGCAGAATGTTTATTGGGCAATAAAACTTATTTAGCCTAATAAGCATTATGATGGCTAGCATCTACCTTGAGTAACCAAAAAAGGGGAGAAGAATACATGGAGAAATCACAAGGGTTGCATCCCCAGGTTTAAAAGAAAGCATAACCAGATCCAGTTTCCAACCCAGCTCAGACTACAGCTCCCCTCAAATACGCCAGGAGCATCAACTCCAATATGCTGCTCAGCACGAACCTTCCACTGAGAGAGAACAATGCCTGAATCCTGCTTCATTAGTCGGATTTGAAAGAATGTTGCCCTAAAAAAAAAATCACGTTAATAATTTCCTGTACGAAAGGTATGGGAGCCAATCATACATGCACCCACACTTCAGACACCCATCTATAGAATCATAGAACTGGAAGGGACCTTGAGAGGTCTTCCAGTCCAGTCCCCTGCACTCATGGCAGGGCTAAGTATTATCTAGACCATTCCTGACAGGTGTTTGTCCAACCTGCTCTTAAAAATCCTCAATGATGGAGATTCCACAACCTCTCTAGGCAATTTATTCCAGTGCTTAACCACCCTGACAATTAGGAAGCTTTTCCTAATGTCCAGCCTAAACCTCCTTTGCTGCAATTTAAGCCCATTGCTTCTTGTCCTACCTTCAGAGGTTAAGAACAACAATTTTTCTCCCTCCTCCTTGTAACAACCAATCCATAGGACTTTCCACATACACGTGAGGAAAAGCAATCCAGGCATATTACAGAGGCTGTGTAAATAGATTATCCAGCAGCTACAATATCTAGAATTGCCAGATACATATACACAAACTAAATATAGCAAGTCTCTTCACTCTAACCCACTCACTAACACTCCTCAGCAGAGCTGCAATCAAATGAATTTGGCTGTAATTTCTTTTCTCAACATTAAAAAACAAAAAAGTTTGTTGAGAAGATGTGAGCAATATTTTTATGCAAGGCCCTGCGTATCAGCTCCTATTGCATCAGCCCTCTCCCCCGGTCAGTAATGCCAACTTGGATGCACAGTCTGTTCCTCCCACGACTGTTTTAGTTCCATTTCTCATCCCCTCCCCTTATTTCAATCTGCCAAACCACTATCTGCGCTGCGTGTAAATCTCTCCTGAAGCCTCACTTCTCCTCCTGAAGAGTGAATAATTTCACATGACACTAAGGCTTTGTCTACACTGGCAACTGGCAAGTGAAAGACAAAACTAGTGTCGGTCAGAGGTGTTAAAAAAAACATACACCCCCGAAAGACAAAAGTTTTGTCGAGGACAAGTGTGGGTGTGAACAGCGCTTAGTTGGCAGGAGCGCTCTCCTGCCAACAATGCTAACGCCACTCGTTGGGGTGGAAGTTTTTTGTCGGCAGGAGAGCTCTCGCCTGCCAACAAACAGTGGCTACACTGCGTGCCTTTTAGCGGCACAACACAGCCATGTCGCTAAAAGCTGCGTAGTGTAGACATAGCCCAAGTTATGTTCAGCCTACTCTGTGTCTGTCTTGTTTACGCTGTATTTTATTTGGGGCTGTCGTCACATGTACCTTGTACTATGACGGGTACGTTGTCTGCGCTTCACAGAGCAACACAAACTATTCTCCAGAGCATTCAACAAATGCCCAGAGAACCAACAGTATGAAGCAGGAGGAATCTGTAAAAGGCTCTGAACACACTGAGCTAGAGTTAGTGCTGCAAAACTGAAATTAACATTCCCGCGACTATGCCAGAGCAGCCTGGCAGAAGCCAGCCTGTAAGAGGTCAGTCTTTTGATTGGCAATTAAAACAGACCCTTATTTTTCCATCATCCTCACCATAGCAATGGTGGGTGAGGAGATTTGGGCCTAGGCTACTGGTAAATTTTATGAGGCTGGTGTCAGAAAAGAACCCGGTACAAAATAATGGCCAGTAGGAACCCATCTGGGGGTAGCTCCCAACAGCCATTCAGTTTCCCACATGAGTGGCAGCCCAGCTCCTAGCACCAGCAGCATCACAATGTCCCCTTACCAGCACGCCTGGAGACTGACCTTGCCTTTCAGCTGGCCTGAGGCACACTGTAGGGCAGCATGGGGAAGGCTTGCCCTGCTGCCCATTCTAAACCTGACCTTAGATCCAGGTTTTCCTTCTCCAGGGCAGCACATCCGGTCCCTTCCACAAGCCCTGAATTAATTGAGAAAGAAGTGAATGTGGAGGCCTCGCATATGGGCTCCTGTCACCCTGAGCCCTGCTGGCATGCCCTTTGACACATCCACATCAGCAGCAGGAGCTGTCTGCACAGGGCGAGGGAAGAGGGTATGACCAGGTGGCCCCTGGCCAGTCCTCAGGCAAGCCCCTGGAACCAGACTGAGGCACTGATAGCCGTGAGGTGCTGTCATGAGTGCACAAGGCCCCATGCCCACAAAGCAGGGTGGGTGCAAACAGTGCCTCAGAAGTCAACAGGACTGACAGCTCCCCCGCCAGCTCAGAGGGGAGACAGGGCAGCGGGCACAGCTCTGGCATTACTTCCACCCACAGTGCAATGCAGCCCTGAGCTCCTGGGCAGCACCTCCAGGGGTGGGCAGCAAGCAGTGAGGGAGTGAGACAGGAGCTGCTGGGGGAACCAGATTCATTTGGATAGAGCAGAGCTCAAGTCAGGAGAACTTTACCCTCTGCTGCCACACTGGCTGGGCCTGAGGCCCCTGCATGAACTTCCAGACAGCAATCTCAAAGCATAGCACTGCCCCCCACACTGACCTACAGGAATCCCCAGGCCGCAGGGTCAGGCTGACAGAGAGGGATGGGGCAGTGCAGGGAGCCACTTCTGTGGGGCAGGACCCTCTCCCGCGAGGTGGGGGAGCACACACAGGCAGAGCACACCAAGGCCCAGGGGGGCTCCCCACACCACCCGGCACACAACTGGCAATGCTAGCCAGAGAGGGGAGCGATCGCCCGATGAGCCAGACGGGCAGGGGCAGCAGGCTCCAGAGCGTGGAGCTAGTGTGCCGAGCACCCTGCAGGGAACTAAATCACCCCACTGTCCCCCAGCCCCCACCCCGGTCCCACAACCAGCCCCCGCACTGTCCCCCAGCACCTGCACACCCGCCCCCCACTGTACCCCCGCCCAGCAGCCGCCGCTCACCCGCCGAGCTGAGCCGAGCCGGGGCTCGCAGCAGCAGGCGGACTGGGGCCCGGGCCGGGCAGAGCAGCGCACGGAGCACGACAGCCATGGCGGAGCTGAGCCACGGGACCCGGAGCCCCGCCCCCAGCACCCGATCGCCAGAGCCCCGCCCCGCCCCTGCCCCGTCCCCAAGATCTTCGTCGGCATAGCCCCGCCCCCTGCTCGCGGATGGGTTCAGGGGAGAGGGAGAGTCAGGGGGCTGTGGGTGGGTTCAGGGGAGCAGGGATGATGGGCTGTGGGTACGTTCAGGGGAGGATCGAGGGTGTAGGTAGGCTCAGGAGAGGGGGAGAATCAGGGGGCCATGGGTGGGTTTGGGGGAGAATTGGGCGGGAGTGGGTGGGTTGGGGAGAGTGGGGAGGATCCGGGGTCTGTGGGTAGATTCAGGGGAGAATTGGGCAGGTTCAGGGGAGTGGGGTGGATCGGGGCCGTGGATTGGTTCAGGGGAATATTGGGAGGCAGTGGGTGGGTTCAGAGGAGGGGAAGATTGGAGAGCCATGGTCAATGGGGGGAGGGATAGCTCAGTGGTTTGAGTATTAGCCCGCTAAACCTAGGGTTGTGAGTTCAATCCTTGAGGGGGCCATTTAGGGATTTAGTTGGAATTGGTCCTGCTTTGAGCAGGGGGTTGGACTAGATGACCTCCTGAAGTCCCTTCCAACCCTAATAATCTATGAATGTGACCAATTTCATGGTGTTGCTGAGGTGCTGGTAGATGCTGCAGACTTCCTGCTAGCCTGGCTGGGTGTGATCCCTCACACCTGTACTAGCTGAGCTGGAGCACTAGTTACATGATGTGATGCTGGGCCCTTCCCGGATCTGTTGCCCCCTTGGGCAGCATTTCTCAGCCTGGGCTGGGAGCAGAGCATCCTGGGACAGAGCATTGAAATTCAGCTCAGCTATCTGGTCCCAGAACTGCCCAGTCAATAAACAGCTGTTCCCCCACTCCCCGGAACCCTCTGGGGTGGGGACAGCCAGGCTGTGAGGCCTTGGCCCCTCTGGGAAAGCACTGGGCAGCTCCTCTCCCAGCACAGCACCACCCAGCATTCCCTTTGAGAGGAGGAGGCAGGCCTTCTTATCTGTCCTGACTGGGTACTGTCCCCTCCCGGCCCTTCTAACTGCTGGAGGACCATGTGATGTCCCTGGGCCTAGGCAGTGCTGGGAGGTCTAGGCTCCCTCCCCCTCTATCCCAGGCAATGCTCTTCCTTCTGGTTGGTGTGTCAGCTCTCTACAACGACTCCAGCAGGGGCCAGAGAAATCTTGATGCACCCATCACAACACTTGGTTGTTTATTAGCTCACCAGGAATGTAGTATGTAGTATCTTAAAAGGTTCTCATATTTCCAGGGAGAGAAGGATCAGATGCACTTGTCTTAACCCAATTGTAGCACTGGTGGTCCCTCCCTACTGAGCCAAGTGTCCAGTTCCACTTTTAGATTCTGCAGCTTATTTGTGGGTTGGGTCACCTAGGAGCTCCCACCCCATGACTTCAGTTTTTACAGGGTTGAGTAGTGATCCTCTTATTTCTATTGGATCCTTGCCATCAGAGCTCTTAGATTTCAGCTCAGTTTCTCTGCTGCTTCCATCAGTACCCAGCAGATGGCACTGTTGGATAGCATATCTCTCACCTTTTCTTAAGGTTTTTTGTTTTCTTCATTTTAAGGATTATATTTCTCTATTAACCCCTACTATTAAATGGAATTTCTCTCTACTTACTCATTTATTTTAATATTCCAGGGTTACACACTGATTAAGTGCTTATCTCTTTCAATATTCTTTCTCCTTCTGGTGCCTTAGCAATTCTTATCACTTCTATAATACAACAGTCATTTGAAAAGGAGACCTCCTTCATATTGCCTCTAAGTTAAATGGACAAGCCTGTACATTCTTTGATTATATAGTACCATTAATTGCCCATCTTTCAGTGCTTGCAGCAGAACAAGAGACATTCTGCTGAAGGAACAAGACAGGTTAATCACATATAGAGAGGGGGGTCTAGCTGACCCCTACAGCGGACCAATGTACAGATATGGATTTGGAGTAAAAGCTAGTTGGTTTGGATTTGCTGGGGTATTAGGAAGTGTGACCTCTGGAAGGTTTCTGGGTGTCACAGCAAGCTATTCCTTAAACATTACCTCCCATTCCTTAACCGGTTTATTTGACTTAGAGTTCACCACAATTGGTCAATAGTCCACTCTACAGCAGAAAGCAAGGTGCTACTCTTTGTTTGTCAACCTCTGGGGTTCCCTGGAGCCAACCAGAAACATGGGGAAGCTCTTCCACATGCAGATCTTGTCTGTGGAACAAGCACCTGAAGAATTTGATGAACATCCCATATCTTATTCCTGGTGTTTGGCCATTTCTTAGATCTACACTAAAAAGATAATGAGGAGTCCGGTGGCACCTTAAAGCCTAACAGATTTATTTGGGCATAAGCTTTCATGGGTAAAAGTGAAGAAGTGAGGTTTTTTTACCCACGAAAGCTTATGTCCACATAAATCTGTTAGTCTTTAAGGTACCACCGGACTCCTCATTGTTTTTGTGGATACAGACTAACATGGCTACCCCTCTGATACTACAAAGATAGGTTGACCCAGCTACACCCCCTGAAGGGTGTAATTAAGTCTACCTAACCCATAAGAACATAAGAAAGGCCGTACCGGGTCAGACCAAAGGTCCATCTAGCCCA
Organism: Terrapene triunguis; assembly: GCF_002925995.2. Taxonomy (NCBI): domain Eukaryota; kingdom Metazoa; phylum Chordata; order Testudines; family Emydidae; genus Terrapene; species Terrapene triunguis. The sequence goes on from NW_020664499.1 coordinate 8,723,749, forward strand.
GTATCCTGTCTACCGACAGTGGCCAATGCCGGGTGCCCCAGAGGGAGTGAGCCTAACAGGCAATGATCAAGTGATCTCTCTCCTGCCATCCATCTCCACCCTCTGACAGACAGAGGCTAGGGACACCATTCCTTACCTGTCCTGGCTAATAGCCATTAATGGACTTCACCACCATGAATTTATCCAGTTCTCTCTTAAACTCTGTTATAGTCCTAGCCTTCACAACCTCCTCAGGTAAGGAGTTCCACAAGTTGACTGTGCGCTGCGTGAAGAAGAACTTCCTTTTATGTTTTAAACCTGCTGCCTATTAATTTCATTTGATGACCCCTAGTTCTTGTATTATGGGAATAAGTAAATAACTTTTCCTTATCCACTTTCTCCACATCACTCCTGATTTTATATACCTCTATCATATCCCCCCTTAGTCTCCTCTTTTCCAAGCTGAAGAGTCCTAGCCTCTTTAATCTCTCCTCATATGGGACCCGTTCCAAACCCCTAATCATTTTAGTTGCCCTTTTCTGAACCTTTTCTAGTGCCAGTATATCTTTTTTGAGATGAGGAGACCACATCTGTATGCAGTATTCGAGATGAGGGCGTACCATCGATTTATATAAGGGCAATAATATATTCTCAGTCTTATTCTCTATCCCCTTTTTAATGATTCCTAACATCCTGTTTGCTTTTTTGACCGCCTCTGCACACTGCGTGGACATTTTCAGAGAACTATCCACGATGACTCCAAGATCTTTTTCCTGACTCATTGTAGCTGAATTAGCCCCCATCATATTGTATGTATAGTTCGGGTTATTTTTTCCAATGTGCATTACTTTACATTTATCCACATTAAATTTCATTTGCCATTTTGTTGCCCAATCACTTAGTTTTGTGAGATCTTTTTGAAGTTCTTCACAGTCTGCTTTGGTCTTAACTATCTTTAGCAGTTTAGTATCATCTGCTAACTTTGCCACCTCACTGTTTACCCCTTTCTCCAGATCATTTATGAATAAGTTGAATAGGATCAGTCCAAGGACTGACCCTTGGGGAACACCACTAGTTACCCCTCTCCATTCTGAGAATTTACCATTAATTCCTACCCTTTGTTCCCTGTCTTTTAACCAGTTCTCAATCCATGAAAGGACCTTCCCTTTTATCCCATGGCAGCTTAATTTACATAAGAGCCTTTGGTGAGGGACCTTTTCAAAGGCTTTCTAGAAATCTAAGTACACTGTGTCCACTGGATCCCCCTTGTCCACATGTTTGTTGACCCCTTCAAAGAATTTTAATAGATTAGTAAGACACAATTTCCCTTTACAGAAACCATGTTGACTATTGCTCAACAGTTTATGTTTTTCTATGTGTCGGACAATTTTATTCTTAACTATTGTTTCGACTAATTTGCCCGGTACAGACGTTAGACTTACCGGTCTGTAATTGCCGGGATCACCTCTAGAGCCCTTTTTAAATATTGGTGTTACATTAGCTAACTTCCAGTCATTGGGTACAGAAGGTGATTTAAAGGACAGGTTACAAACCTTAGTTAACAGTTCCGCAACTTCACATTTGAGTTCTTTCAGAACTCTTGGGTGAATGTCATCTGGTCCCGGTGACTTGTTAATGTTAAGTTTATCAATTAATTCCAAAACCTCCTCTCGTGACACTTCAATCCATGACAGTTCCTCAGATTTGTCACCTACAAAAGCCAGCTCAGGTTTGGGAATCTCCCTAACATCCAGGTGCAGACAGTGTTAGGTCCATGGAAGAATTCTTCCGTCAACCTAGCTGCAGGTTTTTGGTGAGGTGGATTAACTACAGACATTGGAGAACCCCTCCCATTGGCATAGGTGGAGTCTACACTGAAGCACTACAGCAGCACAGCTCCAGAGCCGGACCCAGTATCACTGTTGCCCAGAGATGCATGGGGCCGTGAGTACTGGGGCTTGTGACTTTGTGTTGCAATAAGGAAGGAGGCTATAGTTAGTTAAACATAGAGGTTGTCGCTGTGTGTGGGTTTGCAGAGAGCAGCAGAAGAGGGCACTAGAGGGGTTTGCTGGGGAAAGTTTACTGGCACCAAAGACAACCACGAGAACCCAAGACTCTGCCAAACTGGAACTCTGCCCAGGATTCCTGGACTCTGAGTGTAGATGCTCAGTGACTGCCGCTCCATATTGTGGTACCACTGGATCAGAGGGTCCTCATGTTGGATGTAACCCTGTTTTACCGCTCCCCCTATCTTTCCCCCCATTTTTATCCATTCATTCCTCTGTAAATATTTCCCTTTCCTATATTCATTGTACTATTTCAGGGTGTGTGTTTACTCCAGGGGGCTTGGAACTGGTGCCCCGGGCGGGGTGGAAGGGAGTTTCCCTGCTGTATTCCCGTGGGCGCCTTTTCTTGGCCGGAACTGCTGGCAGAGCGGACTCCATTTTGGCCACGAGTGCACTAGAGTTACGTGTGTGAAATACCATGCGCTCCTGAATCAATCCTTCAGCTAATCAAATGCTCATGCACAAAGATCAGATACCCACGAGCCTGCAAACGTTGGGCCAGCAGCCTGCCTTGTACAGAGATGTGTGTCGGAAACTAGGATGGAGATGGCCAGGCCTAGTGGTCAGAGCCAGAATTAGGACTCCAGGGTGGCCAAAGCGAGGCTGGGGGACTGGGAGCAAGGCAGCAGCAAGGCTGGGATAGGCTAAGGCCTGGGGAGTTTTGCCACCATCAGGCAGGAGAGAGTTCCAAGCCCTGAAGTCACACTGAGCAAACTGAGCTGCTGTTTCGCCTGTGGGGCTTATATACCTGCTCCAGGAATCACACGGCCAGTTCCGGGCTTGTGGATTGGCTGGAACCTAGCGCAGGCGTGATCATGGGATTGGCTACAAGCATTGCCTTTGGTGTGAGATCTAAGGTGCAATTGACCTGGGGTAAGTGATTGGTCCTTTGGTTCTGGAAGGAACCTGAATATTGCTCTGATTCTTGGTGTAAGGGACCATCTATCAAAGGCAGATTCACCTGGAATGCAAGACAAATCGGAGCAGTGAGGGGACTGTCTGTGACTCCATGGTTAGGCTGTTATAGCGCCTGAGCAGTTTACATTTGATAGCTGGTTGGTGAAATCTAAGGCTACGTCTTCACTACCCGCCGATCCGGCGGGTAGCAATCGGTTTATCGGGGATCGACTTACCGCGTCTCGTGAGGACGCGGTAAAATCGATCCCTGATGGCTCTACCGTCGACTCCGGAACTCCACCTCGACAAGAGGCGGTAGCGGAGTCGGCGGCAGCGCGGCAGCGGTCGACTTTCCCGCGTCCTCACCGCCAGGTAAGCCGACCTAAAATACGCAACTTCAGCTACGGTATTCACGTAGCTGAAGTTGCGTATCTTAGGTCGGAAGTCCGCTGTAGTGTAGACCTAGCCTAAGTATAGAACTCACAACCAGTTTGGGAGTGTGCCCTGCTTCCTAACCGTCTGCCATGAGGTTGGTACTCACGCTCATGAGCCACTGCCGGCAGCTTTACAGGCAGCAGAGTCTTTACAGGTGTAACCGTGCGGTACCTAGAAAACAAAGGCAAGGCAGCCACATAACCAAGCCCTCCACAAACAGCCGGAGACGATTCCTAGGAGTGAGCTGATGAGAAACAACAGGAGTGGTGGAAGCCCATTGCTCGGGGGTGGACAAAGCACTGGAGAATGCATCTGTCACTGGAACAATCTGTGCTAACCCCTGCGGCAGGGTGGAGGAATGTTCCATCTCTTCTGTGATTCTATAAATAACGACTCCACCCCCTCTGTGTAGACACATGCACAGCCCAGCACACACGACCCCAAACACAGGCATGCATATATGTGCATGCATGCACCCCACACACACCTACATACATGTACCCTCCCACACCTGCACACACACACACACGTGTACCCACCCACACCTGCATGCAAGCACCCACACACATTTGCGCACACACATGCGTGCACCCGCACACACAAGCACCCATGCACACAAGAATAAAGAGCAAATTCCTCCCCGTAGGCCCAAGTGATCATGCTCTGGGTCTCTCTGTGCCCAGTATGGTGTGCTGGCTGTCCCTTTAAGATAGCTGTGCTGCTGCAAGCCCCAATCTCAGAGCAGGCACAAGAGCCCAGCCTGGGCACACAGGACATGCCAGGTCCCAGCTGCAACCCCCTTTGAACCATTCCTGAGCCCCCCTCCAGCCCTCCATCACCATAGTGAGAGGGGGGGCTCCCAGCAGTAGCAGGAGGAAGACAAGGAAGCATGGCCTGTCTCCCCTCCAAACCCCTGCCAACCTGCCCGCATGTCCCCTCCCCGGCACTATCCCCACTCGCCCCCGCACCTCTCCCCATCCACTCCTCCCCGCAGAGGACTCCCCAGCTCACTGCCCCCCCTAATCCCAACTGCTTCACATACATTCTCCTGAAAATACAGTGAGTCCCGCCATCGCATAGTGCAGTATAATCCAGCCGTGCCCCAGATATAGATGCCAATCTTCATCATCGTCTGCGGCACTGAGAGGGGGAGGGGGAGGTGGGGACTTGGCAAAAGGATCCTGTGGGAACGATGGGGGTGTCACTAAAATAAGAGCCCACGGCACCAACACACACACACAGCACCCGTGCCACACCGCATCTCCCCAACACAGAGCACCTGTGTCACACCGCACCCCCCCACATAGAGCACCTGTGCCACACCACAACCTCCCCCAAAGAGCAACCGCCCCACACAGACCACCTGTGCCACACTGCCACCCCATGACACACAGAGCACCCGTGCCGCACCGCAGCTCCACACACATAGCACCCATGCCACACCACAATCCCCTCCGCACAGAGCACCCGTGCCACACTGCAACCCCCCACATAGAGCACTTATGCCACACCACAACCCCCACACATAGAGCACTTGTGCCACACTGCAACTCCCAACACACCACTCTTGCCACACCGCATTCCCCCCACACAGAGCACCCATGCCACACCACAACCCCCCCCAGAGCACCCTTGCCACACCGCAACCCTGCACACAAAGCTCCCATGCCATACCACAGCCCCCCACACAGAGCACCCATGCCACATTACAACCCACCCCACAGAGCACCTGTGCCACACCCCGACCCTCCAAACACAGAGCACCAGTGCCACACCACAACCCTCACACAGAGAACCCGTACCACACTGCAATCCCCCCACACAGAACACCCATGCCACACTGCAACTGCCCCAAACACACACCTGTGCTACACCGCAACCCCTCCCACATACAGCACTCATGCCACACAACATCCCCGTACCCAGAGCACCTGTGCCACACTGCAACCCCCCGACACACAGAGCACCCACGTCACAACCCCACTAAACAGAGCACCTGTGCCACACTGCAACCCCACAGAGCACCCGTGCCACACCACAATCCCCCCACCACCACCACAGAGCACCCATGCCACACTGCAACCCAACACACAGAGCACCCGTCCCACACAGCAGCCCCCCCACACAGAGCACCCACACCAAAACTCCCACATATACACTAAGCACCCGTGCCACACCACAACTCCCCCAAACACAGAGCACCCGTGCCATACCACAACCCCAACACAGAGCACTCAGGCCACATCGCAACCCAACACACAGAGCACCCATGCCACACCACGACTCCACACACGGAGCACCCGACTCCCGAGCCACATCGCAACCCCCCCCCACACACACACACACAGAGCACACGTGCCACACCACAACCCCCACGCAGAGAACCCGGGCCACACCATACACACACTCCCGCCCACCCCTACCTCCCCACACAGAGCACCGTTGAACACCACAACCCCCGCCCCTAGCCAACCACCCGGCTCTCCCTCCCCCCAGCTCTGCTCGTAGTGCTGGGTGGGGAGGAGTCCTGGGCGGAGCAGGAGAGGCCGGGGCTGCCAGCGCCGCCGCCTCTGCAACTGGGACCCAGGAGCCGAGCCCAGGACGGGGGGTCCCTAGTGCCTGCAGCGTCCATCGGCAGCGCGGAGCCGAGGTGGAGCTGGAGCCTTGGCCGCGGGGCTGGCCCCTCCCTGCCAGGTAGGCAGCGTGGGAGAATAGCTGTCTGTCTTTGTGTGTGTGCGCTCGCGGGCAGAGGACGGCAGGTGTGTATGTGTGTGTGTGTTTATATGTTTGTGTGCAGAGGATGGCGGATTCTGTGTGTGTGTGCGTGCAGAGGATGGCAGGGTGTGTGGTGTGTGTGTGCAGAGGATGGCGGATTCTATGTGTGTGTGCAGAGGATGGCGGGGAGTGTGTGTGTGCAGAGGATGGAGGGTTCTGTGTGTGTGTATGGACACAGAGGATGGTGGGGTTGCGTGTGTGCAGAGGATGGCGCGTTCTGTCTATGTGTGTGCAGAGAACGGTGATGTGTGTGTGTGTGCGCAGAGGATGGTATGTGGGTGTGTAGAGGATAGTGTGGGGTGTGTGTGTGCAGAGGATGGCGGTGTGTGTGTGTGTGTGCAGAGGATTGCGGGGGGGGGTGCAGAGGATTGCGGGGTCCGTGTCCCTCTTGGCCATGCGGTGGGGGAGCGGGCCTGGCCCTGCCGGGATGCTGGTGGCTGCGAGTGCGGTGGGGCCATGCCCCGTGCTGCCTGTGCCGGGGGAGCGGGCAGCGAACGCAGCCTGACTCCGCTCGGGTGGCTCCAGGGTGACCCAACCCCCTGCGGCCAGCGGGCGGCGAGGTGTCCGGGCCCGTTCGCCTCCCGCAACCTTCCTCCTCACCCTGCCCCACAGCCCCTCCCTGCATCCATCCCCTCCCCGCCTCACAACCCTGCCCCTGTCTCCTGCCTGCCCCACTACCCTGCCCCCCTGCCCCAAACCCTGCTCCTGGCCCCCCAGTCCTCTCCCCACAAACCTGCCCTTGCTCCCAGCTCCTCACTCAACTCCCTGCCCGCCCCCGTGCCTCACAACCCTGCCCCTGCCTGCCTGCCCCCTCCCTGCCCCTATTCCTGGCTCCCTGCCTGTGGTGAGGGCTATTAACAGTGGCAGCTTGGCACGTTTGGAGGCAGCTGGGTGAGCTGTGGCTGGGTCACCAGCAAGACACTGGCCTGTCCTGGGGAGAGGGGGTCAACCTGAGCCATTACTGCACTTGCTGCTGATGAGATCCCCTTGATGTAGGGGGCTCCTGCGTGCCCAGGAGGTGGGGGCAGGCATGGACACGCCAGTCCTGCATGGCTCAGGCTAGGATGCTGCTGTAACCATTTACTGGGACTGACACTTCTCATCAGGGCAAAACCAAACCAAGAGGAATAACCCGCTCCAGCCAGGTGCTGCTGGTTCCAGCATGGGGCATGCTGCAGGTGGACGCAGCAACAGCCCTGGGCACTGCGGGCACAGCCCCGCCCCAGCCGTAGCCCCAGCAGAGGACTCTGCCCTGGCCGCAAAGCGTACAGGGACGCCCACAGCTTTCTGGCCTGGGGGGACCAGCAGGGAAGGTGGCGCCTAGTGCCAAGGCTAGTCTGGCGCGTGCGGAGGGAACAGGACCATCTGGCAGAGTCCTGGCCCCACGCAGGCTGTGCAGGCTGGCCGCCTGGAACCAGCAGGGACAAGGCAGGAATCGAGGTGCTCAGGGCCGGAGAGCAGATTTCCCCCTCGGAGCAGCTGCACAGAGTCGCTGGGGTCTCTGGCTGATGGGCTGGGAGTTTTGCAGCCCTCAGAAAGTCTGGGTGGGCATCCTGGCCTCTCACCTGCCTGGCCCAGGGGGCCAGTGCCAAGGGAAGCTGAGGCCTTGGCTATGGGGGAGGAGTTTGCTGCTCTGCTGGAGCTGAATCTATTTCTCGTCGCTTAGAAACGAACGTGCTAATGCCTGTGCCGTGTGCAGCCTGGCGCTCAGCAGAGGGCTTGGCTGGGATCAGCGTGGGCACAGCTCTGCTGCGTGGCACAGATACAGGGGAGGGGGGAACAGCAGCTGTGGGGCATTGCTGACTCCCAGCCTGGCAGTGGGGGATGCTGCTATTCCCATCCCTCACCCCCTCCAGGAGCCAGGCACCAGCCTTCCCTTCTGCGCCCGACACCCCCTTCCTGGCAGGCAGCCCTTTCCCCTCATCCTCAAGGGGCTTCCCCTTGGCACAGCTCCCCCCCTGCTCCCCACTCCATTGCCAGTGATCTGCAGCCAGTTCCATGCTGCCTCTGCTGGGGGGCTCTGTGAAGGGCCCGGGTGCAGTTTGGCTCACGTGTGCAGGGCTACAGGCCTGGGCATCCATTCCGTGCACCGCAGCTCCCAGCCCAGCTGTACCCAGGGGCTCCCATGGCGCCCAAGCCCTGCTGCCTCGTATTCCTCAGCAGTGTGGCTCCCAGGGGTTTGGGGTGCCCAGAGCAGATGGCGTCCTCCTTTCGTTCCTGGCCTTGTACAACCGCTGATTTGTGCCTGGAGTCCTGGGGCCAACCCGCTGGCAGGGCCAGCAGCTCTGAGTGCCCATGTGAAGGGCCAGGTGGGAGCATGGTGGCCAGGACACAGAGTGGGGCCCCATACACTTACTACCAGGAGTGTACCCATTAGCTTCTACAGAGGGAGCCCTGTGCCTGGCAGGACTGGGCCATAGGCGCTCGGGGCACAAAGTGGCGCCCACCTCTCTGGATCGGCTCCTTCGGCCATGGAGGGTCTGACAAATCGCTGCCGTCAGGGTTCCCTGCTGCCAGCCTGTGGATCGGGCACCATGTGCCCACTGCTGGCTTCCCAGCCAGGACCTGGCCCCTTCCGCACTGGATCCCAGTCAGGGCCTCGCCATGTCCTGCAACGCCAGCGGGGCGCTTAGCCCAGCTGCACATGGCAAACCTAAGCTCCCACAAAGCCAAAGGGCAAGGGCAAGGGCAAGGGCAAGACCCTACCTGCTGCGCCCCCAGCCCAGCCCCTGTGGGCGCTGTGCCTGGAGGGGAACGTGGGAAATGGGCTCTATGGCACAGGGAGATGGACTGGCCGGGCAGAGTGAAATAGTGTGTGATGGTTACTGTTATTTCTTGCCCTCCAAACCCCTGCAGCCCTCAGCCCCACATGTTCCCCTAGCCCCCCAACTCCATTCCAGCCCCCCATTTCCCCACACATTCCCACACCCTCCAACCCCTCCACATTCCCACAGCCTCCCAACTCCCCCAAAACCCCACATTCCCCAGAGCCCCCACATTCCAGCCCCCTGAACCCCCACATTCCCTGAGCTCCCCAACTACACTCCAGCCCCCCCCCACACCCACACATTCCCTGACTGTCCAACCCCTCCACATTCCCCAGAGCCCCCCAACCCCACTCCAACCCCCTGAACCCCCACATTCCCTGAGCCCCCCAACCCCATTCCAGCCCCCTGCACCCCACATTCCCTGAGCTCCCCAACTCCCTTCCAGCCCCTGCACCCCCACATTCCCCAGAGCCCCCCAACCTCACTCCAGCCCTTAGAATCATAGAATCATAGAATATCAGGGTTGGAAGGGACCTCAGGAGGTCATCTAGTCCAACCCCCTGCTCAAAGCAGGACCAATTCCCAACTAAATCATCCCAGCCAGGGCTTTGTCAAGCCAGGCCTTAAAAACCTCTAAGGAAGGAGATTCCACCACCTCCCTAGGTAACGCATTCCGGTGCTTCACCACCCTCCTAGTGAAATAGTGTTTCCTAATATCCAACCTAGACCTCCCCCACTGCAACTTGAGACCATTGCTTCTTGTTCTGTCATCTGCCACCACTGAGAACAGCCGAGCTCCATCCTCTTTGGAACCCCCCCTCAGGTAGTTGAAAGCAGCTATCAAATCCCCCCTCATTCTTCTCTCTGGAGATTAAACAATCCCAGTTCCCTCAGCCTCTCCTCATAAGTCATGTGCTCCAGATCCCTAATCATTTTTGTTGCCCTCCCTAATCATTTTTGTTGCCCTGTACCCCCCACATTCCCCTGAGCCTGCCCACACACCCCTGCACCCCCTTGGTGGTGGGAGGCAGTAAATCATGGCCAGGAGGAGCAGCGGGGGAGGGGTTGGGATTTCAGAATCAGAGTTCAGTTCAGGGCTGACCGGGCTGGCTTTCAGGGGCAGCCGTTCCTGTGCTTGCCCGTGATTCAGTCCCCGTGGATGCCCCCCACGTCAGCCAGCCCCAGGCAGAGCCCAGCAGCCAATCCCTGCTGGGAGGGTAACACTCAGGGCAGCAGGCCGGGCACAGCCAGATTGTTGCTAAGGCAGGGCCCTGGGTTACCCGCCTGGCCACTCCAAATTTGATTGGCATTGAAATCTGGCGCACAGGGGCACAGCTCCGCTCAGATTTGGCCTGGCCACGCCAGCGGACGCGGGGCTCTGCCATTAGCACCCAGCTCCGGTCAGGGGCCGAGGCAGGGGCGTGGGTTCCCTGCAGCCCAATCTGAACGCTGGCACCGCGCCTGGCCCTCCTAGCCCTGGGGGACGGCACCGCTTGCGCCGACACCCCTGCCCTGAGCCTGGCACTGACGTGCCTCTTGGTCCCTCTCGTTCCAGGTGCGGGGGGTAGCACCGGGATGAAGAGACGCACCGCCACCTGCTGGACGCTCCTCCTGCTGGCTGCCTTCTTCTGCGACAGCGTCACCTGCAAGGGTGGGCGGGGCGGAGCGCGGGGGGCGGCCCGTGGCCGGGGCATGGCCCGCAGCCGGGCCAAGGCTGCCCCTCGCTATGGCTCCTCGGGAGCGGGGCTGCGGGTGGCGGCAGCGGCGGCGGCGGGTGCGGCGGCAGGCGTGGCGGCGGGAGCGGCCCACAGGAGGATGAGGATCTCCGGAGAGCTTGGTCCAGATGACGGCTCTGAGTTCCAGGAAGGCAACAGGACGGGCAGCAGCGTGTACAGCTACCGCTCGTGGACCTCGGCTGCCCGGGCCCAGGACACAGTGCACCTTGCCATCTCCTTCTGCCTGGTGACTGGCTTCTTCCAGCTCCTTCCCCTGTAAGGGCCCACGGCGCCCGACCCACCCTCCATGTGTCGGAGCCTGCAGAGCGCCACCTGCTGGGCCCAGGCAGCACCAGCCCCATCCAGCTGCATCTGCCCCAGCCCCCCGCAGGCTAAGCGGCTCTCCTGCCTGCCGCGGGGCTGGAGCAGCCTGCACTGCCCAACGGGCTGGAGCCGGAGCAGCAGCCAGCGAGGCAGCTGGGGCAGTGCCCCAGGGCCTGATCCCACTGGGGCTTTGCTCTTGGCTGTGGTGAGGGCAGGTGGTGCAGCCTGAGGCCCCCAGCAGGGGGACCTGGAGCAGCTGCTGTTGGTGGCGTGAGGTTGCCGGGCACTGCCATCACTGCAGCTTGTGACGTCCCCACTCATGCTGATTGACATGGACATTTCCCAAAGTACCGGCCCTGCCAGCCTGTGCCACGAGGGGCAGAGTCTGGGCCCACAGGGTGGGGTGGGGCCAGGGCCCACATAAGGCAGAGCATGAGGGGCGGAGCCTGGGTCCACAGGCTGGGGTAGGGCCTTGCGTGCCAGCTCCCTGCCTTGGGGCCCCACTCTCCTGCCGAGCTGAGATAACATGGAAGGGAGGCCGGAGCGGCCCTGTGTGTCCTGCAGGGGCTGTGGTGAAGGCCGGCTGGGATGAAGCTGCATGGTGAGGGAAGCAGCTCCACTCTGATGTCAGTGCCAATGTGGAGCAGGATCTCCTGGGGGAGGGGGAGGAAGGGGTGTGGGGATCTGGGACTCTGGGCCAGCCTGTCCAAGCATGTGGGGGGTCGGAGCTGGGTGTGAAGTGGGAGTCAACCTCCTCCTGGCTTGAATCCCAGCCGCTGGCACTGACTCAGGCTGGTGAGGATGGTGCCGATTGATTCCACAGATGGAGGCAATGATTAGAGCCAGCTGCTCCCAAACCGGAGATGAGTCCCCTGGCTCCTTCACACCCAAGGGCCCTCCTTGCCCAGCTGCCACTTCCTCAGCACTCCCAGAACACCCCCGCCCCCTCCAGACTGCCGGACACTGGCTGAAGGGGTCTGAGACCCACTGATCTCAGCAGCGCCCACCAGGACGGACTGGCTTCCGTGAACTCACTGCCCAAATGAGGCCCATCGAGCCAGGCTGCTCGGGGAGAAGGCCTGAACAGCACTACCAGCCGTAGCCCTGCCTTGGGAGCCGCTCAGCTGCAGGTTCCCCTGACTTACGCCCTGACTGAGCTGCGCAGCCATGCAGAGCTGTACTGTGTTCCTGGCCCAGCCGAGCCACCTCCCAGCAAATACTCCAGCTGCTTTGGATAGGGCTGTGGAGCGGGTGCCCATTACGGCGCAGTGCCACCATGGGGAAGGGTGGGCTCAGATTTGCACATACAGCAGAAGGTCAGTCTCTTGGTTTTGCATGAAAACCACGGTGCCTCAGCCCCAAAACCTCCATACCTAAGCACAGCACAGCACTGGCACATCAGAGGTGTTCCAGGAAAATCGATCTGTTGGCGTTCCAACTGCTGATCGGTCAGAAATCGGCCCCAGAGTGAGTTCCCACTCTGAATGCCCTGATTTTGCAGGCCCCTCTAGCTTGAGAACGACACAGTGTAGGGAGTCCAGAAGGCGGGTGGCAGAGCGATCAGGCAGAGGGAGGGAAGCGGTCTTTGCGCTCGGCGTTCGTTTGTTAATTTACAAAAGGGGATTAGAGGGTTGGGTCACAATGGTTGATTTATCTTGTCCCGGTTAGCCAGAGGGGCCGTGGTTTAGTGTCCTGATTCGTGGGGGGAGGCCATGGTGCAGGAGAGCTGGGAGGGGTTGGGACAAAGCCGGTGCACCACCTCATCCCCTGCAGAGGAGGCTGCCCTTGGGGCTCTGGGGAAGTGAAGACCCTGTATCCTCTGGAGCAGGGGAGGGGGTTCAGGGGAATGCCCCCCCATTCAGGCTGGGTTAGTGCTGGACCCAGCCCCAGCTGAAGAAAATGCAAAGATTTCAAGCCAAACATGGGCAATGCACAGGAATGCTGGTCTTCACCCGGTCCTCTGGGACACAGGGTAGACACCTGCTTCCTTTGCAGCCACCCGCTCAGCAGGCCTCACGGTGCGCTGCCAGGCTGCCAGTGCCCCCCACCCAGGTGCACTGAGCTGAGAGGCAGGAACCCATGAGCTCAGTGCTCCTTTCTCCTGCCTGCGGTCATATTGCCGTGCACTCCCCAGATCCTATTCTCCCCCCGCCCCCACCTTGCACTCCAACCCCAGGAGGCAGTCAAGTATTAACCCTACCCCCTCTTACTATGGTAACCGATTGCACAGGGTCACTTCAAGCAAATTGGGACTAACACCCCAGCCTCTGGCATGACCGACCCAAACTCAGCCACGCTGTCTGGCAGAGTGAACGTGCCAAATATCCGTGCTTTGGCTACCCTATCCCTCACCATGAGACGACACTCCCCTCCAAGGGCAGGGAGAGGACCCAGGAGTCCTGTGTCCCATATTCCCACGCTGTCTAGCAAATGGTCACGTGTACATCCCTTCCCCCTCGAGTGGCCAGTCCCCATAGGAAAGCCAGTGGCACCGGCAGAGGTGTGTGCTAGGTCTCCAACAGGCCAGAGCTCAACCCTGCTGGCTGCCACAGCAACGATGGTTCCCAGCCTGTTCAGTGCTGTAAATGGCAGAGCCCCATGCAACATGCTGCAGGTACCGCCAATACAGTCACGTGTCCCATGGTGGCAGGTTAGGGATGAGGCTTATTGAGCCTTGGCCACCAGCTGTGCTGCCTGCTGAGCCACTAGTAGGTTTGGGAAGCCGCTGCAGCTGGAAACTCCTCTGGTACCAGCCAGCGTGTTTGCCAGGGAGTTCTGGGCACTGGCTGAGGGAGAAACTGGGCTCAAGTGACCGAGGAGCTGATTGGGGAAGTGCCCATGGGAGGGGAGGAAACTGCCCCCAGTTCCACTTGTGGGTAAAGAGGGCAGGAAACAGGCAGATCCATGTGGGGATCCAGATTGGTTGGAAGCCAGCTCCAGAGTTACAGGCCCTGCTCTGGCTCCAGCTAGCAGCCTGGGGTCCTTTCCCAGCACAGCCAGGAGAGTTAATACAGTCTCAGTCCTTGCAGCTTTTCCACAGGGGGTGGGGGGAAGAGTGCTCTCCCCAACATCTGGGAGGCTCCAGCCTGGAGGGGGGCAGATCCCCCTGCTCTGCACAGGCCAAGGGAGGTGGCTCCATGCTTCCCACCCACCAGGCTCACCCTAAGCTGTCCATCAAACAGCTTGGCCTCCCCACACGCCGTCGGGTGTGCTGCCTGGCATTGGCACAGATGCACAAGCTCTGGCCCCTGAGGGGCCCTGAGAGCAGGCTGTTCATGGAATCACTGCACTTGGGGCACAGGGGTTCTGGGCTTTTTAAAAAAATGCCCTCTACATTTTGGACCAAACTCCCCCACCACCCCCACTTAACCCACCAGCAGCCAGAGGCAGGGTGCAGGAGGTAGATTGGCACTAAGCTATTCCTCAGTGCCCTAGGACTGGTGGGAATCCCCCCAGGCCCTGCGTGGCAGGCTAGGCTTCAGGCACCGTCTAGACAGCCCCTGCGAGCGGCCAGCTCGCTGTATGTACATGTGAACAGTGTAGTTATGACACCCCCTCCTCTCCATGCAGAGCCCTGCCCCAGCCCCAGGCCTGATGCCAGCCCACCCAGCAAGCAGGGGGCCGCACGTTCTTGCACTCCCGTTTTTAATGTTCCTTGTTTGTAATGGTTTTATACGTGTGTTCACGGTGACGTGGAAATAAAGTCTAGGAGGAGAGTCCGACTCACTGAGAGCTGGGGAGGGACATGCCAGAGTGGCATCTGCTCCTGGCATCAGAGGGACAGGGGCATCTTGCAGACACCCCTCTTCCAGCCCTGGGGCACAAGGGCTGCCCCCCTTGCATTTGGCATGGGACCTTCCCCTGAAGTGCTGCAGGCTTCTCGTCCCATCACCCTCCACTGCTGCCATGGCTTTGCAGGGATAACGCTTGGGGGGTTGTGGGGGCTGCCGGGCTTGTGCCTACACTCTGGGTGCAATTGCTGCATGCCCGGGGGGATGGGGAGGCTGCTCAGCCAGGCTGCCTCGCTGAAGCAGAGGGTGAGCTGAGTGCAGGGGGAAGCACAGTCCATATCCAACGGAGCACACACTATCCCCCCACCCAGGCACAGCTGCCCTAGCCAGCACCAAGAGAAGCTTGGATGGCTGTCTCTAGCCAATTGCTCAGTGCCCATGGGCAGGCCCCAGGGACACACCCTGGCCATGGGTTCTCCCATTCCTGCTCATTGGTCATGTATGGCCTGCAGCACCTTCCCCAGCGGCTCCCCCAGAGCTCTGGGAACAGGCAGCAGTTCAGCCCTGCAGTCTCACTGGGAGATCAGAGAGGTTAAGGCCAGATGGGATCATTCAGTCCGATCTCCTGCAGAGCACAGGCAGAAAGCCCACCCCGTGATTGCTGCCACCGGCCCCTATCCAATCTTGAGTTAAGACTCCATGTGACAGAGAATCCCCCAAGTGTCTGGTCAGCTATTCCGTGCGTTAAGTGGCCTCACTGTTAAAAGTGTGTACCTTATTTCCAGCCCAGTCACTGCTTCCAGCCCTTGGAACTAGCGTAGCCTTTGGCTGGCGGATTTAGGAGCTCTCTCCTACTAGAGATCCCTACCTCGGGGAGGTTGACGGACGCTGTGATCAAGGAGGGTCTGGTCCGTGAGGAGGACTCCTGTGTGGTACCCTGCCCCAGCAGACTCAGCCCCATATGGAGGAGGCTCAGCTGGGCCCAGCTACTTCACTCCCGAAGGGGCCTAGCGGCAGCTGGGCAGGAAAAGCAGCCAGCTCCTGTGGGGCAGTGTGAGCGGTGCTGCAGTCCCCTCAGTCCTTGCTCTACCCACCCAAGTGCAGGGGCAAATGTCACTACACTCAGACCACTGCCCACTACAGCAGGACCCTCAGGGGTTCAGCAGGGAACTTGCTCTCTGCCAGAGCTAACAGCTGTCCTATGTCTGCAGGGAAGCACGAACCCTGCCACTGTGGGATCCAGCCCTTACATCAGAATCATGTTCACTGTCTCAGCTTCCAGCTCACATGCTTGCCCCCAGTGCCAGCCCCCGAGAACACCAGCGACGCAGTGCTGTGTTAATAAATACCAACGTGGTGACAGGGTGGAACTGAATTTAATGGCCATTAAATCCCAGCAGCACAGGGCTTGGATTTCACTACACACGCCCCAGATTTTATTTTAAACGAAGCTGCCACCACACATTGTACCTGCCCTCAGGATCCAGGCCCAGCACCTGGGGCTTGCTGGCCACTAAAGACCAGTGGGCTGCCAGCACTGTGGCAGTGACAGAGCAGATGAGGGCCCTTTGGTCCATGCTGTGGGACAGCAAAAGAGCGCCTCGTGTAGAAGGGGTCCCTGGCAGGGCGTGCTCTGCTCTTCCAGGAGACACGGAGGCTGGCTCTGCCCACAGGGGCAACAGCCGAAAGGAGCATGAACCTACGCAGGGGAAAGGCAGGGCCCTGAACTGCCCCAAGACCCACCTTCCCCCAAACAGAGGATGTGGAGTCCCTGGGCTAGGGTCTGTTCACAGCACGTCACCCTTGGGGATGATGGGCAGACAGAGCCCACCCAAGTGATGACAGGGGCCCTGGCTGGGAAGCCAAACACAGACCCACATGAGGGCTGCTCTCCTGGCCATGGCCATACTGACCCCGGAGCTGCATGTGCATGGGGCAGGAGGAGGGAAACAGCCTGGGCACCACCACATCCCGCTTTGCCCGTGAGCCGCCTCCAAGCCATGATCAGCCTGGGCAAGAGGATGGCAGCTGAGCTCGAGCCAGGCGTGGGGGTTGGGCAGGGCTCAGTCCAGCAGCACCTGGCCCAGCTCCCCCTTGCGGAAGGTGCGCAGGAGCTCATAGGCGGCTGCAGGGTAGTCAGGCGCGATCACGTTCACGTCCCCTGCAAGAGAAGGCAAAAGCTGTAGGTGAGCAGGGAGCTCATGGCCCAGCCCAGCACCTCTGGATGGGCTCCAGAGTCCACGACTGTACAGACACAGCCCCAAATGCAGGCCGGGAGCGGGGGGAGAGGAGCTAGCCCCGGCTGGTCCCTGGGCGCTGCATGGCCCTGGTTCCATGCAAACCGACACAAGAGGCTCCCCCACAACACACCACGGCTCAGAGATCCTCCCTCCCCACACCCACAGTCACCAGCCTCCATTGCTCCAATGGGCAACTCCTGCCAGCCCCCACTGCCCTTCCTGGTGCCAGCCCCACACCCTGGCCATGCCTCTTCAGGAAATCACGCTGAACAGAGGGTCTGCAGTTGGCAGCAGCTGGGGCGCTCCTACCCTGCATGCCTTTAGGCCGGGGTGCTCCCCCAGAACCTGCAGTGGGTGGGGCATTCCCCTTCTGTCCCCCACCCACCCAGCTAGGGGGCTCCCTCGTCCTCCCCTCAAGCCTTGGAATCTCCAGGTGGCATGGGCACAGCACTTACCCACCTCCCCACAGGCTCTCCGCCTGGCATGGGAGAGCACTCAACTGTTGACCCCCACAGCTAGCTCTCACCCGTCCCCCCATGGGGTCCCAGGCCTGCAGGGGCACTCACCTGTCCCTGTGAGCACCTTCACTTTGTGCGTCTTGCCCAGTTTCAGTGCCACCCGCTTGAGCACGCTCTCAATGTCGTCGCTGGGCTCGCCCAGCCCATAGCGCTCCACGTAGCTGTGCCAGGGCAGCGAGAGTGGGTTAGCACCACAGGGCAGGGGCAGAAGCACCAGCCAGGCCAGGGTACAGGGCAGCTTTCCCTGGGCAGAGCACTTCAGTGCTCAGGGTGCTCTGGAGCGTGCAGAGGGATGGTGTGGCTGCACAGCATGCAGTGCCTGCTCTGGGGCAAGGCCAGCACCCTCCATGTCACAGTTGACCAGCCAGCCACACAGAAGACAGGTTCCAGGTCCTTCCGGGCGCCTTTCAGCCCCATCAGTGACCCAAGCAGCTCTACTGCCACCTCCTGGGGACAGCAGGGATTTCTGCACATCCCTACGTGTGTGGTGTTCCCGCTGCCACTCTACAAGGACGGCTGCCAGCGCCGGCTGGCTGCGGGGGCCTCTGGCAGCGAACACCTCGCTGCTCTGGCATGGGGCAGCAGGGCTGATACCTGCCCTTTCCAGGTGGGAGCCTTCACTAGCAAAGAGACAGGTTTCAGAGGGGTAGCCGTGTTAGTCTGTATCAGCAAAAAGAACTAGTGACTAACAAATTTATTTGGGCATAAACTTTCGTGCCCACAAAAGCTTATGCCCAAATAAATTTGTTAGTCTCTAAGGTGCCACAAGTACTCTTCGTTCTTTTCACTAGCAAAGCCACCCAGAAACCCCTGCAGACCCTCTGTACAGGAGGCTGACTGTCCCTTTCAAGCCATGAGCACTGCGCCTCCCAGTGGCCAGAAGAGAGCACTGAAGGCACCAGCAAAGCACAGCAGTCGATTCTGGGACAAGAGCTGCATTTTGTTCAACAGGTGCCAGCTCTTGCCAAGGCTTTAGGCCTCAGCCAATCACAGACAAATTCATTGCTGGAAACCAGTCTGTTTCTCTTGTGCGTCAGTATAGCTAAGGTGGGTACTGACCTTAGAACTTTATGAAATGTCTGTAAGTTGTTGCTTGCATCAATCACACTTGTAATATCTTTATCACAAGCTCTAAGATAAATAAGTTTTTGCTTTGTAATTGTAAACAGTGTTTGCTCTGGAATGGTGAACCTGGCAAGAGGCATGTCTCCTGCCCATCAGGCAGGGCTATCAAAACTAAATGAGCCATTGTGGGACATCACAATACAAAGACTGTGTTAATTGTCCCTTCACACCCATGAAGAGGCTAGGAAGGAAATAAAAATAGCTAACATCTCCTTTGACTCTCCCAGGGCTGGAGCCACAAAACAAAAGCAGAGACCCCCCAGGGTCAACCTGGGTTAGCCCTAAAGTCTGTCAGTGCTGACAGATTGCTACAGCTCCATCACCTTTAAAGACCATAGACACACATCATGTGTGTCTATACGGTTGCCTGCTTTAACCTTAAGAGTGCTCTCATTTCTTTTCCTAGTGAATACATCATTAGTTAGTTTACCATAGGCTTGGCTACAAGTGTTGTCTTTGGTGTGAGATCTGAGGTACAAATGGACGGGACTAGCAGCAACCCAAATCTTTTGTGATCTTTGGTACAGAGCAACCAGCCCTCACTAAGTCCAGCTTGCCTGGGTGGCAAGACAGACCGGAGAGCCCAAGGGGACTGTCTGTGATTCCATGGTGAGACTGTTCTAGTTCTTTAGGAGCCCACTTGTTACTGGGCTGGTGCAATCTAATTACAGACCATGCAACTAGCCTGGGGTGTCGCCCTGCTTTTGATAGTCTGCCCTGAGGTTGGCCCTCAAAGTCATGCAGCGTGACACTCTGCATACGACACGCGCTGGGCACCACTCCACCTCCTACAGCCCCTTGTGGCAGCTCAGTGCAGGGGCACCGCCAGCCAGGCTCACATCAGGAGCAGACAGACCCTCCGCTCTGGCAAGGAGCGCCCCTGCTGCAGGAGCTTCCCTGCCAATAGCATGCACAAGAGCAGACTCCAAGCAAGAGCTGAGGGGTGGCACTGGGGAGACATGGGCAGGAGCCAGCCACCAAGACCAGGGAAGCCCCTGGGGTCTCAATGCATGAGCCCACCCAGCCCCACCCCCCGACCCCACAGCAGCCAGGTGCTCAGGAAGTGCTCACCTGAACTGCTGCTGCTTGTTCAGGGTGTACAGCAGGTAGTCGGCCATGACGCCCTCGCCCACCAGGTGGTCCCGGATGGCCCCTATGAGACACAGAACAAAGCCTGAGTGCCAGCCACGCAGGGCAGAGGGCAAGAGACAGCCCCGTCCGCACTGGCCTGGGAGCTGTGCCTCGACCCCTCTCCCACAGGGCTCCAGCCGCCTGCTCTGGGGCCGGCTTGGCCAGCCTGAGAATGTGTGCACAGGGCACCTTCGAGGCGCTGCTCCCCGGGAGCCACCCTGGGCACAGCCAGGCTCCAGCCCACAGTGCCAGACACAGTATGGAGGTGGCCACTGGCCTACTAAGGAGCTCCCCGGGGTGGGGAAATGGGCTGTTCCTACTGAGCTCTAGAGCCTGCAGTGTCACCCCCACCCCGGGGCGAGAGCCCCAGCAGCTGATCTCCTGGATGTTCACCAGCTGCAGCTCACAGCCAGTATGGCCAGGCAGGGGAGAGGGGCAGGGCAGACAGCTGGGCTGGAGCACATGCGCTGAGTGATGCTCCCCCTCCAGGCAGCTGGGAGCAGCAGCCTGTCCCAAGCTGGGCTCCTCAGAGTAGGGGGACAGGCAGTGGCTCTGCCCCAAGCACCCAATAAAAACATGTCTCAAGGCAGGGCCCGTGCTGCCTCCACAAAGCCCTGCTGCCTTTGTGGAGCGTGTCCCCCTCTCCCACACTGTGCCCATGATCATGAGCTCCGGGGCTTCCCTATCTCAGCCCCAGCAGAGCCAAGTGAGGACAGCCCCTGGCCAGAAGCAGCTGCAGCTCCAGCTCCAAAGCCCTTCTCACCACACAGGGCCAGCTTCATGCCCGCCTCCACGCTCTCTATTCTCGGAGCCAGCACTCCAGGCGTGTCCAGCAGATACATAAGGGGCCTCTCGGAAACCTACACAGGCAGAGGCAGGCTTGTTACGAAGCTGTGGGTCAGAGAGCAGAGCCCAAAGCAGCACCCTGAGCAGTGCCAGCACAAACGGAGGGGACTGCTGGCACTTCAAAGCCGATTCCCCCCACCAGCCGACTTGGGAATGGCGTGCGACAACTCTGTGATCCACCAGCCCAGGGCAGAGACTCTGTGGAGCATGAACGCTGGCACTGGAAATGGCCCAGTACAACCGGGCACCCCAGCTCCGCCCCATAGGGTCCCTCGAGCAACCTGCCAGCAGCCCAAGGGCCAAAGCAAAGCACAAAGCGGGGCAGAGCCCAGCCTCCTCCTACATGGGTCACCCACAAAGAACCATACTGGGCTGGTGTCATCCAGGATCTTTCCTGGCAGGCAAAGGAGGCCAAGGAGGGTTCCACACCAGGTGTGGGCTCCTGGCGCTCTGGCTCTGCTGGGGGATGAATGGAGGTGGGTTCAGAACTCCCAGCCCTTACCCAAATGGGTGGGGGTGCTGAATCCTTAGAGAGCTCTTCCCCAAACCCCCTGGGGCTACTGGAGGGCACCCCAACGTAACAGGCCCCAATCATCCAACAGCCTGCATAAACATCGCCTCTTTCCTGAAGCCAGCAGGTCTTCTAGAGCCAGCCAAGAGAAGGCCCGAACCCAGGGCCACTTCCTTTAAAGGTGACCTTTACCAGCAGTGCAGAGACTACAGATCCTGGCATGCACTTCATTGCAGTCCTGGGGACCTGGCGAAGCAGTCCCCTCAAGCCAGGCCTGGGGTCCCAGCTCCCAGCCCCATATTCTATCACTATGGAGCCACGGGAAGGCCCTGCCTGGAGCACACAACCCCAGGGTTATTTTGGAAGCTACCAACGCTGTGTTGTCCCAGGGGTCTCTTAACCCGGTCATCTTCTCACCATTTCAACTGAATGGCTACTGGCCTCACGCAGCCCCTCATGCTGTGCACACATTAGCTACATGCTCTGTACATGGCCAGCACAGCGCCCCAGCCGGCCGTGCTCAGGGGTACAGCTCCCAAGGACAGTACCTGGATTCTGGTAAGCACGGCCTTGGTGATCCCTGGCTCGCTCCCCACACGGGACGCTTTCCCTTCAGGAAAAGGAGAGGCCCAGTCAGCTGAAGAAGGAAGGCTCACTCTGGCCTGGCCTGACCTGCTCCCAGGGCACTGACGGAGCTTTGCCACTGGCCTCATGGCGCAGGGGTGGGCCCTGTGCATATCCAAGAGATCTCCCAGCCATCCCTCTGATCGGTGTGCCTCATGGGACTGACGTCCCAGAGCTGAGGCCCCGTTCAGCCAGCACCTGTTCCCCAGAGAACCCCCCCGGTTTCTCTCTCGCTGCTCCTAAGCAAGTTCTGCCAGCCCCTCTGCATCCCTCATCGAACATCACAGCAACGGCAGAGCAGCTGCAGAGAGGGGAACAAGGGCCCAACTCCCTTGTTGCCTCTGGGGCTTCCTAGCTAAACACTGGCTAAGCCCAGCCCTGCTCAGCTTGGGTGACTGAACAGCCAGGGAAAAGATGCAGCCTGCAGGGCCAATTCAGCAGCTGGGGGAGCCAGTTCTCTGCAGGAGAGGGTTGAACCACTAGGAGGTCTGACGAACCCGCCCCAAGGCCACCTCAAAGCCCCCAGCCCTCCAGGGATTTGTGACCCACAGGCAGGGGTGCTCTCCCCCCGAGCCGCCAGGCACAATGGGAAGGCACACAAGGAAGTACCCTTTTTGAGGTGCAGCCTCCGCATGGAGTTGATAAGGGAGGATTTCCCCACGTTGGGCACTCCGATCACCATGATGCAGTACTCCACGTTCTGGAACAACAGGAAGAGAGATGGATGAGCCGCTCCCTCCCTTGGCAGCAATGCCAGGCAGCACCGCACCAGGCTCCACGTCCCACCCAGCCAGCCCCCAGATCCACCAGCCGGCACTGTGCCAAGCTCCCCGTCCCACCCAGCCAGCCCCCAGGTCCGCCAGCCAGCACTGTGCCAGGCTCCCCGTGGCCCCCCCCACACACACACACCAGGCAGGGCAGAGCTAACAACAGGAGCGTGGATGTGTCCAGGCAGATTAATTTGGATCTGCATGGAAACAAGAAAGTCATAAGCCAGCCTTGCCAGGGAATGGAGGCCGGCACAGTTCATTACACTCTTGGCTTCAGCACAGTCAGGTAGACCAGCTGGAAGCCCAGGCCACCAGTGGAATGTTTCCATCTGAACAGAGAAGCCAGACTCTTCTCCCACTCAAACCGTGGAAAACCAGATTCACTCCACTGGAGTCAGCGTCTCTGCACTGATGCTAGTGTAACCAGGAGCAAGATCCAGCCCCAGGAGCTGAGAGCATGCTGGGGGCCCTACAGCCACCAGAGCGCTGTATCTCCTGCTGGCTCCAATGGGGACGGAGGGCTCTCAGCACTCTGAGAACCAGGACCTCTTTGGGCACCATCTACACGCCGATCAGTGCGTCCAGCTGGACAAGCCCTTTGCCCATGTGGGGAACCGGACAGCAGTGTGTGGGTCTCACTCACACACTTTCCCCATTCTCACTCTGGCCCGTTAGCTGACCTCAGCTCTCTGGTAGCGCTGGCTTCTGCTGACCAGATCCGTGATGAGAGGGATGACCTGCAAGGCAATACAAAGACAGATGCTAAGCAAAGCACTGGTGGCTTTGTCCCGAGTGGGTAGTACCCTGCCGTTAGACTCCTTGGCCAGCACAGTGCTGCTACGAGCAGCCAGGCAGAACTCACTGGCGGGACAGGCACGCCTCCTGCTGCAATGCACCAGCTAGTGGGAAAGCCAGGGACTTCTCTGCAGCTAGCCTGTACTTTAACACAGTTTTAACTGGCAGCTGCTTCCAAATGAAGGTGGTAACAGGATGGACAGAGACACGGTGGGGTGAGTCCTTCCTAGCCGGCTTTCACTTCCAGTTGTGTTCAGAGTACAACTAATGCACAGCTTTAATGCAGACAAAGCAGGGGAGACTGGGAATGTTCACACTGATGGTTTCGGTCCACATAAAAGGTAAGATTCTCCTCTGCCCTCCGCAGGGTGGATGTCAACTGATACCGAGCTCATTTTGCATGCACAGATCTCCCACCGCAGGGCAGAATATGGGAGCTGAAGACTCCCCTGCAGGTCTGAGAGAAGCGCTTGGCCACATTTGTGGCTGCATGAGCATTTAATAACGTTTAAAATAATCAAAGCTTAACCCTGATGTCCCCGGCACAAGTCCTCAGATCCTACTTCTCAGTGTACTGCAACAGCCGTGCCTGCCACTAGGGCACTGCTCAGAAAGGGACATTGTACGGATGTCAGCAGGCAGTGCTGCCCATGTGGTCTCTCAGCAAGCCTGGGGGAAGGTGCACTCAATGTATGAGTAAAGAGATGCTCTTTCTAACTGCCAGCGCCACAAACTCCCCTGGGCTCAGAGGTTCAAGCTGGGCTCTTAGATCTGAAGTCAACAATTCCGAGGCGGCATTAGCTAAAGTGGAATCCTGTAGTAAAAATGTACTGCACAGTCACTAATGGGACCTGATCTCACCGAGGCACCCAGGGCGCTGAACAGCTGAGTGCAGCACGGCTTGCCCTCAGCTCCAAGCAGTCACATTGCAGAGCGGACACACACCGTAAGGAATTGCTGTTAGAAGAGACAGGGGCTGTTACCTTCTTGACATTTTCATCTTTTACGCAGTTTGTGAAGAGGATGTTTTTGAGCCCTTCCTGCTCCAAGCGCTCCAGAATTTTCTAGCAAGAAATGAGAGATTTCCATGTCAGAGAATGCAGCGGCCCACGGTGCCTCCTTGCCCCAGTCACACAGGGCAAACCACGGTAAGGTTGCTCAGGCTGGAGCTAACTGGGGTGAAGTGTGCTGTAGCCATCAGCTGAGTTACCCTTCACAGAGAAGGCACAATGCTAAAACACAAATATCTGTTCAGCTCCCCACTACCTGTCTGGAAAGCATGAATGCTGGTCAGCTCAGAAAGGCAGACAGGCTCCTGTGGGAGGCCCGGAGTCTAGCCCCCCTGCTCTGTGCCCCCCTTTCCCTATCTGTAGAACGGGGATGACAACACTCAGCCAACCCGCCATAGCTCACAGGGGTGCGGTGAGGATCAGGGAGTGTTACATGGCTATGCTACCTACAATGGAGACTGCAGGCTGAATCCAGGATCGTTCAGCCAAGTAGTATATGACAACAATGACAACAGCAGCAGCAACTCTGCTGCCTCTGCCACACAAAGACCCCAGCCCTGTGGTGCCTCCATCCTGGCCCAGAGGACAGCTCTCTGGACTGAGCCTCACTGCTAGAACCCAACAAGGAGAAAGTGTGCGAAGGATGGTTCAAACACAGAGCTAGTGGCAGATCAAGCCATCAGCAAGGGTGCCCGGCACAGGTCACTGAACAGCCAGGTATCAGCAGACACCAGTGGGGATTACTGTCAGCTGAGTGAAGGAGCTGTCCAGGGGGAGCCTATCTCCCCCACTGCACCCACTGGTTGGCTGGACGGTCTCCAAAAAGAGCTGCAGCTGGCTTGGACCCTGTAAAGACGTGGCCTGTTTGACAGTCGGGGGTTTTGGATCTCCTTAGTGCCATCTCGATGGACTGCTGGCCACATCCTGCATCCGCAGCCTAGCGCTGGGAGATGGAGGACTAAAGGAAGAGGGAACGAGGGACGTTTATGAACTGAAAGCCTTACTTAAATACCTCCCCGTTTCAAACACTTCAACTATTTTTCTTTTCTTCTGGATCTTTAATAAAAGACTGTTTCACGGTGTGTTTGCCATGGCACTAAACAGGCTGAGGCCTCTGTATACCAAACTCTGAACCTTGTTTAACACTGTTTAACGTTGGGACAGTGCCTAGGTTATGTTAACACATTTGGCCCAAACGGGAGAGCTTCTCCCATCGGCGTAACTAATCCACCGCTGAGGCGCACTAGCTATATGAACGGGAGAAGCCCTCCTGTCGCCATAGCGCTGTGTACACAGGGGGTGAAGTTGGTATGACTGTGTTGCTCAGGGGTGTGGATTTTTCATGCCCGAGCCACATAGTTATACCACTGTAAGTTTATAATGTAGACCTGGCCTCAGCCCCAACGTTTACTCTAGATTACAAGGAGAAGCTGCATCATTGAATTAAACAGGAAGATGGTTGTGAAGAATGGGAGGAGAAAGACTTTAAACTGGGTTCTTACTGCTTTGTGAGTCAGATCAGCCAGGTCCATTTTGTTCAGTACAAGCAGGTGAGGTCTGATTCCCAGGGCCTCCTGGAAGGCCGGGTTCCGGCCTGAGAATGGGATGTGCTACCGTTAAGGAAGCCAAAGAACTGAGATACCCGCAGTGACAGGGAAGGGTTCAGCCCGCAGAACTCTGCTTCATTGGAGACAAACTCTCACCTCCCACAAGGCAAGTTCCCGCAGCCCCGTCAGCACACCGCACCACGGCAAGGCCCCAGCCAGGGAGGGAAGCAGTGGGGAACAGAGGGCTACGCACAGCCCCGCGGGCTCTATGTACTGGCTTTGGAAGGATGCAGCAGCCCAGGGGCTACACATGGTGCTGAGCAAGGGGGCAGGGCTCCGCTGTGCTGCTTGGGCTCTGGCCGTGGTGCTACCAGCACAGCCTCCACCCAGGCCACCTGCTCCGGCCACCGAAGGATATTCGGGCATCGTGCACCTCGATGAGGCAGTCCACCTTGCGCAGCGACTCCTTCATCCGCCGCAGGCCTGCCAAAGTGGAGCCAGGTCAGCTGTGCCCACAAAGCCTGGCTGCAGGGGAAGGGACTGGCTCAGCCCTGCCCACAGCTCAGACCAGGCCCTGGGCAGAGATGCCCTACAGGCTGGGCCTGAGCCTGCCTGGCCATAATAAGTAGGGTGACCAGATGTCCTGATTTTATGGGGACAGTCCTGATATTTGGGTCTTTTTCTCATACAGGCTCCTATTACCCCCCCACCCCCTGTCCCGATTTTTCACACTTGCTGTCTGGTCATCCCAATAATAAGGCGCCTGCAGGAGTCCGGACTTCCAGCGGGCCCCAAATATTGCGGGAGTCGGGACTGACAGGGCTGCCATCTTTGAAAGGCAGCAAACCTGGTACCCCCCGACAAGGCAAACCCAGTATCCGGAGAGAGCCCACACACAGATCGATCACAGCGGGTCTCCCCCGCTTGGGGCGCCTGCACGTGGCGGGGCAGGCAGTTGTTCGGGGCGGGGCGGGCTCCCGCGTACGCTGCGGCGGGGGAACGCGGCGGGCTCCGCAGCGGGCACAGACACTGCTCGTCCCCCGGGCGTTGGGAGAACAAGCGAATCTCCAGCCCCACGGCACATAACCCGGCAGATTCAATTAGTCCTCCGGCAAATCCCTGAGCCGGCCCGGAGTCACCCTCGGGCAAAGCGCCGCGGCCCAGCCCCCCACCTTTGGCCATGTGCCCGGGGAACCAGGAGGCCACGTTCCGGCCGCCGAAATCGAAGCGCTCCCGCCAGGCCCGCAGCGCACCCGCCGCCAGCCGCATCCCGCCGCCGGAACCCACCAGCCGCCAGGGGAGCGACCCGGAGCGCGCCCTCCGCAACACCCCCCGCCCGGCCAGCTTCCGGTTCCGGCCGCTCACAGGCCCCGCCCCCAGACCACTCGGCCGGGCCGGGCCGAGAATAACGGGAGAAGCCAAAACGTCACAACCAGAGCTGCGTCCCAACAACCATTCTACGGGGTGTGTGTGTCCCTCATCGCCTGGCAACAAGGCAGTCGTAGGCGCATCTATGACCCGCCCCTGCCCGAACTCCGGGCCCTGGGGGCCCGCGCTGTGGTGTGACTCCATTGGGGGCGGGGCTTTGTGACGTAGGGTGTTGGGGCGGGGCGGTGGTGGCTGCGCCTGTGCCGCCGGAGGCGGCCTGAGGTGAGATGGCGGCGCGGGAGCTGCAGTTCTGTGAGCTGGGAAGGGGGGGGCACGGCGGGCTGGTTGGTACCTGGGGCGGATTGAGCCGGGCTGGTACCGGGCGGCAATACTGCGGGCGGGCTGGTACCGGGGGGGGGGCAAGGCAGGGTACTGACCGCGGCTCCTATGACACACACCTCTCTCTCTCTCTCTCTCCCCAGGCAGCGATGGCAGAGCCGCGGTGTGAGGGGCAGCCAGGGTGTGGCACAAGGAGTACGGACTCATCCCCTGGCCTGTCAGGCACGTCCCCCCAAGCTGGGGCAGCACCCCCCGCAGCTCCCCCCGCCAGGGCAGCGCCCCCTGGGCCAGGCACAAGACCCCTTCCCAGCGCAGCTCCTCCCGTGGCGCCCCCTGCCATGGCATCAGCACCTGTGCCAGGCAAAAGCCCCCCTGCCAGGGTGGCTCCCCCCACTCCATCTGAAACAATGCCCCCCATGCCAGCCGAGGAAACACCCATGCTACTGCTGGATGATGTGCGATACCAGATCGCTTGCACCAACTGGTACTAGAGCTGTCCAGCTCCACAGCATCTGGAAGGCAAGTCTCAGACCCCGCTGCGCCAGGCACCCAGTGATGCAGATGGACTCCAAGTCGCCTCCAGGAGCGCCTGTATTACTGCCCTCCTTGAAGATGACATCCTGCGTACTGCTGCATCTGATGCTTTGAATAAAGAGCCAGGGTCAAAGCTGCTGAGTTCCTGCTCTTCTCTCTGGCTACTAGGCTCCCAGTTCTACCAGCTTTCATGCTGATATCCCCAAATCATGTGGACAGCGACCCCTGTCATAACCACAGGGCTTTACTCTCTCCCCTCACCCACAGAAACTTTCCTTCCCAAGGGGCCATATCCCCTCTCTCTCCCATGCACACGTGTCCTGCCTTCTTGTGCTTTATACACTAACAGAGCCTGTACACAGTGTGCTGACTGCGCAGCTTGCTGTTTTCAGAATCAAATCCACTTTTTGCTGGATTTATGCTTCTCCCCAGCAAAAGATATTGCCTTCCCAAAATTCACCTTCCAACCCCCACCCCACCCAATTGAGCTACAGAGTTGTTCAACACATAAGACCAGGTTTTTTTAATAATGGTGAGTGCATTCCCTCTCCCACCACTCTAATACTCAAAGGCAGCTAAAATCTTTTTTAAAATACTGCCCTCTGCCAGAAAGCAAGGGTGAATAGCAGGAGCCCAAACTGTGAGGTTTGCAGCGCCGTGAGTGACTGTAAACAGTGTGAAAACAGAAACCATTGTATAGCCTTAGTTGAAGAAGTTGGGGCTACCTCTACCATCATTTTTGCTGCTCACTTCCTAAAGTGCTGAGTAAAATAATTGCCTTTAAGCAACATTTATCCTGTTGCTAGAAGCGTGAGAAGAATGAAATAACCAGCGTGCAGACCTCCTTCAATGTTGCCAATGCCATGTACACAGGGAACGCAGAAAAGCATGCCTACGCACAGCGGTATGCGGTAAGATTCCTCCAGCCAGCAAAAATACATAGATGGGGAATTGCCACAGGGTCCGAACGTGGCTCACCACTTCATTGCAGTAGGGTTTCTTTGGGTTTGCAGTGGCTTAGCTGGGAGCAGCACTGGGCTCCATGTGTTCAGAGCTAACCAGACTTGGTCTATGAGGCTTTAAGTGCATGTCAAATCTGAACTTGTGCAATAGGTCTGAAAATAGCAGTGTAAATGGTTCTCAAACTTATTTGATCGCACCTCCCTTCTTTGTGGCTGTAGTAGTTTACACCCCCCACCTCTGAGTGCTGCCCCGCAGCCACTGCTCTGCAACTGCCCAGCTCTAAATGTGTAAAGTGAATTTTTTCCCGAAAGCTTCTCATGGTCCCCAGAATACATTCTGCACCCTCAGTTTGAGAACCTCTGGTGTAAGAAGTCTCTATCTCCCTGCTGGGCAGAGGGAGGGGAGGGTGGCACTTTATTCAACTGACAGAATGGCAATGCATTACAGTTTTCTAAGAATTAGGGCCGGGGTTCATAGTACTTTACTGAAACATGCAACTCTGTGTGGTGCCAAGGCCACTAGGAGGAGGCTAAGGGGTGCCGTTGACACCTCATCCCCACTGTGTTCCAGCAGTCTCACTTCACAGCAGCTTGGCTGCTGGCCACAGAGGCTCTCTTCGCAGCAGGCTGAACCTTGGTCCTAATAGCATGGTAGATGAGGCACTCCTCTGCAGTGATTTACTGCCTGGGCAGCTTCTTGTAGCAGATCCTCTGATGAGTCTGTCCTCCTTGGGAGGTTGCACAGCAGCTGGCAGTTCAGCGTGACCAGCTGGTGGTGCTCTGGGAGGGGGACAGAAGGGCATTGGGGTTTCTGGCTCAAGAGCAAGGTGATGGCTGTGGAATGGAATTGTTCCCGGTGTCATTTTAGACAGGATAGTATCCCACATCAAAGCTAGCTGCTCCTTTCCTTACCACCACCCCACGCTAATTTCAGACCCTCCCTCCTTCCCTTTGCCAAGCATCCAGATCAGCCCTCCTGGAAGGGCAAGGAATTGGCTCCCTCCTTGTATCCTAGATTGTTTCAATGGATTCACTTCCCCTCTCCTCATGCCTACACTCTCCTCCTTTCCCTGCTATCTCTCAGTGCTGGAGGATCTTCTTGCCAGCAGCCTGGCCCTCTAGAAAATGAGCCCCTATCCCCTCCTGTAGTTCAGTTCTGCCCCACTCTCATGCACCCTACATTGCGATTCTTGTCAACAACTTGGGCTTTGATGCTAAATCCACCTGTCTCCTCCCAGGGCTGGGCTGACTCCTCCAGCTTAGCAGAGTGCTGGGGGCTGTTGTTCCTAGTCCCCTCTTGCACAGTCACATTGCTGTGGGGGTCCCAATGGCTATAGGCAGAAACTGCCCTTTGCATGCCTCTTCTGATCAGTGGCTTCAGTTTACTTGACACCAGCTCTCCAGGGTGAGAAGAGCCTCCACCCACCGCTGCATGTCTGCCCCTGCTAACTCCACCCTTCACTCATCTCCACTCCACAACCTTGGCATCATTACTGGCCCTGCCGTTCCCACCCTTGCAGCACAGCCTGAGTACACCACAGCCGCATCTGCTGTTGTCCTGGCTCCCGCTGCTCATCTCCATGGCCTCTGACTTGTACGTGGCTTAAATCAGGGCAGGTTGAGTGGATAACAGCCCAGCCGAGTTTGGAGGAATTTTAACCTGGCACTAATCTTTTCCATTAAGCAGATAAGCTGAGGCCAGACTGTGCTTTCACACTCCAGGACGCATGTAAGATTCGTGCTGGTGTCTCCTGCTGGCAAGGGGAGGGGATGCTCGGCCCCCCGGAGCTGCTCTGCTTTGAACAGGAACAGCACTTTCCAGGCCTTTGGGCACCAGCAACGAGAGCCAAGTGCTCCTCTCCCTCCTGTCTGCACAGTCACAGGGACGGGGTGAACAAACTCCTAGACAATGGAGAACTCGCGCTATGGCCCAGGAGAGGTGGCTGCCCCTAGGTTTCCCTTGGGCTGTATTACCTGGACTTGCTGTTGGTGTCTGTGGGGCAGGCTGAGGGGCATAGCATTCAGCTCTATCCTCCCCACACCTTGGGGGCAGGGCCATACTGGATACGGGGCCACCAGGCCTTTGGGACACTGACACCCCTCAGCCAGGCAAGGATCCACCCATTTTTGCCCTGGAGAGGACAACGGGAAATTCAGCCGGCAGTTTTCACACAGCCCTTCCATGGTCCGACTTCCCACCCTAGCGATGGGAATGTCAGAGCTGAAGTCAAGGCCCACTGGAGAGAATGGGACTCTGCCCATTGCTTTCAGCAGGGCTTAGGGGTCACACATTTACACTGCCTATCTCAGGAGTGTTCGGGGCTTGTGACCTGGCACGTGGGTCACAAGTTTACAGCAGCTGCCTCAGGAGTGTTCGGGGCTTGGGTCACACGTTTACACCGACTATCTCAGGAGCATCCAGGGCTTGTAACCTGGCGTGTGGGTCACATGTTTACACCACCTGGCTCAGGAGCGACCGGGGTTTGTGGCCTGACATGTGGGTCACACATTTACACCACCAGTCTCAGGAGCATCCTGGCTACGATGTTCCTCTCAGGAGCAGGCAGAGAAGACAAGCTGCAACCGCAAAGCCCTAACGATAGAGATTTACTTGTTACTACTGACAGCACTCCATTGCATAGTTAGGTGACGTTTCAATTCCCCAGTCCCCCTCATCCGTGTGGGTGCTGCAGCTCCCAGTGCTCGGTTCAAGCCTACAGCTACCCTGCCTTTAGTCTGATCGCAGGGAGATGAGAGACAAGCCACAAAGAGCGGGCGCGCCGGCTCAAGACAAACTAACCCCTTTCCCTTGGCAACGGCAAGGGACAGAAGGAATCAGAGGTTGAGGAACGAGCTGGAAACCAGAAGCCACCACATCCCGGTAGCAGGGAGAAGCGAGCAAGCAATATCAGAGCCGAGGCTTGTGCTGGTGGGATTCAGATGTGTCATACAGGCTGAGCAGACGGTCGGCCTCCCGCCAGCCTGACAGAAGGGCCCCATGCGTAGTGGAGTAGAAAGTCCGATGCGTGGCTTCTCCAGCAAAGAGAACCTGCTGCGGCTGCAATGGGAAGAGCAGAAGCAGGCGTGAGCACAGCACAGCACTTGCAGGGTTAATCACACTGTTCTTGGACTCATGCGGAAAGGCGGCTGCATGCCCCTTTCAGGGATAATCGTCCAGCTTCCAACAGGATGTGTGATACATACAGAACCGGGGAGGGGGACTACTCCACTGCAGCCACAGCTTTGTGCATGCACCGCACTATGTATACACCTCCCATGGCACTTCCCACGCTGGGGACAGCAAACGTCCCGGTAACCTGCCCCGGGTCATGGTGCCTAGGGCATTTTGTTGAACCGTTTATAAGGGCTTTGCTGCAATATACCCATGCCCTGTAGCTTCATTATGGCTGGGAGAGGCCCAGATCCCACATCCTTCTAGTTTAGCTGTCGATGAATGGGGCTTTGTTAAGCAGTGGATTCCCTGGGTATTTCAATGCCAAACTGCCCTCCCCATTTTCCTTGGCACATGCGCCAACGCTGTAGCTGTCGTTCTGGTGCTGTGCTGCAGCCAGGGATTAGGCATTTTTGCCATCAGCACATCTAGCCCTGCTCAGAGTTGACAAATGCCAGTGTCCGGTGTGTCATCCATCCCCTCGTTAGCCCTGCCAGAACTCCGGCTGCACTAGTGCGAGGGGGGAGATTTCCCCATGGCGGCGAAGCCTGTTGCAATGCCCCACGCTATGCCAGCCAACCGGGGAGAAACGCTTCATCCCCCAGCAGAGGGGGACAATGGCACCAGCTGGGCCCTGACCAGTCAGACCAGAGGGAGCAGCGAGAGACGGTGGGGGGGGGGGGGGGGGAGAGACAGACATCAGACAGGACCGTCACAATCAAACAAAGGCAGCTACTGTAATTCCCATCTCCAGCCCCCCACGGCAACTGCAGTTGTTCACCCTACATGCCGTGCAGAAGGAACACTGCACTCCTTTGCTACCGTACCCAGGTGTGAAAGCAAAGCCATTACCCGGGGGTCAGCTGCATCCTCAGGAAGGGGTTGAGCCAGTGCATCAATATCATCTCCTGAACTGCCGACGGCCACGTAACTGTAGGAGCCCCTGGTGTAGGGAGCGCTGTGCCACTGAGATCGCATCACCTTCTTTGGCGGGGCGAGGTGAGGGTTCCCTGAAACACAAACACAGCAGCTGAACACCCAGCAAGGGGGCCTGCATCTCACAGCACAAGCAGCATTCATAGGGCATCAGGCGTTAGGACTCTGCACAGACATGCAGAGCTGGTCTGCGACTCATCCTAGCAACCAGACCAGGTGAGTCACCTTAGCTCCAGTTCAGGATTATAAAGTGAACAATAAGGGGCCATGCAGGAAGGGGTAATTTGGGATCCCACCCAGCATGCAGGGGCTGTGCTAGCAGATGAGGGGGGATAATGCCATCTGCTTACGCATCATTTACAAACCAGGACATGGCTTAAGAGCCCAGCTCACTGTTCCACACCCTACAGGCGCCTGCCTCCGCAGTTAGCTCTGCGAACCAGTGCGGGGCCTCACACTTCAACTAACGCAGCAAAGCTGGAATCTCAACAGCCGCCATCGCCCCAGGCGAGCTCTCCCCTGCGTGGTGGGTGGCTCACTTCCTACGGTGGGACTCTGATGGTGTGGAGCCTTTGGCTTCCTGTTTCATGGCCTCCATTTTCAAAAGGGGCTAGTGCTTTTGGGGGCCTCAGCTGGAGGCACCAGGGAGAGGCCTGATTTCCAGAGCGAGGGTGCCCAGCACTTGCTGAAAAGCAGGTCCCTTTAAGGCAAGTCAAGCTGAGGCCCCAGGCAGCAAGGCCCCAACATCACTAGTCCCTTTGAAAGCTCAGGCCAATGAACTGAAGAATTCACATGTAGGCCAGTGGGGGGGGGGGTTACCTGTCAGTCTACGGATGACATCAGTCAAGGCCGTAAGAACTGCAGCGTCACTGAGGGTCTCCATGTACTCAGATTCCTTCCCAGCAATAAAGCCACAGAGGACGTGCCCATACCTAAGAAAAGAGAGGTGAGCAGCTTCATTCCAGAGAGAGGATCTGCTAGGCATGGGGGAACCCTGGTATACCTAGGTAAATAGTTGGGGGCCACAACTCCACTGAAAGCAAAGATGGCTGCTGGGAATGGTGGGAATCTGGCAATTCTAGGAAGGCTGCAGGCTAGCGCTTCAGCCGGCAGGGAAACTGAGGCACAGCTGGCAGGTGCTGTGGCCCAAAACTCCCAGGTGCGGTGAGTCACTGGTACAAGTAGGAAATAGCTGTGGGCCAGGACTCTGCTGGGAGCAGGGCAGACTCAGGGTGGCAAGAGATCTGGTTTCATGCTTTCAGGGGTGACAGAACCCTTTGGATAAATACCATGACAAAGGAGGGATGGGTGGAGTGAGTTGGAAGGTCTGATGGGAGACAGTGTAACCTATGTCAGTGGGCATTAGGGGCTCTTAGGGTCACAGTTGCACTCTGCGGCTGCTTGGCAGAGCTCTGAGCAGCACTGGAGCTGCCTGTCGGCAGACTCCGGAAGACAACACTGAACCAGTCACACTTGGGCCACACTCAGAAAATTCTCTGTGCTGCTACAAGGACAAGAACCAAGGGTTTAACATAAACTGGAGTAGACAAATCAATTCTGCAAGGCCTGGTCAGTAACATTCATTGCCCTGTATTCCCTGGCATCCTGCCCACTTATCTGGGTACCGACAGTTCTCAAGGGGCTGAGTGGATAGAGTTTGCTGGATGGCTTCAGTGAGAAAAGGCCACAACACTGCCATGAACCAGTCCCCTGAATGACAGGGAAGTGTGGGACTGGTGCGTGGCACTCTTGTGAGCTGAACTGTACCATCTGTTCTAACCCAGAGCACCCCCAGAAGCCAGTTACCACACCCCAACTCAGGCCCCCACATACCGTTCCGGCGGCTGGAGGACCAAGAAGACGATAAGTTTTCTGAACCAGCTGGCCTGCAGGTCGGTCCCAGCCTCGACCAGAGGAGACTCGTCCTCCCAGACAACCTCGATCAGCTGGCAGTCCGGAGGCCAGAACGGCTGCTCAAACTCCAGGAAGATCTTGTTGTTCGTCCCGAAGCCCAGCTGTCTAATGGCGTCTGCTTTCCGGGGAGGCAGCGGAGGGTCGATAAAGGTCTCGTGATGCTCTTTAAGGAACCCTACAAACAGAGGCGGCGAGTTATATGGGCCTGTGGTGCCCATGCTCCACCACTATTCAGGAATGTGGGCCAGGCTCCACCAATGTTTGGGCTTATATTTTACATACATTTTGATGTGAACAATATGTCTGTTCACAATTGTCCACTGAGCATCAACTTGAAGGGCATGCTTAACCTTATTTCTTAAGGTAGCGCAACCCTGTGTCGTGAAAACAGGCTAAATTATCAAGGTGCTTTTGCGATGCGCAGTCTTCCAACAGTCTGCATACGCAATGATGCGGGACTGTGATGGAGACCCGCATTATTCTCATCATCGTCTAAGCAGAAGGTTGAAAGTCTGTGTCGTGAATTCACCCACTCTGCACTGCTGCATCTCTTACAAATATGGCCCTGATCCGGCTTCATTTGAAAGGCGTCCGTATACTGTTTGAGTGCCTGAGAGGAAAAACACGCAGCTTCAATTTGGCGGTCAGTTTGGGGTATTTAGCACAATACTTGATTATTTTATACTCTTTAAAGTAAAGTACATAATTGGTTGTATAAGCGTACAACAAAATATAATGTATTGAAGCAGGCGAGTGCTGCTTCTGACTTTCCACTTCTAATTGGCCCTTGTAATCTTGTGGCGCTTTTTGCTCAGCCTGCAAAAACTGTTCTGAAAAGAAGATCTTAATATTTTCTACGAAGGCCAAATCAATGTTTATTTCATCTGGATTCCAAGATACACATTGCGTGGTTTTACATCACACAAAAAATCCTCCTGTCACAAGGAAGGGGTAATGAAGAATGCTGCTCTGCAATCGCAAGTCAATGTTTCTGCACTAATGTCGCCCAGTTACAGAAAAGAACCACAATCAGCTAGGAATGCACTTCACAACGTTTTTAACAGTGTTCAGTACCTAGCTCAACAAGGCATAGCATTGCGTAGACATAATGAGAGTGATTCAAATTTGATGCAGCCCTTGTTGCTCTGCAGCACAAATTCAGAGGAACTGAGACAGTGGCCTAGTCGCACAAAATACAAGTGGCTATCACATGAGGTTGTTAACGAAATAATCAAAACGATGGCAATGATGGTGCTAAGACAAATTGTGCAAAAGATAAAGGCTTCTAGGTTTTACACCATTGTAATGGATGAGACTACTGATCTGTCAAGAAATGAACAAATAAGTTTTTCTTTAAGGTTCTTTTCTAGTAAAGACTAGATTTATGAGGAGTGTATTGGGTTTTACCAAACTGACACAATGGATGCTGCTTCTCTTTTCAAAATTGTGAAAGATACACTTCTCAGGTGTGATTTGCCCTTTTCTGATTGCTGGGGGGCAGTGTTACGACAGAGCCAGTCATGTGTCCTGTAAATTTACTGGGGTCCAAGCCAGAGTGAAGGATCGAAAGCCGAGAGTGGAATTTGTGCACTGTGCTGCACATTCCCTTAACCTTGCCAAGCAGGATGCCCTGCATAATATTCCAGAATGTTGTGATATGTTTTCAATGGTGAACGATCTCATCAATGCCCTCAGGGAGTCATCAAAGCGTATGACAGCATTCAGAGAGTTTCAGAGTGAAGGGGAGCCTTCTTTACAACCACTGTGCCCAACAAGATGGACACTAAGGATCAGCAGCATTAAATCATTGCTCAGCAACTACGAGGCCATGATGAACTGCCTGGATGAATTTAGTCACTCTTCAGATGAATTTGGCTCAAAATGCAGTGGATTCTTGAAGCAACTTCAATCTTTTTCAATGTACCTTACACTAACAGTTCTTCTGAAATCCATGAGTTCTGTAGAAAATGTTAATGCAAAAATTCAAAGGCCAAACGTGTCATTGGCAAGCATTATGAAGAAAGTTGGCCTGTTGCAAGAGGTGTTGAGTGGGATGTGCACCGATTCATCATACAATCACTTCTGGGAAACAACAGTAGATAAGGCAAAAATTCGTATTTAGATGATCCTACATTCCTGAGAAAACACAAGCCACCAATTTGGCTTGACCAAGGAAGCCTTCCTCACACTTTCAGTGACCCCAAACAGTATTTTCATCAAACATATGTCAGGATCATTGATGCTTGCAAAGTTGTCACTGAACAGAGGTTTTCAACAGAAAGCTTTACATTCCCAGTAAAATTGGAGAAGCATAACACTGATGCAGTAAATGGCTCAAAACAGGACAGTGTCCCAATAAGTGACGCTTTCCATGGTGACATTAACAAGGAGAGGCTATCTCTTCATTTAGAAATGTTGAGTGATATTTGCAGATCGAGAAATTGCCAGCTTAATTCAGTGAGCGAAATGAAGCAATTTCTGAAACAAAACGAAAGCTTGAGTGACGTTTTTGTCAAAAGTTACAATTCTCCTGAAATTGTGCTACGCAATTCTGACTATAACCTGCACCGCTGAGCGATCATTCAGTTTCCTGCCCAGTCTGAAAAATTATTTGCGAACGACAATGGGCCAAGAACATCTAAATCACTTGGCATTTCTGCACATTCATAAGAACTCTACCTCTGATTGGACAGTGCAAGTCTCCTGGATGACTTCTTTTCAAGAACCGAACAACAACAAAAAGTGTTTGCTGCCTCCTGAATGCTGAAGAACGGATCTGACTCAGGGGAGAGAGCGGGGTCCCGCCGGACAGGCTAGATTTAATCCCCAAACTGACTGCAGTTAGCCCTGCCCCTGCTTGGCTGGGGGCGTGGCAGGAAGCCATCCATCCAGGGCCCTGCCACTGGGGAGACAATGGGCTTGGGTCATGTTTTGCTCCTGATAGGTAGAGGCTGAAAGAGCTTTAAAGGGAGCGGTTCTTTGCTGCAGAGATAGCAGGGGTGTCCCGTTCAGGGGAGCACTCCTTGGCTAGCTGAGATGTGGATGGGGCATTCTCAGTCTTTCACACACTCAGCTAGGGTGTGGAGAGCTTCCTTCTCCAGTGCTGGGCTGAAACAGGAGACAAACAGCATTTTTAAACAGCTCTGAGTACCACGGCCTTCCCCTTAACCAGCCAGGAGGCACTGCCTGGAGGCCCTGCCAGGGCGGGCAGGACCCAAACGTCCCAGCCTCCTCCCAGAGCAGCAAACACAGATACCACGCTCGCTCCTCCTCGGCGGGTCCCCATAGCTCTCACACAGCTGCTCCGCATCCTTGCCAAGGGCTGCTCAGCAGAGCGGACAGCTCATTGTGTCTCTCCCTTGCTGAGCGACATGCGCTCCGCTCCCTGACCTTTCCAAGCTCGCTGGGGTTTCGGTTCCCCTTGTATGTGGCGAGCTGGCACATCCTGGCTGACAGGCAATTGTCCCCACTGAGATTATACCCAGCGTGGCAGTGGGGTCAATTCCTGGGCTTGGTCAGAGAAAGTTAATCTGCTGCTGTACCTGGCACTGCTGCAGCAGCCATAGCCAGTGATCCTGTCCCTCATGGTGCCCTTCGCAGAGCTGCCTCCCAGCCTTGTCGGATGGGCTCCACCTCACCTGGGCACTGGCACACTGAGATAGACTGCAAAAGGGGAGCTAGCCCCTCGCCTTGGTCTCTGCTACAGAGAGCAGACTGACCCATACGCGCCTCCTGGCAGCCTTACCAGCCATCCCAGCACCCTCCAAGTCTTGGCTCTTTATAAAAGACACAAGCATTGTTTGAAGCAGCCAGGGCCACTGCTCTGCTCTGGATGCATGGCTACGATAGCCTGCGGTCCTTTGTCATTAACCACCCAGGCCTCTGTATAACTGAGCATGGCATGGATGCCACCCGGCACCAAGGTCTCGGCCTCATCCACAGCCTGAGCATGCAGTTGCTGCAGGGAAACCAGGTCAGGGCAGAGGGACCTGGCCAAGCTCCACACCCACACAATTGCTCCTGGGAGTCAGTTCCGGTCGTGGGCAGTTGGCTGGGAGAACTCCATCCCTGCGCTGTCCAGCTGCCCCTGCAGGGCTGTCAGCGCCCCTGCTACAGCAGGATGGAGCTGGCGAGGGCGGGCATGGCTGGCACACCCCAGAGTCACATGTTTGGTTGGTGCTGAACAGGGTGGATAAAAATCAATGATTTAAAAAAAAAAATCTGATTTTTTAAATTTAAATAGGTTTTTTCCTCAAAAAGCATTTTATCAAAAAAATCCGATCTAAAGTTAGTTTTAATTAGGATACGTTATTGAGCAAAGATATCTCATCATGGAATAGGGATTATAAATTCTAATTCCATAGTATGAGACTATATTCACGTAATGTTTAAGAAAAGTTTTGTAAATGAGTTCCAATAGTTCATGGATTAGGGATCCAATCTTATGGAGTTTCAGGGGCTTCTGTATCGATTAATTAGTTAATCTTTCTATCTACCCAAGGGGACTCAGTGCTCAGTCTAGAAGATACCGTCAGAGATGCTTAGTTTTGCAGTTCTCAAACTGTGGATTTGTGTCTCCAGAGATAACATGCTT
The DNA here is from genome assembly GCF_002925995.2 of Terrapene triunguis. Classification (NCBI taxonomy): domain Eukaryota; kingdom Metazoa; phylum Chordata; order Testudines; family Emydidae; genus Terrapene; species Terrapene triunguis. The sequence continues at coordinate 8,763,375 of NW_020664499.1, forward strand.
GTTAAGAGCAAAAATGTTTTTTAAATATATAAATAAATGAATAATATATAGAGGTGAGAAATAACAGACTTCAATCCAATTGTTCCTCTGCAAATTTGTGTACACAGAGTCAATCCCTTACCTCCCTCTAAAAGTGCAAAGTTTCAGAAAGTTCAATGAATAGAAGATTGTTGGGGGCTGAATATATCTGGACAAGGAGAAGTCTGGAGATAAATGTGAGAAGGGAGGGACAGGCAGCAGAAACAAAAGTGAAACTGTTTGAGCAGCATATTCCAGAAGCCTTGAGGTCTTTCTGAGTGTAGCCTTCATTGATTTGAGATCTACCATACCATTCTCTCACTAGAAGGGAAAACCTATAATGGCAGCAGGCCCTAAAAGAGACCCAGTTTGGGAATATTTTAATGAAGTTCCTCTACCTGTGGGTAAGACAGGCATGCGTGCAAAATGCAAATAGTGCAACAAAGAAATGCAAGGCCTGGTCGCCCAAATGAAACAACATCACGAGAAGTGTTCCTTCTCAGGAGGAAGCTGCGTTGAAGATGATGAAAAGAACATGTCTCAACATGCGGGATCTTCAGGTTGGTAACAACCAACAAGAATGCACTTTTATGTAGAAATCCATGATTAAATCGAGTCTTCCTGACTAGTGATTTAAATCAATTTGATTTAAATCAAATCCACCCTGGTGCTGAAGCAGCAGGCACAACATGTGCCCAGGCGCTGGGTCCGTGGCACCTTATTGTCGCAGGGCATGAGCCCTTGCTGTGGCCTCTGCAACCCACTGCTGGTGTCTGCGATCATCCGGCAAGGGGCAGACCTGGATGGTAGGAACCAGTGGGCCAAGATGGACAATCCATCAAGGGGCCTCCAAAAGCGAGGCTGTCTTCAGGGCCCTTGGTGAGACATGCAACCGCGTCTCTGCCCTCAGGGGCCCTGCACACTGGGTCTCTGGGGTGGGGGAGCTCCCACATCCGCCCCCTGCGGGAACCAGCTGGGGGATTACTGATTGGGTTCGCCCAGCTTCAGGGCAGGGATCTGGGAGCCCTACCCAGCCAGCCCTCCCCATGGGAAGCCTCCCAAGTCTGACCAGCTGGAAGGCCTTTCCCTCAGTGTGCACAAGGGCTGCCCCCATTTATCCTACCACTCCCTCTGGGCGTGGGTGCCAGAATGCCCTCTGGTACTGCCCAGCCTGTGCTCTCTGCTCGGCTGGGCGTGGGCCCCTCAGCTTCTTCAGGAAGTACAGAGATGCCACCCAAGGGGCTTTCTCCTCCTGGGTTTTGACACTGGAGGTTTGGGTCTTCTCTGCCCTGAAGACTCTCTGGGGCCAGGAGATCTAGCAAAGCACATCCCAGGGGACAGCTGAGCGAGGGGAATGGGGTCTGTCGGACTAATCAAAGCCAGCTTGTGTTCTTGTTTTACAATACACAGAGCCCCTTGGTGGGGGAGGGGAGGCTGGGTTTTACCAGAGCTCCTTCCTCCCTAGCGTAACACCCTGCGATGAGGTTTCACCAGGGCTCGGTTTAGGAGAAGGGACAATGCCGCAGCTGGGGCATCAGGGCAGAGCTGCCCTTCCCGTGGGCAGAAGACAGGCCAGTGAGCCCAGGCAGGGCATGGCCCGGCCAAGCCAGCCCACGGGGCAGCGTCTGGTTCACCAGAGAGGAGCCGTGACAGGAACAGATGGGAGTGAGGCGCTCGGGAGCAAGGGGGACGCGAGGCGGTTCACCTAGAGGCACCGTGATGATGACGTGATCTGCCAGGAACCTCTCGCCGTCCTCACACTCCACCTGGACCGGGAACGTCCGCCCCTCTTGGCTCTCCTCCCGGTAGGAGCCTCCCCAGCGAACCGCCGTCACTGGCTTGTGGAACAGCACGCTCTCCTTGGGCAGCGAGGTCAGCATGCAGTCCGGCAGGCCTCCATAGCCGCTGCGGGAGAGGAAGCGCCCAGCGCCAGCACATCAGCCCAGGGCTCGCTGGGGGCCACTGGCCTCCTCCCCAAGCTCAGACAGACCCACACACCAGTTCAGCTGCCTCCCCACAGGGAAAGGCCCAGAGCAGCCCCAGTGCCCCAGACCAGGCTTAGGCGAGAGGGGCAGCAGAGTGGGCTTTAATTCACCCCCGCTCTGCTCCCTGGGGGAGCCTGACACCCCCTCACAGCCTTCCTTGCTGCTGGAGCTGCCCTGGACTACTGGGGTGCCCCAGCACGTGGGCGACTGTATGACTGCTGGGCTCCCTCTGTGCAGGGCAGACCAGAGAAATACCCGGAGAGGGAAGCAGGGGAGACAGACACACAGACGGGCACATGCACGCCAGCGGGAGACACAACGCATGAGCATTTCCACAACTTTCTAGAGGTGTGGGGGGCCTCTCCTTTTATGGCCAGTGTGCCCCAAAATGGCACCACCACAAGGGCTCCTGCCCCCAAGGCTGGCACCTTGGGCTCTGCACCCTGCCGCCCAGTGAGCCGGTAGTGTTATTACCGCTTTGCACAGACACAGGGGACAAGCCAAGCATCTGGCAGTGCAGAGTAACACCAGCCCCCCCTGGACAAGCGAGAGGCCACTCCTGCCTGCCGAGCAGCATTGAGCCCCTGTGTTCCTCGGCTCGGCAAGCCGCACACCACGCTGCCCTCTGGGACAGTGACACAAACAACACCGCGACAAGGTCGCTGCTTCTTGAGCAGCCAGGGCCGTGCTCCCAGCTGTCCGTGGACACAGCACTATGGAAACACTCCCCTGCCTGCATTCCCCATTTTAAGTCACCCTCTGGCTCAGGAAAGAGCTCTCAGCTCCTCCTAAACAAGGGATGCAGCCCCTTCAGGCCCAATGCAACACTGGGCCCAATGCAACACCTGTAAGAGCCTTTCCCACTGCCTTCCACGGGAGAAAGCCCAGCCCACCTTCACCTTGCCAGCTCCAGGCTCGGGGGGGGGGGGGGGGGGGGGGGGGGG
>NW_020664499.1:8766421-8768007 GCF_002925995.2 Terrapene triunguis
GGGGGGGGGGGGGGGGGGGGGGGGGGGGGCGGGGCAGCTGGGACTGCAGGCTCCCTGCGCTGCGGGCGGAGGGCTAAGAGCCAGTCCTTTGCTCTGCAGGGACATTTTTAAAAGCAGAGGCTGGGCTGTTTGCAGAGCCTGGAAGGGGGGAGCTGGGCTCTCCCACTCTGCAGGACTCTACTTAGGATGGGAGACGCTGCGCCAGGTTGCTCTCAAAGCCTGCAAGTGCTGAGAAAGCGCAGCCAGCCCCAGCTTGCCCCACTCACCCAGGGAAGGTGCAGTCCAGGCCGGGGAGCATGGCGTACTCCCCAAAGGGCCCCAGCGCCACGTGATCCATGCTGTGGGTCCCACTCACACAGCACTCCAGCTTGAAGTACGTGTTGAGGATGGCCAGCTTCAGCCACTTGGTTTCGTCATCATCCGTCCACTCCTTCACCTGCTGGGCAATCTCCTTCCGCAGATACTCGCCCACACTGGGCACAGAGACCTGTGGCACGTGCAGGAACTCACGCGTCTGGTCCAGCAGGGTGGAGAACAGGTTCCTCACTCCCTCCACCAGCTCTGGGCTCAGGACTCGCCCCGCGTTGGAGTAGAACACCGCGGGCAGGAGGGGGTGGCCCCCCACTTCGATCTGCTGGTTCTCCTCGGACATGGCTTCCTCATCCAGCAGCCCGTAGTCGGACGCCAGCTGGAAGACAGGGTTCTCCTTGGAGGGTCCATGGATCCAGTGTGCGCCCATCTCCACCACTTCACTCCCTAGGAGGCAGGGGAAACATTACACAGCACTGGCACAGACTCTCACAGCCTGCTGCCCCCCAGCCTGGCACAGCTCCCTACCCTCCTACCCCAGAGATGCTGCCTCAGAGCCTGGCACAGACCCACCCAGCCTGTTGCCCCCCAACTTGGTGCACACACACACAGCCTGCTGCCCCCAGCCTGGCACAGCTCCCCAACCCCCGAGCCTGACACAGACCCACCCGGCCTGGCACAGCTCCCCAATCCCACAATAGGTCTCATCCTGGTCTCTAACAGGTAGAGACCAGCTTGGGCCCTCACGCGGAAGGGTTAAGAAGCGTCCAGAGTGGTTGTTCTCACTAGTCATGATCAACCGCTCAATGACAGGTGCTGGGACGCAGGGCAAGAGGCAGCTGTACGCCACAGGGACACTGCCCCAGAGCCCGGCGCGCCCAGCCTGCTGTCCCCCAGTCTGGCACAGCTCCCCAGAACGCCGCACCCCGGCACACCGCCGGACACTGCCCCAGCCCGGCTGGGCCGGGGCCTAGCTCCCCGCGGGGCCCGGCCGATACCGAATCGCTGGGAGCAGACGCGGCCCCCGGCCCGCCCCGTGGACTCCAGCAGGCGCAGGTGGGGGAAGGATCGGGAGCTGGAGAGCCGCTGCGCAGCGCCGAGCCCGGCGAGCCCCGCGCCCACCACCAGCACCCGGGGTCGGGCCCCGTCGGCAGCCTCCATCCCGCGGCGTGCTGAGCTCAGCAGCGCCCGCCCCGCCACCTCCTGGAGACACCTCCTCCAGCCCATCCGGATCCGCCCCCTCCAGCCCGCCCCGATCCGCCTCTTCGCCGCCTCCT
>NW_020664499.1:8768017-8780193 GCF_002925995.2 Terrapene triunguis
GATCCGCCCCCTCCAGCCCGCCCCGATCCGCCTCTTCGCCGCCTCCTCCCTCCTCTAGCCCGCCCGGATCTGCCTCTTCGCCGCCTCCTCCAGCCCGCCCCGATCCGTCCCGTCGCCGCCTCCTGCCTCCCCCAGCCCGCTCGGATCCGCCCCTTCCTGCCTCCTCCAGCCCGCGCCGATCCGCCTCTTCGCCGCCTCCTGCCTCCTCCAGCCCGCCCCGATCCACCCGGGCGGGGACGGCCAGAGGGGCAGAGGCATTACCCTCACCCAGCACTGGTTAGAGAGAACGCAGCTGGGGCACGCATGGTGTGTGATTCCACACACAGCAGCAACCACAGCACTTTACTGGGACCAGACTTTAGCTCAGACCAAGAGAAGGAGCAAGAAAGAACTAATGTCATTATGTCAAGTCCGTCTAAGGGAGAGCACAGAGTGTGTGTCTGCCCAGAATGGGTCCGGGCTCTGCAATGCACAAGCTACAAAGGCACAACAGCCAAGCGGCTAGATACACCCTCACCTTGCCGGTCACACAACACTGTACGTCAGCAGGAACAGCTCCTCCCCTGGACAATCTCACCCCTAAAGAACAGGAGTGAATTGTCCTCCTGGCTGGCACAGACTAGTTGCCAGCATGCAGCCAGCCCGCCCATCGGGGATTAGACAGGCTGGGTGTGGGGCACAAATACACCCAGATGACACACAGCCGGTGATTCTGTGTGGTCCCACACATTTTCAGTGCACTCGCCTTTAACAGGCAGCTCCCGCCTGCCCAGCAATCACAGCTGGATGTAGTCTGGGCCTCCCCACGAGGTCTGCTTGCAGCCTGTGCCTCCTCTTGGCCTGTCCTCAATGGGATGACAGACTGCCCCCCTCCCCGAGAACAGCAAGGCTGCAAATGAAGAAGGCAAAAAGCAATCCTGAAAGGCTGGGCTGCAGCATGGGGGCAGCAGCCCAGCCCACGGGCACCCTCTCACCTGCTGATGCCCCACCACCTTGGCTTGTCTTTTGTAAGCTGTGGTTGGCAGGGCGATTCCCCTAACCCGCCTCTTCTCATTCATGCCCCTCTCCTGTTCTCCCCCAGCAAGTTCATTCAGGCCAAGGCCCGAGGGAGCCCAGGTAATCCCCAGCCACCCAGGCTGAAGTGCCACAGCTGCATGGAGACTACTGCTGGCTGGCCACCAATCAGCGGTTCGGCAGGGAGCAGAGATCCCAAACCCTCCCTGTAGAGCGGCTGATTGGAGAGCACCGAGCAGCAGCATACACACCACCAGACAGACCCCCCACCAACAGCCAGCGTGCTAAGTGCTAGGGCAAAAATCCCGGCTGGGCCCTATCAGACTAGGCTTGGCTAAGGGCTCAGGCCACAGTGGGTTTTGCACAGGCAATGCTGTGTGGGAGCTCGCCAGGGCAGCTGTTCCAGATTCCTCTGCTCAGGGGCAGCATCCTCAGCTCCGGGCCAGCAACGATCCCGCAGGCTTTAACCATTGCTCTAGGCATTGGGACACAGGGCAGCCGAGCCATCATTCATAGAATCATAGAATATTAGGGTTGGAAGAGACCTCAGGAGGTCATCTAGTCCAATCCCCTGCTCAAAGCAGGACCAACACCAACTAAATCATCCCAGCCAGGGCTTTGCCAAGCTGAGCCTTAAAAACCTCTAAGGATGGAGATTCCACCACCTCCCTAGGTAACCCATTCCAGTGCTTCATCACCCTCCTAGTGAAATAGTGTTTCCTAATATCCAACCAAGACCTCCCCCACTGCAACTTGAGACCATTGCTCCCTGTTCTGTCATCTGCCACCACTGAGAACAACCTAGCTCCATCCTCTTTGGAACCCCCCTTCTGGTAGTTGAAGGCTGCTATCAAATTCCCCCTCACTCTTCTCTTCTGCAGACTAAATAACCCCAGTTCTCTCAGCCTCTCCTCGTAAGTCATGTGCCACAGCCCCCTAATAATTTTCGTTGCCCTCCGCTGGACTCTCTCCAATTTGTCCACATCCCTTCTGTAGTGGGGGGACCAAAGCTGGACGCAATACTCCAGATGTGGCCTCACCAGTGCCGAATAGAGGGGAATAATCACTTCCCTCGATCTGCTGGTAATGCTCCTACTAATACAGCCCAATATGCCATTGGCCTTCTTGGCAACAAGGGCACACTGCTGACTCATATCCAGCTTCTCGTCCACTGTAATCCCTGGATCCTTTTCTGCAGAACTGCTGCTTAGCCAGTTGGTCCCCAGCCTGTAGCCGTGCATGGGATTCTTCCTTCCTAAGTGCAGGACTCTGCACTTGTTCTTGTTGAACCTCATCAGATTTCTTCTGGCCCAATCCTCCAATTTGTCTAGGTCACTCTGGACCCTATACCCTCCAGCGTATCTACCTCTCCCCCCAGCTTAGTGTCATCTGCGAACTTGCTGAGGGTGCAATTAATCCCATCATCCAGATCATTAATAAAGATGTTGAACAAAACTGGCCTCAGGACCAACCCCTGGGGCACTCCGCTTGATACCAGCTGCCAACTAGACATCGAGCCGTTGATCACTACCCGTTGAGCCTGACAAGCTAGCCAGCTTTCTATTCACTTTATAGTCCATTTATCTAATCCATACTTCTTTAACTAGCTGGCAAGAATACTGTGGGAGACCGTATCAAAAGCTTTGCTAAAGTCAAGATATATCACATCCACCGCTTTCCCCATATCCACAGAGCCAGTTATCTCATCATAGAAGGCAATCAGGTTCATCAGGCATGACTTGCCCTTGGTGAATCCATGTTGACTGTTCCTGATCACCTTCCTCGCCCCCAAGTGCTTCACCACCAGGGGGCGCCACAAACAGGAACTCAACAGGCCAGGGATTGAAAAAGCGGGTGGGAGAATCCTCCACAGGAACAATATGAAAAATGTTGGGTTTTGTTGTTGTTTTTTCCTGGAATTTTTGATGAAATGAACCAAGGCCCAAATCTTCAATCCTTTGCCAGGTTTTGAGTCATTCTTCTCCTCTCTGGCGAATCCCCCCCCCCCCCCCAAAAAAAACAGGGAAAAAAGACCCCAAAAAACTGAAAAACCAAACGTGCATTTTCTGTTTGAGTCAAAAATGTTCATTACAATTCTTGAAAAATAATAACATTTTGAAGGAAACTCCCCCTCCCCAAAAAAATCTTTTGTTTCTTTAAAAACATAGGTGTGGGAACTACAGGTGCGGGGGTGCTGCAGCACCCCTAGGTTTTATGTGGGGCTCTGCTCCTGGCCCCACATGTGGGCTCCCATCCCCATGCCTGGGGCTCTGCTTCTGGTCCCCAGTGCGGGGTCCCGGCTGCTGGTCCCAAGCCCAGGGCTCCGCTCCCAGCCCCACGTGCGGGGTCCTGGCTGCCACCCCATACCCAGGGCTGCACTCCTGGCCCTGCGCCCGGGTTCCCGGCTGCCGGCCCCATGCCTGGGATCCTGGCTGAGGGCCCCGCACCCACCCCCAGCCTCAGCCCCCTTACCCCTGTCCAGGTCCCCCCCTCCTGTAGACACTGCCCTGTTCCGGGGGCGGGGATGGGGTGCGGACAGAGGTGAGAGGGCTGGCTTTCAGCTCCCCCACTAGTAAAAGTGTTCCAGTGCCACTGTTTGAAAACTCATTTTGGAGGAAATGTAACCCTGCCCTCCCCCCAGCAGTTCCTGGCCTCTGGGACCCTCTGGCCAGGGGCCTCTGAGGGAGCAATGGGGCAAGATGCCTGGATGGAATCCTGTGGCCTGCGTCACATGCAGGCCGAGGCAGGGCTCTGAGCTGAACGCAGCGTGAACCCTGAATGCAGAAAAACCCCATAAGCCTGAGGCGGGGTCAGGACTAGACAGGAAGCAGGATCCTGGCTCAACCTGTACTCTGGCCCCCTCGCTCTAACTCAGCTCAAGAGCTTGTGGGGTTTGCAGTCACGGTGATGAAGCTCCTGGTCTCAGGGTGATTCTTCTCCTCTCTGTTGGATCGGGCTCCAGCCAGCCAGTAACTACATTGCAAACCCAGCATTTCCTGCTGACCGGGCTGAGAACTGGAACTAGTCTTGCTCTCCCAAGGAGCTGTTTCTGAGGAAACGGCTGAGCTACATATCACCGCACAGAGTCACTCACTGCTGGGATTTCCCAACTAGGAATGAAACCACGGAGCTGCCTTTCCCAGAAAGAGCACTGCACACTCAGATGGGCTGGGTCAGCGAGATGGAGTACATGACCGCTAGCTGTGGGTGAGTGAGTGTGCATGTGCAAGTGTGAGTGTGCTGGTGTGAATGTGCATGAGTGTGTGCGTGCAGGTGTGAGTGTGCTGGTGTGCACATGCGGCTGTGAGTGTGCACGTGTGTCTAGGTATGTGTGCATGGGTACACCAGTGTGATGGGTGCACTTGCGTGTGTGTGTGTGGGGGGGTTCCCCTGAGCAGTTGCAGGGAGCTGGGGTTCAGGAATTTTACCCTCATTGCCAATACTGGAGCCCACTAACCAGCCGATGCTGGTGTCAGATGCATCCACGATTCCCCTGTCACTGGGGAGGCACCACTTGCTGGCAGAGGGTAAGTCTCTACTCATGCATAATTATTAGCTCTTGTTTGCCCAGAGCTGGGAGACGCTGACTGCTCCAGTGACGCGAAGGTGGCAGGGCACTGGGCCAGGCCGGGGAGCTGTGCTCCGGGTGACAGCGTGTCGGCTGGTTCCTGGGGCAGGTGATGGGGTCGGAAGGGGAGGGTCTGCATGCTCCTGGGCAAGGGTCTAGGTGAACCACCCTAGCAATGCCAGGGCCCTTTGGGAAGAACAGACACTTGCCCTCTCCCTCTGAAGGATGGGCCCTTCTTGGAAGAGCAGCTCAGTCCTGGGCCCTGGCTGCTTTGCATTGCTGGTCTGCCCTGACAAGGCAGCTCTGGACTGCCCTGTCACACGGGTGCCATGGAGCACAGGGCTCAGCTGGGGGGACTGTGATAGATGGGGCAGTGGGTGGCAGAGCAGGACAAGGTCACAGAGCTCTGCCAGATCCTCTGCCTGCAGACGGCATAACTGAGAGCAGCCTTTAGGGTGAGGATGCTCTAAGTTATACTGGGCTAGTTTCCCCCTGCAGCGGGCCAGGATTGGGAAGCAGAAGGGAGGCACAGAGCCAGCTGTAGAGTGATCCCGTGGGTCTAAGAGGAGGGGCTGGTGTCATGCAGGTGGAGGAGGCTGGCTCCCCTCAGACACGCATGGCCTCTGTGTTGACAGCGGGGCTCCCCCCTAGCCTAGCCTGGCCTGGCCCTGCCCATCACATGAGGCTGCTGGTGCAGGGAGCACATGCTGGCTGGAGACATGCGAGGGTCCAACCTGGGGGCAGGGCTGGCTCTAGGCACCAGCAAACCAAGCACGTGCTTGGGGCAGCACAATTTCAGGGGCGGGGTGACTTTTTTGTTTGTTTGTTTTGTTGCTTCAGCAGTTGTGCTCCCAGAGGTTTTTTTTTTTTTTTGGCTTGGGGTGGACTTGAGCTAGAGCTGGCCCTGCCTGGGGGGGCCTTAACGGCCCCCTATCCCTGCTATCCCCCACAGGGCTGGGCCTCAGGCTGAGTCCACAGCTGCACAGGCGAGCAATCCCCAGGGACAGCAGCAGCGCTGATCAGGTGCAGTCGGACGCACTGGGCACCAGTCCATGGCTCTCCCCCGCCGTACTCCTGCCGCAGCCAGCAGAGGGCCAGGCCTCTGGACCACTCCCAGCGCAGAAACAGGCCTTGACCATCACTGCTAGGTTCTCACGAGGAGCTGAGCTAGGCAGCCAGATTACACATGACGTCTTCACCTGCCATCAAGTCCCAGGAGGGGTTTAGTGGCGTCATGGGAGAGATCTTTGCTCGGGAGGGAACAAAAAGCAAAAGTCACGTATTGTTCCATTGCGCCAGTCCTGAACAGGCAGAGCCGCAGGCAGGATCCAACTGCCAAGGGAGGACAGGTCCCCCGACAAGATAGCTGCAGCCTTTCCCTTTTAGTTACAGAGAAAAGCTGAGCTCTGTTTAAACACACTGACAGGTCTGTCTGTGCCTGCGCAGGGACACAAGTGCCAGCTCAGTCGCCCACACATGCTGATCCAGATAGACACACACACATGTACACTACAAGGGATATGTGTGTACACCACACTGAGGGAGCACACACTCACAAATACACAGAGTACACATGCATATACCCCCCCCCCACCACACACACACACACAGAGGGAGTACACATGTGTATGTGTACACACACACAGACAGAAGGAGTACCCATGAGTGTACACACTGTGGCAAGGTACCTTCTCAGTCTCACCAGCCTCAGCTGTTTTTAGCCTTGGCGAGATGGGCTTGGGGTAAAACAGTCCCTCTTAGCCACACAGGGACAGTCCACTCCTTCTCTCAGCCAATCTTTTAGGCATGTTTTTCTCACTTATGGGAGGGAATTCAGCCTCCCCCTGGTATCTTGCTACTCCCCACCTACTGGCAGCTTGGCTTCCCCCCCTCCCCTCACAGGGAAGGGTTTTAAAAGGTCTCAGGCAGCTCTTAGTTGAAATCAGCTGATTCTAATTGACCTTAGGTAACTCTCTCAGCTGATCCTAACTGATCTCTGGTAACCCCTTCTCAGCTGTACCTGATTGACCTGTAGTCACCCCTCCTCAGTTGATAGGGAGGAGGGTCTTTTAGCCTTCTGGGACTGTTTTCTACCCCACCCTTGCAGCTGTCTGTCCTGAGTTCATCACAACACACACACACACACACACACACACACACACAGAGGAGCACCGCACGCATGCACACAGAGTACACACACCCACACCCACACCCAGAGGGAGTACCCATGTGTATACACACACGCACACAGAGGAGCACACACAAGCACTCTACGCGCACACACACACACACACACAGAGGAGTACTGCACGTGCACACACAAGTACCGCATGTGTGCACATGTGCACACACAGACGCACACAGAGGAGTACCAAACACCCATGTGCAAGCACACACACACACACACAGAGGGAGTACACATGAACACATACAGACAGACACAGAGGGAGTACACGTGTACACACACACACACAGAAGTACCGCACACATGCACGTGCCCCCCCCCCCAAAGTAGCGCACTGTGACGTTGTGCAGTCTATATGGTTTTATAAAAACTTGATAATAAGTCAATATAATGTAACTGGGATAGTTTTAGAGAAAATACGATAATAAGTGAATGTAACGTAACTGGGATATGCTTCATGCAAAAGGTCTCTTGTAAGTATCATTACAAAGCTTATAAGCTACTGAGTATGATCATCTGATTTGTATAAATGTACCACTCTTGTATCTAAAACTAGAAATATAAAATGTAACTCTGAGGGCCTATTGTAATTATGTAAAGTGTGGGCCATTAATGATGGTTTGGAATCTTGATGACTCCCATTAACCAGGACCATTGTCTGCAGATGGTTGTTTACCTGTGAGTCTTCCTGTATATGTGTGTGCTGGCAAGTGAGTAATGAAGTCTTGCAGTGACATGTGATCATGTCACCTGAACTGGAATCCATCTTTAACCTGGTGCTTTTCCGGGGGGGGGTGAAAACCCAGAGGGACAAAGGGTTCCCGCCTTATGCAAAAGATATATAAAGGGGTGGAAGAGAACAGAGGGAGAGGAGCTATCATGAAGAATCCCCTAGCTACCACCTGAGCTGGAACAAGAGCTGTACCAGGGGAAAGAATTGTGCCCAGGCCTGGAAGGTGTCCAGTCTGAGAAAAACTTACTGAAGCATCTCTGAGGGTGAGATTATCTGTATTTAGCTCGATTAGACATAGGTTTGTGCATTTTATTTTATTTTGCTTGGTGACTTACTTTGTTCTGTCTGTTACTACTTGGAACCACTTAAATCCTACTGTCTGTATTTAATAAAATCACTTTTTATTTAGTAATTTACTCAGAGTATGTATTAATACCTGGGGGAGCAAACAACTGTGCATATCTCTCTATCTCTGTGTTATAGAGGGCGAACAATTTATGAGTTTGCCCTGCATAAGCTTTATGCAGGGTAAAACGTATTTATCTGGGTTTAGACCCCATTGGGAGTTGGGCATCCGAGTGCTAAAGACAAGCACACTCCTGTGAGCTGTTTTTAGGTAAACTTGCAGCTTTGGGACAAGTGATTCAGACCCTGGGTCTGTGTCTGGAGCCAGATTGGAGTGTCTCGCTCAGCAAGACAGGGTGCTGGAGTCCTGAGCTGGCAGGGAAAACAGAAGCAGGGGTAGTCTTGGCACATCAGGTGGCAGCTCCCAAGGGGGTTTCTGTGATCCAACCCGTCACAGTGGCTGAGCTACATGTCACCGCACAGAGCCACTGGCTGCTGGGATTTCCCAGTTAGGAATGAAACCGCAGAACTGCCTTTCCCAGAAAGAGCACTGCACACTCAGATGGGCTGGGCCAGCGAGATGGAGTACATGACCGCTAGCTGTGGGTGGGCATGCATGTGTGAGTGTGGGGAGACACGGCCGTCCGACGGATAGATGGCCGGCACAAACAGGACAACACAAGAGTGCTTTCACTTAAAGCTAAACTTTACTTAGTCTCAAGCACTTACACACGTTTGCAACAGGTTAATAAAACACCCCCAACCCTTGATAATTACCGAAGCTGAGTGTGGCCTTCGAGTGGCACAGTGACAGACTTCTGCTGGCCAAACTTCCGTCTGCCGGTGGGGACCCCAAGGTGCGTCCACAGGGAGCATCCCTGAAGAGCCCCTTCTGAGAAGTCCCGCCACCTCAAACTTTTCCCCCTTATTCATACATTAGTAATACAATGACATATCCGTTAAAGAAAACTTGCTAAGCAAGCAGTTTTTAAAGGTCAAGCAAGAGGTTTCCTTCTGATTATCAATTTAACCAGATACGTTTATAAAAAAAAAAAAAAAAAAAAAAAAAGAGAGAGTGTTCATGACTTGGGGCCATAGGCGCCAACTCTGTGGGTGCTCTGGGGCTGGAGCACCCACGGGGAAAAATTAGTGGGTGCTCTGCACCCACTGGCAGCCAACCTCCCCCCGCACTCCCTCCCTGAGCACGCCCAGTCTCCGCTCCTCTGCCTCCCTCCCAGCGCTTCCTGCAGTTTGGCGGCGTGCTGGGAGGGAGGGGGAGAAGCGGGAATGTGGCACACTCAGGGGAGGAGGCGGGGAAGAGGTGGGGCTGGGGCAGGGATTTGGGGCAGGAAGGGGGTGGAGTTGGGGCGGGGCAGGGGTGGGAGGGTGTAATGATCCGGTTCTGGCGGGACCCAACTGAGAGTGCCAATTCAGGACAAATTGCTTAAACAGGGCAGTTACAGCCCAAGGCTGGGGTTTTTCCACCTCTAAGGCAAACCCAACCAGACAGACTAAGAGGACTTTGGTCTCACCCCACTGGCTAACCACAAGTCACACAAGCAATTCCCTTAGACACTCCAGTTTTCCAGTATCACTACCAGTGCCACTCGTTATGGGAACAAATGGTTATGAAAACCAATACCCCAATAAAAGAAAAAGGGTTCTCCTGATCCCAAAGGACCAAGCCTCAGACCCAGGTCAATATATAAATTAGATCTTACCCACAAATCACGCTGTTGCCAATCCTTTAGAATCTAAAATCTAAAGGTTTATTCATAAAAGGAAAAAGATACAGATGAGAGCTAGAATTGGTTAAATGGAATCAATTACATACAGTAATGGCAAAGTTCTTCGTTCAGGCTTGTAGCAGTGATAGAAACTGCAGGTTCAAAATCAAGTCTCCGGAACATCCCCAGTTGGGATGGGTCATCAGTCCTTTGTTCAGAGCTTCTGTTTGTAGCAAAGTCCCTCCAGAGGTAAGAAGCAGGACTGAAGACCAGATGGAGGAGCTGCAGCAGCCTTTTATAGTCTTTTCTAGGTGTAAGAACATCTCTTTGTCCTTACTGTGGAAAATTACAGCAAAATGGAGTCTGGAGTCACATAGGCCAGTTCCTGCATACTTTGTTGAGTTGCAAGGCATATTTGCCTTCTCTCAATGGGTCAATTGTATAGCTGATGGTCCTTAATGGGCCAGCAAGCAGGCTAGGCAGAGCTAACACCAACTTGTCTGGGAAGTTTCCCAGAAGCATAGCGTAAGTTTGAAATACAGACAGTATAGAGCCAATATTCAAAACTTCAACTACAAAATTGATACACACATATAGACAGCATAATCATAACCAGCAAACCATAACCTTGTCTTAGACACCTCATTTGACCCCCTTTATACAAGATTTGGTGCCACTACAGGACTTTGGTTGCAACCATGTTCTATATGGTCCCAGTTCAAATCAATAACGTGACACCCCCAACGCAAAATTGATGCAGGAATGGATGACACAAACATCACTGACTGCATCCCAAGAGCTCCCCATTCTTGGGTCTGTCTCACTACAGCTAGTATTGGGTTAGAAGCCGCACCAGTGTATAACAGAAATGGTTCATCAAAGTCATGTTCAATAACATGATTGAATTTCTTTACAAACTCAAGGTAAAACTTAGTTAGAACAATAGTGGATTGGATCTGCTTTTACAGCATGGTTTCTGTATGTCTTACGTGATCTTGCCAAGAGCTAAAGAAAACAGCTCCTTTATCCATACAAGCTCTGGCAAATGTTTGGAACCCAATTAACATTAAATCAACGTAGATATTAATGTTGTTCATAGTATAGGAATTTTGGCATTTAGCCATGAAAGCACTATGGTAGTGCGCCTCAGTTTCCCTTTTCAAACAGCAAATTAGGTCTGGAATGTCTTTTTCCTTGTGAAAAGTTCCAATACTGTTTACAGGCATTAACTGTGAAACATCAGTATAACAAGGCCTTTTAACATAAAGTGTGTTCTCATGTATTCCTTTTAACATGTTCAAGGGATTTTCCAAAAGATTAGGCACATTGTACATTTTTACAGTTTTTGGTAATAGCAACACATTAGTTACAAAAATTACCATTAGCAGTAACAAATTTATTGCAAGTGTCCATCTACCATCATGTTTGTCATGCCACACCTTTGGCTCAATACCATTGGGGTTTGGGCCTTTTAGGGTTACCCTGTGACTTCCCTTAGAAACCTCTGCTTTCAAGGGATTAGATGTTAAGTTCACTGAGAGACCACAAGTCATATCCAAAGTGTCTAGAGATGAGAGTACACCTACCATCCCCTGCATTCTCGAGAGATTAACTACACAGCTGTTCTGCTCTGCAGACTCAGCTACCCAGTTTTCCCTTTGAACCTGAGACACAGTCTGTTCACTTACAGAATCAGCATGGAGACATTTCTCTCTCAACAACCTTGTCTCCCCAACAAGCTGGCCAAACACAGCCACTTGGTTATAGGACTGTTCAACTTTCTTAATAGCTTTCACTCCATCTGAAACCTTTTCAAAGCTACCCACACTGGATCTTTCAAAAGGAAAGTCAGTGGATCCATTCACAACAGAAAATTTTTGGCTGTTAGGAACTGAAACTTCCTTGATTAAATCACTTTCACACCCTTCAGTTGCAGTAAACTGCTTGCACAGATTACCATGAGGGTTCCTTTTCCCAGGAGCTTTTCTAAGCAACAGTTCCCCCTTCACAGAAATTCTGCCCTTACCCTCTTCACCTAGGGCTTGCTCTAAAGGAACACTTTCCTGAGCAGCAACAAACCTTTTCTGGGTCTTACTTACATTTAGGATCACCTTTGGCCCATCAGGCGGATTTCTACACAATCCCCTTTCAGGCAAACCCATAGACTCACTAAATGAAAGGTTAGAAGCATTCTCCTTTCCTTTGCCACACACAAGTTTAGGAATTTTTTCCTTCTTGCTATAAGTTTCCACACCATCAGTAGGTAACACAATTAAATCATCTTTCGGCCTTCCTTGTGCCCTGGCTAGAATATCACCCTGATCAGACAGAGTTGCTACACCCTTTTCCAACCACACATTAGCAACAGGTAAAATACAAGCACCAGAATTGTCTGGTCTCTGGGATTCTGCTAAGACAATAACTGGATGCAACCTAGTTACAGTGCCATTCTCCCCAGCAGACACAAACTTAGGACCATTCCCTTCCTGGGCTTTAGTTGAATCCAGAACCAACTCTGAGACAACTACACTATTTTCAACCATCACAGGCTGAAAGGCACCTTCTGTCTGCTTCACAGATAAAGAAGAGCTGGAGACACCTTCT
>NW_020664500.1:0-39213 GCF_002925995.2 Terrapene triunguis
TCAACACCGCCACATGGGAAACCTTCGCACTGAACCGTTCAGCATGGTGTAGCCTCATTCACACAGGCAATAATACCTCTGAGGCGAGGCGTATTGCTGAGGCTGAAAAAAAGCGTGAGCTGCGCAAGTCCAGAGCTGCTCGTACATCATCGACAGTGCCATTACATGTCTGCCCGACGTGTGACAGGACGTTTCACGCCCGAATCGGACTGATCAGTCATCTTCGGACGCACAAAGCCTGGTCATCGAAAGAATGAGTTGTTGAGGTCTTCATCGATAATGATGGATGAACATCATCATCAGTTGCAGTCTAGTATTTGTCTGCAAATCTACAGTCTACAATGAATTTACAGAGTTTAAACACCAGATGGGAATATGTTTGGGCCAGGTGGTCTGAAGCAGTGCTGTAACAAGGGTGAGGCGAGTGAGGCACTTGCCTCAGGCACACAAAGCCGAGGGGCGCAGAAAGTGGTGGACAAAAAGGAAAAAAAAAAAGCCACTGGCTGGCATAGAGATATATATAACCCCGGTGACCCCCCCCCCCCCCCTCCCGCCCCCCCCGCGCCTCCCCCGAGTGTCCCCCGCCCAGACTTGCTTCCCCCCCGGAGCAGAGCAGCTCCATGCTTCCTCCCTGCAGCAACTGCTGCCGCAGGGTCCTAGTGCCCCCCATCTCGACTGCCAGGGCACACTGTCTCTGAGCCTGCCCTTCCCACTCAGACCCTTTCATTTTCCAATGGGACCCTCCAGCAGCACAGGGGTCCCCCTGCCCACAGTCACCACTCCTGCCCCATGCTGGGCAAGGAGGCAGCCCCATCCCTCATCCCCAGTGAAGCTACAGTCAGGGGCAACAGCAGGGGAGGAGGCGCACGCAGCACCCCCCGGCACCCACCACAGGGGAGGCGAAGGAGATTCCTGGACCTGAGAGGGGCCCTAGGAGCACATGCAGTGATAGTGGTGGAGGTGAGTGTGCTGCTGCGGGGGCAGGAAAGGGGGGCTCCTCCCCCAGAGCTTGCAGCTGCTGGCAGAGAAAGGGCTGGGGGAAGTCCTCCTCTCTGGCCCCTGTCCCGGAGCAGCCTGCCTGCACCCCAAACTCATCCCCGGCCCCACCCCAGAGCCCACACCCCCAGCCAGAGTTTTCAGCCCCCCACCGCACCCTCAACCCTCTGCCCAAGCCCTGAGCCCCTCTAGCACCCCAAACACCTTATCCCCAGTCCCAGCCAGAGCCCTCATCCCCCACACTCCTACTCTCGCCCTGAGCCCCTCCCACACCCCAAACCTCCCATTCCCAGCCCCAGACAGAACCCTCACCCCTACTTTCACCCTGAGCCCCTCCCACATTCCAAACCCCCCATCTGCAGCCACAACCCACTGCCCTCACCCCTGCTCCCCATCCCTCTGCACCCCTCCCATCCCCAAACTCCCTCCCAGAACCTGTACCCCCTCCCTCCGCACCCCCTCCCATCCCCAAACTCCGTCCCAGAGCCTGCACCCCAATCCCCTGCCCCAGCCTAAGGCCTGCACCCCAGATGTCCTCCCTCACCCAACCTTCCTCCCAGTGCCTTGGGCAGGTGGGGGGGGGCAGAGTTTGGGCAGGGGCAGGTTCTGGGCACCACCAAAATTTCTACAAACCTGCCACCCCTGATCCTGCCATGCAAACTTGAACTCCCAGCATTCTCAGGACACATGCTGATCCCTAGTGGCCACTGCTGATATCCAGCACCTCCCTCTTCTCTTAACCTGTGAGTCCCTCTTGGGATTGGAACTGGACTGGAACCAAAGACCATCTTGGAAGCAACATTACCAGCCCAAGCAGTCAAAAATCATGAGTTGATCCCCCAAAATCACAGGCTCTACCGCCGCCGCTTCATCCATTCTTCGGCGGCAATTCGGCGGCAGGCCCTTCCCTCCGAGAGGGACTGAGGGACCCGCCGCCAAAGAGCCGCTCCTGGGGGAGGGCGCAATTTTAGATTCTTGCCTCGGGCGCAAAAATACCTAGTTACGGCTCTGGTCTGAAGACTTAGTCTTTGTTGACAGGTGTGAAACAGAGATGATCCTGGTGCCCTTAATCATCATCACTGAAGGCACTCCTGATAGCACTTTGGGGGGGGGGAAGGGGGAAGAAGGGCGGCAGGAAGAGGAGACAAGTTCCCAGTCACCTTTACCCTTCAAGGAACCTATCTTGGTGTCTTCCCACCAGCACCCTGTTGAAGCTATGTAAAAGGCTTTTCTTAGCCTTCTGCAGGTTCTAGCACATTAATATAGTTTCTGTCTCTGGCAGTAATAATCGCTTTATTGCAGCTGGTCAAAAGGGGTTCATAGGCCTAGGGAAAGTGAAATGGAGAGTGAGAGAAAAAGGCATGTGGGTAGAGAGAGTAGCTAGCTTGTGCTAGTCTCTTGTTTTCAATTCTCAGATACATCTTAAAATGGCTTTCACAAAGGGGGTGGCGAATGTAACCTAGTGCCCTACTCTTAGCTTTGTTCTTATGATCAGTTCAAAGTGCTTCATAATTCTGTCCTTCTTTAGATTTCATAATATTTAGGTAACTTTTGTAGAGTGCTGAAAGACTACAAATCTTACACTATTGACTACTCTCTGGAAAAGTACAAAGCAAGTTCGACATGGGATTCTCCTTGGGGAAGGCTGTCAAGAACTTGACACAATGACCAAATGAAATAATGGCTCCAAAATCCATGGAGGCGTATGATCTGAAGTATTCATAACAACAAATATAACCGAGTCTGTGCTCTCATTTCTACCAGGATATTCCCTTAGCAACTAGTGTCTAATGCCACTCATATAGCACCTAGCAGCTAACAGTCAGTCAGCTGGAAATGTACAGGACATGTGGATAAACGTATGGTTGCTTTTTTTGAAATGGTTTCAGTGTAATTGTGTTACTCTTGAATAACTCCTGGAGAAACATCATCCCTTAAATGACAGGTAAAGACCACAAGACGTTGCAATAATAGAAAAAAATATCCCTGACAGTGAATTAGCTTGATGCTTTGTGTTTCATTGAGCAAGAACTAACTGCTAAAGGTTTGTAAAGCAAATATGGACATACCTTAGCTTTGAAGCTTGTGTGTGGGTTTTTAGCAATGAGTATTAGTGAGGTACCAAGGAAACTAGCAGACACTTGGTTAGTGAAGTATGTCCAAGCTGCTGATTGTAATATTTAACTCCTTGTCTTGGAATGGCGCCTCTGACATTCAAGTCTCAACATTATTATGGTAGTGCCTGAAGGGCAACCGAGAAGAGCACCTCATTGAGCTAGGAACTGTACAAACACAGTAAGGAACAGTCCCTGCCCTGAAGAGCTTATAATTACTAGTTTCTTGACTATTGTCATCACTGTACTGCCAGCCAAGAGGATTTTTGTATAGTTTAGCTGCATTTTCTGGATGATTTTTTATGTTTCATGAACAAGAATACAATATTTGTTGGACCTGACTGGAAGAACCTGTTTGAGCGGCTCTGCTGCTTTGCTGCCCTCTCTGAAGCATGTAGCAAGGGATTGTTATCTTGCTTCTATCATTTCAATTAATTCCAGTCTGTTTGCAACAGATTTCTTTTTCCAGAGTGTCATTTACCTTTATAGGGAAGGACTTCTCGTAGGTTATAGAAACTCAATGCAGTTTTCTTCCCTGGGCAGCTTCCCTGCTCCTGCCCAGTTGGGGCATGGGAAGCCTGGGACTCCGCAGGTGGTCAGTGAGTTCCCAACCCACCTTCCCCAGGGCGGGCTCTCGCTGAAGGTATCGGGAGGCAGAGACAGAGAGCTGGGTCAGTGCTTCCCTCGCCTGGGGCCATGCTTGCTGTTTACAGTTGCTGTAGCTACCACAGCAGCTCAGTGGCTCCGGTCTACTGCAGGGCTTGGTAGATCCCCAGTAGGGTGGGGAGTTCCTGCTTCATGACACAAGAATAGCAGCAAAGTGCAGGTGCACTGAATGGGGAGCTCTACTCCTTACTGCCTGGCCCCAGTGTGCGGATGCCAGGCCCCACCACAGGGATTCCACCTAAGTTCCCGTAGGGTGCATGCAACCTGCTGGGATCACCCATTCTCGTTAGCATTGAGGGTTCCGTGGGTGATGTGTGGAGAGCCTGAGCTCAGGAGAATCCTTCCTCGCTGTCACCTACAGAAAGGGGTTTGCTGCTTTTCAACACATACAGAAGAAGGGGCCCAAGTCTACAAACCCCACTGAGGCTAGCCCTATTGACTTCAGTGGGACTCCTCCCACTATACCCATCAGTAAGGGACTGCAGGATTGGTCCCCAGGGCTGGAAATATTTGCTGTAAATGAATGTTTGCTCTCAGATTATTTTATAGCAATGAGCTCTATCAACTGTGCATGGGAGCTCGCAGGCAGAGCAGCCTGGCTGGTAAGGGACAATTTAATGAGACTACCTGCTCAGATGTTCCCATGCTGCAGTAAACATACTAATTCCTATACAATCAGCAGACCGTGGAAGCAAACACGTACTGCACAACAAGCGTGCCATGAAATAAATAAAAATCAATTCACAGAAAACAATTGCTAGTTTAAAATCCATAGAATCACCTCTTCCCTGGCTGTGCAGCTCAGCGGTGACTTGACTGGCTCGGCTCTGCCAACTGCCGCACAGGGAGTGGGCATGGTGTACCATGTGACCAAGTGGGGTTGGCTCTGAGACAACAGGAAACCCCTGCGTGGGAGTCGAGAGGCTACCCCCCCACACTTCCCTTGCCTCCTCTCCCTCTGGAGCCTGCATGGTTGCCAGATGTGGCTTCCAAGGCACTCACTGCCCTGGATGGGGGCTTCTGCTCATTAGCCATCTGTGGCCCTGGTTAAATCCCTCTACCCTGCCCCCAGCCAAATATAGAAGTCAAACTATACCCATGATTTCCCCCCCAAAATCTTTACAAGATTTAACAAGATCCTGAGTTTTCTTCACTGCCCTGATGGGCTAAGTGTAGTGCTGACAGCACAATAGATCCAATATATATTTTGTTAGGTTGTGACTTTTGGATTAAGACTATTGGCCTAGGCTGTTCCCTCTTTAGGGAGCTCTCCCTCTTTTTGTGTGGAAGGATGGAATTTCACCTTTTCAGCAGCAGCATAACCATCAAGTAGAAGCCCATCTGATGTGGCTTCATGTGAGCTTTTGTAAAGGAGAGTAGCAGCCAGTGGTCACCGTCTCAGCAGCACCATCTCTTGCTCATTTCCTAGAAGTTAGTGAAATATAGCCAGTTCAGGTAGAAGCTAGCTGCCAGACAAGCAATCAGCAAAGTAAGAAAGAGAGAAAAACTTTAATCCAAGGACACTGAAGCAACTTCCGATTCTTACAAAAAAACTCATTGGGGTTGATAAGGTGCACATAAAGCAAACAGGACACAATCCTGGAATTCAGTTTTCTGAGGCATGAAAGACTGTGGTCTCATCTGCCTGAACATCTCTCTCTCTCTCTCTCTCTCTATCCATCTACATCAGGGGTCGGCAACGTTTGGCACGCGGCTCGCCAGGGTAAGCACCCTGGCGGGCCGGGCCAGTTTTATTTACCTGCTGACGCGGCAGGTTCGGCCGATCGCGGCCCCCACTGGCCGCGGTTCGCCGTCCTGGGCCAATGGGGGCGGCAGGAAGCCGCGGCCAGCACATCGCTCGCCCGCGACGCTTCTCGCCGACCCCTGATCTACATAGTCTCAGTATTTCAAACCTGGTTTTTAGACCACTAGGCCATCCCTTTACGGAAACAGTATGAGTTAAGATAGATTGTTGGTTTACCATATTAGAGTACTTACTGGTAATTAAAATGATACATACCAGCTTAAAAATAAAGCATGCAATATTAGTAGTGGGGAATATAATAAATTAAGGCATCCACATCAAGATGGATGTGACATTTTCTGAAGCCTAAACAATCAGGAGGGTAAAGGTGTTTTAACACTTAACTTAGGATGTTTTTTGCTGGTGAATATTCTCCAATGATCAAAGTTCCCTAGCTCCCCCCCGCCCTTTTTTTTTAATTGTAAGTCTGTTTCAGTATGCATATGGGCTTGTTCTGTACTATTCTGCTTCTGCTCTGACATCAGCTGGAGAACTGGGAAATTTTTAAAAGTCTCTTATATTAAGGATATACAAATCCTTTCTTGTGTGGAGACAGGTGCTCTAAAATAGGTTATGGGAAAATAATGTAAAATGGATTAAAAATAACAATTGTGTACTGATTCTGCTTCATCTAATTCAGTCTCCATTAACTTACTATGATTTAATTATTTAAACTTAATGGTCTAAATGATATTCCATTATATGCCCATTTTGTTACTATTTGCCAAACCTGTATTTTAATAGTTACAACAATCGAATGGATTGATACAGCTCCTCTAAAGAAAGTAATTACTCCTAAAGGGCCTACGCTACACTATGCAAGTCCACTGAGGCATATACCAGTTAGAAGTTGGGTTCCTGGGCCGTCTCTGTAACAGTAAGACACAATAACTAGAGCCAGTCAAAACAGGGAAACAATTTTGTGAAATGTTTTGAAATTTTTAGTTTATTTTGCAGGGCTCTTCAGTGAGGAAAATGAACGTGCCATTAAAAATTGTAAAATTATTTTGATTAAAGTTTCTGAAAGAATTGGCAAACACATCAGTCAAAAGCTTGGTAGAAAACTTGGAGAGCCAGATAATGTTGATGATCTGAAATTTTATGTAACAAGTTTCCATTTTTAAAAAAGGCCACTTTACAACAAAAAATGTTCAACTCCTGAGTTAAATCCTACAAATATATTTTTCAAAAGCACTGAAGTGACGGAGATGCCTAAATCTCACTGACTTTCAATGAGACTTAGTCTCCTAAATTCCTGTCAATTTTTTTTAATGGAAATTATGCTCTTCAACAACCAACCACCCCCCAAACAAACACCCTTATCCTGAAAACACCAACTACTGGGCACAGTGCTTACTGCTACGAGAAGTCCCATTATTTTAAAAGTCATTTTTACTACTTACAATAATAAGCACTAAAACGGGTAGTAAAAGAGCTGGGTGGGAAACTGTTCTCCCACTCTGCAAAAATGTGAGACTTCAAAAAATTTCCCATTGGGGTGAAACAAACCTTTGGATACCTTTTTGTGGAAAATCAGAGAGCCACCACAGAATAGCAGTAGCCCAGAGGTTAGGGCATGTTTGGGAGAAATTTCTGACTCTTCATCATCTAACATGAGTGTTCTCTCTTTGTCTCTCCAGAAATTCTATCCTGGACATGAGAAACCATTCCCAACAAAAGTGTAATAAAAAATGCCCCTTTCCCATGAAAAGTTTTGGTTTCAACAGATTGGCATTTTCCACTGAAAAATTATTGTTGAAAAATTCCCATCCAGCAATGATATTAAGTGTAGGATCAAGCTCTTAGTTGTTATTCATAAATATTTCAATCTATTTCTGGAATTCCTTTTGAGCATATTATACTGTTGCAATTTAATTTTATTTTTTTAAAGGGAAATGACTTCATTGTTTAGTCACAGTATTAAATAATAAAGCTGGTAATTTCACAGTGTAAATTAATGTAAATTTAGCTTGATGGGGTTCTATAAACAATATGAAATTTCGGTGTTGACATATTTTGATACAATGAAAATAAGGAGTAGGAAAGAAAAATACTAAATGAGAATACATTATGAAACAATACACTTACACAGTATATTTGATCATTTTATCTCATACTATTAATAAAAGACAATTTCTGATCACTGGGACTTCACTGACAAATGTATTTTTTTCCCGTTATTGTGAGATGATTCAGTTTGTTGTCTCACATAAACAGCAGCACTGCATTAGTTGAAATAGACCCATGATTTTTCTCTTACTGTTTAAAATGTGTGAACCCAAATTTCAATGAAAGTTTGTGGGACTTTTTGTAGAATATGAAAAATTAGAATTTTCTTAATATTTGATCCAGGTATGTTTTGTGTGTATTTTGGAATTTGTGGCATATGTTTGTTATCCACCTGTCTCCTGTACTTATTGTAATTAGGGGCCATATATATATAGGACAGTAACTCCTCCTATGATAGAACGTCTATAATTAGTCTTTCATACTTTTGAGAATACTTAAAATGGAAGCAACAAAAACCAGTAGCAGTAGAGTAAATCAATCTAGAACTGAAGTCAACAGTATGAAACTATGCCAGTCTACACTGGCTGAGAATCTTTGTACATTACAGGAGCTTTGATTCAAATAATAAAGGACTGTCAAGGGCAATGTATTTGCAGACCATACTCCACATCCATTTAGTTATCATAGACTACATTGCTTTAGCAGCGAGATTATTAAATTGAATGACAAAATCAGCAATTTAAAATGATCAAAAAAGGAAATTAGAAACATCAGTATTCACTGTCACCATATTTGTCACTTATTTTTGCAACCTGGCTAAAAAACTAATTTTCTGGATTGAATTGTTCCGGCACTGTTTCTTCTTCTACTCTTACAGGGAACTAAGAAAGCATGATGTATGGTATCATTAACAATTCTGTTTTTTTCCTGTCTAAGCTTACCTTCTTATTAAAGTCTTAGATGTATCTTTCAAATCTCACTGATACCATCAAGTTGCTTTGCATCGGATTCCATTCCTGGTTGTCAGCCTGAAATAGAGTAAGTTTTTCTTAAAAGTTGTTCAGCATATCGGACAAAGGCAGCTAGCTGGGAGCATGATTAGCCTGTGAGACAGAAGGGATCAAGTAAGGCTGACATTAAAGTACACACCGCTGATTAGTTGTACTGTAGGTGCCTCTATCACCTCCCACTTTGTTATTCTTAAAGTGACATGATCCTTTTAAAGTAATGTTCAAGTAGGCTTAATCTGTCTTCACCACACGTGCCTCTGATTATTTGTTCTGAAACACGGTGAAACGATTAGCAGTGGGTTTGCATACTGTCAAAAGCTTTATTTTAAGAGTCACTTGTTGGTTATTAATTAAGGACTTCTTGGCAGAGAAATGGCTTTTTTTTTTTTTTTTTTTAAATCATTAACATCATCACTTACTAGTAGGGTAACCAGATAGCAAATGTGAAAAATTGGAATGGGGGTTGGGGGTAATAGGAGCCTATATAAGAAAAAGCCCCAAATATCAGGACTGTCCCTATAAAATTGGGACATCTGGTCACCCTATTTACTAGTCACACACAGCTATGTATTGATTTATTTTTCTTGATTTGCCCCATTAGGGCCTGATCCAGTCCCACTGAAGTCAATGGGATTCTTTCCATAGACAGCACCATACTCTGCATCTGGCTCTTAATGTTCCAGATTTCTAGCTGCAATTCCCATATCTTTTCAAACATATTAACTGGTGATGGTCAATTTCTTGTCTGTTTCATGGAAAATTTCAAACCAAGTGATCATTTGTTTAAAAGTATGTTTACTTGTTTTCAGTGAGGTCTGTGGTGAACAATCTGTTTTAGTGTTAATGTGGAAAACTAACTGTTGCTGTGCATAAGAAATGAGCCCATTGTTACACAATTTTCATAAATCTTATATAAAGTGTATCATGTACGTTATCAATGGAAAAGTTACAATCAATCAAATATGATGATTATCCTGGTTAAAACCACATATCATATTTGTATCTGAAATTATGAATATTGGCTATTTACTTGCATTTTACACACGTGTTGTAATCCTGGGTAGCAGCCTCAGATAGAATTTACATTAGGGTAAGACAGCTATGTATTGATGGCAGGGCCGGCTCTAGGCACCAGCGCTCCAATCATGTGCTTGGGGCGGCACTTTCCAAGGGGTGGCACGCCGGCTTCTTTTTTTGTTTGTTTGTTTGGGGCGCAAAAAGCCGGGAGCGGCCCTGAGCGGAGGTGAGCTGCGGTGGTGGGGGACGCGGGGAGGGCCGCAGGAAGTAACCTTGGAAGGGCGGGGGCAGAGGAACTGCCCCCCACCGCCGCAGCTCACCTCCACTCCGCCTGCTCCGCTTAGCGCACTGCCGCCGCTCCACTTCTCCCCTTTCCCTCCCAGGCTTGCTGAGTGAATCAGCTGTTTTGCGGCAAGCCTGGGAGGGAGGGGGGAGAAGCGGAGCGACGGCGGCATGCTCAGGGGATCAGGCAGAGCGGAGGTGATCTGCAGTGGTGGGGGGCGCGGGGAAGGCCACAGAAAGTAACCCTGGGGGGGGGGCAGAGGAACCGACCCCCCCCAGCTCACCTCCGCCTCCTCCCCTGAGCGCGCCGCCGCTCCGCTTGTTCCCCCTCCCTCCCAAGCAAGCCTGGGAGGGAGGGGTAGGAGGGGAAATGCGGCACACTTGGGGGAGGAGGCGGGGCCAGGGATTTGGGGAAGGGGTTGGAAGGGGGCAGGGAAGGGGCGGAGTTGGGGCGGGGCCGGGAGGGGCGCAGAAATTTTTTTTTGCTTGGGGCCGCAAAAAGCTTGGAGCTGGCCCTGGTTGATGGCCAATTAAGGACACTTAGCGCACAGTGGGCCATTGAATAAATTAATCTGGCCCAGTAAGCTTTTCCTGTGGACAGCTCAGAAAGAATATGGGCAGTGGCTGCCTCTGTGAGTCATCAAAGCATGTTAGGGCATGTGATATGCTCAGATGACTCTGAACTTCATTTGGGCCAGTAATTTTCCATGCAGTGTGCTATTGTGGGCTTTGTTTGGGACAGTAAAATTCCATGCACATGGCAGAGGATAGCAAAGGCACCTGAGACACTTCCATTTGGGCTTCATTTCTCTGGAGTGGATTTCTAACAAGGAGGCTTTGAACAAGGACTGATGACCCCCCCAGTCTGTTTGGGCAATTGCAGAGCAACTTTTGCAAGCTAGCAGTTTATTCTATCACTGCTTCAAACCTGATATAATGACTTAGCAATCATATGTATGTATATGATCAATTAACCATTTATAACTCTTCTTTTCTTTTATCAAACCTTTAGTTTTTATTTACTAAAGGACTGGCATCAGTGTGATTATTGGGTATGATCTGAGTTATATATTGATCTGGTTAGGTGGCTGGTCCCTTTAGATTGGGACGTCCCTAGAACTGATGAAATTGGTTTTCAGTAACCTCTCATCATGAACTCTAGTGTCTCGGTAGTGAGCCAAGGGCTGGAATGCCTAAGGAGATTGAATTTTTGACTTCTTGTTGGCCAGTGTGGTGATTACAGAAGTTAACTTTTGTTACTGGCTTGGTATAATCTAATGATAAAGTAACCACCAGTTTGGGGTGAATCTATCCTATTTCTCAGGGGCCTGGCCTCAATTTGGCAGCCTCAGTGGTGACCCACTGAGACACAGTGACACTAACATGTCCTTCCTGGAAGCAACATATCCAGCTACCTGAGTTTCAAACATTATACAGCATCATTTGGAGTGCCAGGAAGCAGGGTGGTATTTGAAGGTGTGGGCAAGTAAGTCTGGATACTAAACCAGCTAGCTTCCTTCATCAGAGCTATGTAAACTTAGGGGATGAATAAGGTTTCAGGGTTGGGTTTTAGTCTGGCATTTGCTGACAAAAATCCTTCACCTTAGTTTGTGAGTTATATATGCATAGGCCAACTTAAAACAAAACAATTTCAAAGTGAATTTAGTTGCTATAAAGAGAGCTGGCCTGAGTGTGCTGGAGATGAAATTCTCCACTTTATTCACTGAACAGATACAATCGGGTAAGCTGTGTGTCAAGCTTCTTCTTAGACATCCCTTGCCAATGTGCTTCAAGTTCCTGAACTGACAGGACTAAACTCCAGGTCTGCCTATGGCCTGTTAGTTAAGAACAACAACAAAGATGCATGAGCACTTTCTTATACTGAGACATGAGGTGGCATGTACATTGTATGAGGTGCGTATATGTCTACTGAACACTAGACTTTGACCAGCAACTCATTTCTCTTTGCCAGTAAATAACCCTCATATATTGCAATGAATCTCTGTGACTACTCACTTGACCTGGATTGGGCCCAGCACCTGAGGGAAGCTTTGATTTGCATAACCAATTTCTTGAGCTACTTTAAAAAGAAAGATTACATTTACCCTAATCTTAAAAATACTGAAGCCTAAGTTTCTTCTCAGATGGGGGAGACTCAGGAGTAACTCTGACTTCAATGCAGGTATGTGAGTGTAAAACTAGTATAAGAAAGAGAACAATCTAGTAACTGCTGCCTATTCCCCTGCTGTATAGGCCATCATTTCTCCATCCTCAAAGTGAGGACTCATGCAAGGCTCATGTCTATAGGCAGGGGAAATGATCATAGAATCATAGAATATCAGGGTTGGAAGGGACCTCAGGAGGTCATCTAGTCCAACCCCCTGCTCAAAGCAGGACCAATTCCCAACTAAATCATCCCAGCCAGGGCTTTGTCAAGCCTGACCTTAAAAACCTCTAAGGAAGGAGATTCCACCACCTCCCTAGGTAACCCATTCCAGTGCTTCATCACCCTCCTAGTGAAAAAGTTTTTCCTAATATCCAACCTAAACCTCCCCAACTGCAACTTGAGACCATTACTCCTTGTTCTGTCATCAGGTACCACTGAGAACAGTCTAGATCCATCCTCTTTGGAACCCCCTTTCAGGTAGTTGAAAGCAGCTATCAAATCCCTCCTCATTCTTCTCTTCTGCAGACTAAACAATCCCAGTTCCCTCAGACTCTCCTCATAAGTCATGTGCTCCAGCCCCCTAATCATTTTTGTTGCCCTCCGCTGGAATCTTTCCAATTTTTTCCACATCCTTCTTGTAGTGTGGGGCCCAAAACTGGACACAGTACTCCAGATGAGGCCTCACCAATGTCAAATAGAGGGGAATGATCACGTCCCTCGATCTGCTGGCAATGCCCCTACTTATACAGCCCAAAATGCCGTTAGCCTTCCTGGCAACAACTGTTGACTCATATCTAGCTTCTCATCCACTGTAACCCCTAGGTCCTTTTCTGCAGAACTGCTTCCTAGCCATTCGGTCCCTAGTCTGTAACAGTGCATGGGATTCTTCCGTCCTAAGTGCAGGACTTTGCACTTGTCCTTGTTGAACCTCATCAGGTTTCTTTTGGCCCAATCCTCTAATTTGTCTAGGTCCCTCTGTATCCTATCCCTACCCTCCAGCGTATCTTACGATGGTCATAAGTGCTAAAACATGGCCTGGAAAAGTGGTAGAGTAGGGAAGCCAAGAAAAAGCCATTATCCCCTACAACATGGTCCCCTGGTGGAACATCTGTATCCACCTGTTGACTCTTGGCCTATTCTTAAATTGTAAGTTCTTTGGGACAGGGCTTTTTTTTTGGTGCTGTGTGTGCACAATACCTAATACAGTAAGGTCCTGGTCCATGAGTGGGGCTCCTACTTGCTATAGAGAAACAAATCATACCACCACCAATATTGCTCCAGTAGGGTTAAACATAACAGTACAGTGATTGACAGCACTAGGGCTGAAGTGTCAGTTCACAATCTGCCCTGAGTAGCTTCACTGCCCCAGGAGGCGATCTAAGAGGAAATTAACACTCTGATTCCTGCACCCTGAGCAGGTGCACAGGGCAAGCCATAGGTCATGCCCATTGTATTTTTCTGCAGCATAATAAGCAATAGATTGGGTTAATGTCACTGTTCCGATCACATGGAAACACGGTACTACGTAATATAAACAATGTCATTGGTACAGCAAGGGATACACGTATTGCCAAAGTGAATACACCAAACAGTGGTGTGAGGAGTCACACAGGCACCAGTTCAACCAGAACTAGGTCCTGGTTCAGCACTAGAACTACAGCTTTAAACTACCTGTGGTAGACTGGCTTCACCACTAGCGAACCTTCTCCCCCTCCCGCCATGGCTGCGTGTGAAGTAGCATTGCCTCCTGTCAAAGGTTGCTCTGGTCCTGCTCTTCTCCTTGTGATTTGGTTCTCAGTCCAGGTCATGGTCTAGTGCCACCCTTTAAGGAGTGGGGAGGGGTGTGAACAGAGAGTCACATCCAACAAACAAGTCCAACCCCTTGTGTCAAGTCTCTGGCCCTGACTCTGGGCCCAGTGTCATCACACCCGTATCTCTGTGCGCTGAATTGTGCTCATCCTTTCACATCAGGGTGCTTTATGCCGCTTTCCCAGTGACTGGTAGGGGAACCCAGGCCCATCCTCTCCTCCATCGGATACCTTGCCTCTGCCACCCTGGAATCCTTCCTACCATTAACCTTTCTTCAGGTTTTTTCCCAATCCTCTTGTTTTCCTGGGAGCTTTATAACAAACTGCACCTCCCAGAGCTCTATCCAGGTCTTGCCCTTGCACCGGGGTCGTCACAGGAGCTTGCTCTGGTCCTGCGTTATCAGGACGCCTCCTTCCCTGGGCAGCCTTCTCACCCTGCGGGCCTTTCTGTTCCCTATAGATCGCTCCATAGCTATAATCCCAGTTCTCTGAGAGTGACTGCAGAGTTAGCCTCGCTCTCTCACTGTAGCCCTTCACCCTTCAGTGTGAAACATCTCCCAGGCTTTATGCATAACTGCCTTGGTCTTTTCCATGGCCAGCTTCCACCTGGCCCAGGCAGCCCCCACCACTGCTGGCCCCAGGCATCAGTTCCCCCAGCCACCTGAGCAAAGGGGGTTGGGAGCAGCTTTAACCTGAGGCATCAGCAGTGAGGAGGGAACACTGCGGCTGCCTGCTCCATGGCACCAGCCAGAACAGCAGCTACTCCGCACTCCCAGTTCTGGCTTCCCACCTTGGAACTGGTTGGGAGGAAGATGTGGGGGTGGCGGGGAGAGAAGGAGGGATGTGTGTGGGGGTGGAACTGCCCCGAGGACTGCCCTGCTCTTGCACTGCAGTTTGGGGGAGGCATTGCCCCCCCCATGCACCTCAACTCTGTCCATGGGCTCAGGGCTTCTGCCCCATGGGGCGCACTGGGGCTTGGGGCTCTAGGCCTTGGGTTCTGGGCCTCAGGCACTGGGTTTCAGCCGTGGGATCCCATGCCCCCCCTGAAAGGGTACATGGACCCCCAGGGGGTTGCAGATCCACTGTTGAAAACCATTAACCTAAGGTATGGGATAGCCTGGGTGAAATCCCCAAACCCCCTTCCTGTTAAGAAGCAATTTGAAGGGGATCACTTAGTGTCAGGTGTGTGGGCTATATACCTGGTAGGGGGGACTCCCTCAGGGTTGCCTGTGGAAGCTGTTCCACTTTATTCATAAATGCCTGTATGGCAGAGTGGTTTCAAGTGGGATCTCTAACAGCCTGGGTGAATACCCTGACCACTGGAAACAAAAGGGTGATTTGTTTGTTTTCTGGGGCCCCAATTAATGTTTAAGTACAAGTGGAAGAGCCAGTGACAAGCGCATGCACCTAAGGGTGCAGCTCCCCTGTTCAAACCCTTTTGTAACAAGCAGAAAGGGGAGTTGACCCAGGTTTGTCCATGTGGGGCCTCTACCCCCATATCATAGAGGGCTTCACATCTTTGCTTTGACCCAATTAAGAGGTAGTTAATGTGGAACAGCTTCAGCAAGACTGACTGAGGGCACAACCCATCAGCATACCTCATAGACTAGTACTTAGGCCATTCACTTGACTGGTAAGAGACCACAGTTCTAATCCCCTTCCCTCAAGCAAAGAGGAGATTTGAACCTGACTTTATTACCTGCTGGGTGAACACTCAAACCCCTGGACTAGAGAGGGCCTCAGACTATGGCCCAATTATTATTGAACAATACTGGAATAGCTTCACCAATAGCTGTAGAGTAGCCCACATCAACTTATGCCTTAGTTTAATGATTGGGGCACTCACCTGAGAGATGGCATACCCCTGTTCTAAGCCTGGCTCACTGGGCGGGAGATTGAACCAGCATTGACCCCTCCCCGGTGAGTACCCTAATCAATGGGTAAAGGTGAGGCGGGAGCACTGCTTCTTCTCTCAGAACCCTCATCTGGGAAGTGACAGACCCCCCACCCCCCAAAGCCCTTTTCCTCAACAGGGAAAGTGAAGAAACTGACCCATGCTCTCAAGTGTCCTGAGTGAATACCCTAACCATTGAGCTAACGGGTCTGTCTTCTTCTCGACCACCTTGTGTGGTGTTAGGCGGCTTCTGAGCCTACCAACCAGCTCAAGTCCCACAGGGAAGAAAGGCAGCACAATGCCTGTTTGCCCTGGGTTTGGGGCATAGGTGTGAGATAGGTGTCTGGTTCCTACAGTGAAGTAGCAATACATGTCCTCAGCTGCAGAAACGTAGGTGCCTAGGCAACATTTGGAGCAAAAACTTAGGTGCCAAATGAGTTTATATGGTTGGGAAGCAGTTGAACAGGGTTTTTGTGGCTCTCAGTGGTGCCTAAAACTGGAATTTAGGTATCTTTGTGGCTCTGGCTTTGTGTGCCTATGGTACATACTGAGCATGCATAGTCTCAGCTCAGCACTGCATGCCTGCTGCGTCAGGACTCACTGTACCGCTGACTAAAACGCTACTGGAGTTCCCTGTGTAGTTTGCCCCATTGTTTAAATAAAGGGAAAGGGGAGGAGTTCTTCACCAAATGACTTTCAAAATTGTACCCGCCCGATGCTATTCTGCCTCTTCGTCTAGCATACCATTGCTCAAGCCAACGTAGTCCTGCATTTGCGAGCACTTTAAAATTAAACACAACTCATTTATCAGGAGGGGAAGGGAGTTGTATCTCTGGCACCCCTTGACCATGACCCCAGATGGTACTCAAGGCCTTCTACTAGCATACAAATTTCCAAGCCAATCTGACTGTCTATGAACTTTAGAGCACTTTGAAAGTTTAAACAGCTATGTGACTGCAGCCTGCGTGTGGCTCTTTGCACCCATTGGCAGCCCATGCCTTGCTCACAGCAGCCCCACTTGGTAGAAACAATACTTGGATTATTGCCTTTTGGAACTGGGTGTTGGTCAGATTAGGGGAAAGCTAGTGAGATAAATTCTATGTGAATCCTGCTTATTTCCCCCCTAGCATTGAGCAAAAGAAAAGTGATTTCTTCCTGTTTCAAGAACAAGCATGGTGGTGTGGTGTCTCAGTAAAGTAACCACATGTTGTTAGTTATAAGCCTACTCCCATTGGTTTTGAGGGTAAAGAGCAGAAACATTCAGACGCAGTCACACAGCAACACCGATACAACAGTCTAGCAGGTAGCTATGTCTCTGTCTGTTGATTGCTTTATAAATTAGGACCATTACTTTGAATTCATGGCATTGACAGACCTGACCTAACGAGAGAGTTAATGACGAACCAAGCAGTAGCTGAATCAGTTAAGTTCTTGCTTGGTATCACTAGCAGAATTTGAAGGTAGGTGACTGCAGTCCCCCCCAAGGCAGCTTTTTCAGACTCAGCGGCCTGGGTCTCACTGGTATCTTTATTGTACTGTGATGGGAAGCAGGCACCTTTGGATAATGTGAGCTACAAATTATTTGCTAAGAAGAACATACCATTGAGAAACTGCCACCGACAATGAACTCCTTCAGACAGTACCTGAAACATGCAAATGATCAGTCATATGTATGGCCTCATGCAACAGTTAGTATCTTCAAGTGTCCCCTGTAGCACCGGACATCCTAACATACTGGTGCTGCCACCTGTTCCAGAAGCTATCCCCACCTTTATGCAGTGTGGCTGTGTGAGTACCTGTGCAACAAGGAGATGCAAATGTCAGAGGGAAGATTTGGTGTATTCTGATGCATGCAACTGTGACAGTGACGAGCGTAGCAACAGAGTACTGTATTCATCAGTCACAGGTTCGGCAAGGGAGTAGTAATGTTACATCAGACATTCAGTAGCTCATAGTTATATGTAGGGATTACATAACGGCACATAGTTACACTTTGTAATTCACATGATATATTCATACAAGACATTCTACAGCCCTCTACTAAGAGTCATTACTGTTATATAAGTAGTTTATGTAATTAAGTACTGTTATATAAGTAGACATGTATTGTCATTGTATTCAGTGGTAGTAAGGAGATAATTACAGGTGTACCATGTGTACTTTAGACTTGTGTCTTCGGTTGAGCCAATAATGTTTTTTCTATAATTAGGTGGCAGGAGTCTTATTGTCTGCATAACTTCATAAAATAGCAGATGAAAAAACTGTTCTCAAATCAGTCTAGTCTACAAATAATGACAAAAAGTTTGATGTATTATATGGTACAAACAAGCTCATACTTTTGTGTGACTACAGACAAAGGCAAAGTATGGGAAAATGCATAAAATAGATAATTTGGAGCTAAAAATTCCCAAACTTTCCAAACAGTACTATTTTAAGTACATAGTTACATTATTAATTGTATTTAGAAGTTTTCTGCCAATTTTGGTCAAAATTAAACTATGTTTCTACGAGATGTGGCCCTTTGTGTGATTTTATGACACTTTTGGATTGGATGCTCAATAACATTTAACATTACATGATGTAGAAATACTGCATCACTTCCAGCATCTATACCCATCCTGGTGATGATCACCAGATATGTGCCTA
Source organism: Terrapene triunguis (assembly GCF_002925995.2). NCBI lineage: Eukaryota > Metazoa > Chordata > Testudines > Emydidae > Terrapene > Terrapene triunguis. The sequence goes on from NW_020664500.1 coordinate 18,415, forward strand.
ACTTGTGATAACAATACAATTTTTCTTGTTCATAGGTTACCCCTTAGTGCCCCAAATGGGTCCAGGCTGGTAGACTAGGCTGGCATATCATAACTGTAATTAAACATTGCAAATTCTGCTTCTAAATGAAACCAGCAGCCCAGTTGGGTTGAGAGGAATCCTGTAAATTAGTCAGTGCTGTGGTTACAGGTAGCTCTCCCTTTTTGGTTAGCAGGTTAGCATTGCCTTAATGAATATCACGAAGGAAGATAGTGCATCATGACTTTATTGATTTTCATTTTCTCATACAGAATAATCACAGAAGTCACTAACTACAATGCTGAGAAAACAGATTCTTGTTTGTGGATGAAAGAAAGAATTCAAAGGACCCTAGAGATGTCCGACATTTTGAAGGAAGTGTAGGAGCAAGGATTAAAATTCACAGATAGTGAGGCGGTACTGGTTGCAACTTGTGCCATTCCAGGCACCGTCAGTGCACATCTCCATGCAGTTTTCTTTCCCTATGTCACTGGGCTCACCTGCATGCCAGTTTGTATAATTTATGGCTGTTCCATCCAGGAAACTGAATTTACCTGGAATCCCACCCCCCTTAATACCCAGATAGGTATAGCTATTAAATAACCTCACAATACTGAAAACAGCATCATTCTCCCCCTTATTCCTGGGAGATGCAATGGAGCCGCCCGCCTGTTTGCATGCTTCCAGTGTGGTCTCAAAATCGACTTCTTGCCCATTGGTAGCAAACATTTTTTTTCCAAATGTCGTTATGGTCCCATCGAAGGCAAGGACTACAAAGTAAAGCAAAAGATCTTGTTAAACTTTTTTGAATCATTGTATACTCTCATGATTACTCCTATACTGGGACTCCCTCTTTCTGTATTCTTCTATAATAAAATAACCCTTCCGAATACAATAAGGAACGCAAATTGCAAACTTCATACAACTCTCTCTCCTCCCCGCCCCCAGATTAAAAAAACCCAGAGCATGGGCTATGTCATGCTATCCTACCAAACACTGTCCTCTGCTGGATGGAACATCAATGACATGCTAAATTGAGTAGGCTATTGCTCCTGTCTAGTTGCTTCGGAACAAAGAGAATATAAACTCAAGAAGAGAGGAGAATGGAGGAGGGAGTTGAAAAGGGAGAAAGAGAAGGGGAGGAGAATTCATTAGAGTTAGTTACAAGACTAGAAGGGAATAGGAGATAGGAAAGAGATGGGAAAGAGAGGAGAAATAGATGAAGATGATGGAGAAGTGGAGAGAGAAATTATAATGAAAAGGAGTCAAAGGGAATGTGGATGGGAGGGGAAAAAATGAAGGAGAGAAGAGAAGAATTTTAAATAAAAAAAAAAAATCCACCGCTCCTTAGGCTCCTATCTTTTAAAGACTAGTGCACCTGCTTAACTTTGCATACACTGAGTAATGGGACTGACTTCATTGGGACTACCCACAGTGCATAAAGTTGAGCACATGCATAAATCTTTGCAGGCCTTAGTTAGGTATTACACTGTTGGCACTTTTGTAGCCACAGATTAACTGTGATGGCCATCAGGGTCACTCACAGAATTCAGGTGACCCAGAGAGATACTCCTGAAAGCACTTCTGCACAGAAAGGGATTATGCAATAAGCCACCTTTCCCTCGTTTGCATCAGTGTTTCAACCTATCACAGTTATCTGGGGCTGGTAGGAGGAACCCTAGTAACTAATTATATAGCCCACAGGTTAACCTCTTTAACACAATACAGAATGTATCATTGCCCATCCCCAGAGATCCTTGTTCCTTTGTATAAAAAGAATGTAAAAATAAATGGAACAAGACTCAGACTATTTTTAAGGAGCTGGTATTTCATGGCTTATTTTTTCCACACTTGTTAATCAAGTTATGGGTGGGGCAGAAAGCAAAAGCAGACAGATTACCTCTTTCCAGTCTGGCAATTTGATTTTTGAATCCTTTGAGGGTTTCTTCTAATTCAGGATTACGAATAGCAGGTAGGCCTATGGACCAAAAAAAAAATTATGCCCTTAAGTTTAAGTGTTAGGACCAGGCTTCACCGATAATGTGGATGTCATTGTGTAAAATTAATAGCAGGTTTTCTAAAACACTTGTGACTGAGTTACATTTGTTTGATTTTTCCATGTGAAAGAATTTGATCTCAGTGTGTTAAATGAAGGGCCGTTTCATATGCTGACCATCCTGATAATAAACAAGGCTTGTGGAAACTACTTTAAGAAGGAAACCACTGATGAAGAATTAAAATTGAGATCTTTGTGTTAGTCTTTAATGCCCCACCGGTGCTTTGCATCAGGCAAAAGAGGGTTTGGCAGGCGTACTGCTGTGCCTGGTTGATGCTAAAATAGTGTATGGGCTCCTTGAGATACAACTGACAGCCGGTGTAAGATACAACATCCTTCAGGCTGTTTCAGTGCTTCCTGGTCACAGCACTGGGAAGCTGCAAAGGTAGATTAAAAACTATCTTTGTAGCACTCACCCCCTTCACCTCCAATCCCCCTGGGACCTGGTTGGTCAGGAGAATCTGGGCTATAATCTGTAGTTTTCTACTCTGCGGCTGCTAATGATAAAGGCTGGCCTGTGCTCAGGATATGGTCAGAGAAGTAGATTTTGCTGTGATGAGATACTACTTGTGACTTGATAGCTGCTCTGGAAAGCCCTGACCACATGGGGTGTTGGTGGTGGAGCAGAATCAAGTGTAACAGACTTGTAAAGTGGGTGTTGTGTCTCCTTGTAATTATAATGGAAGGTAGAAGCTTTGGTGCTGTTGATCATGGATTCAAACCTTGTGGATAACCTTGCAGAAATGTAATCATCTCTTGTCAGCTTGTACAGTGTCAATTAGCTTGATTAAATTAATCTCTTATGTTTAAAGTACGACTGTACTTTGAAGAGTGACTCTGTAACGATGGCATTTAGGAGATTCAGGTTTATAGTCTCTCTGGGATGTCTGTATTAAACATATTCTTTTACAAAGAGAGAGACATTTTTGTTCTCACTTCCAGTGCTGCAAACCCAACCTAGGCTCTGAAAGACAAGCTGCACTCTTTCCTACTGGTACATCATCTCTAAGGTTATGCCTACCAGCAGCTGGGAGGGTGTGTCTCAGCGCAGGCAGGCAAACACACACCAACTCTGCTCAAGTTAGCATGCTAAAAATAGCAGTATGGCTATGGTGGCATGGGCAGCAGCTTGGACTAGTCACCTACATTGTACCTAGGACCTCAGAGGGTCAGGTGTGGCTACTTGAGTTGGTGTAGATATACCTTAAGTGTAAAGGTTCTGCAATCCCAGTTATGCCCGTAATGGGTATGTCGACACGTTGTTTTAAATCTTACAGCAGCAAGTCTCAGAGCCCAGGTCTACAGACTCAGTTTCGTGGGGCTTACGTCACTGTGCTAAAAACAGCTCTGTAGACATTCAGGCTGGAGCTCAGGCTCTGAAACTTGCCCCTTCCCCGGGCTTCAGAGCCTGAGTCCAAATGTCTGTAGACCTGAGCTCCGAGCCTCCTGGCTGCAGGTTTTGAAACGCACCCAGTGACACCAATGCAGTCCTAGCTCTCTCATTTTCAGTTGCATCACTTCTGCAGCCATACCAGGAGTAAGCCACAGTAAATTATCCTAGCCAGAAAAGCCAACAGACACAACTGAATAGACACACGAAGAAGATCAGCTGAGTAAGAAGATGCCATTTTCACATAGTCACTTTTCGGAGTAGAACTGAAAGTTAAAAAACTCAGTTATGGCCATTTTTCTCTAGGTTGCTTTAGATAGAAACACAGGTACATACAGAGAGACACCCCCACTCCATAAGGTTAAATGAACAGATTGTTCTTTTTCACCTGGTTGTCCAGGCTGACTTTGCTCTCCCTTCTCGCCTCGTTCACCCCTCAGCCCTTGTGGCCCATGAAGCCCATCTTTTCCAGGAGGATCTCTCATGGAACTTGGTGGCCCTGGGGGACCTGCTGAAGGGAAATACATGAGTGAAAACTTGCCAGACTCCTCACTGAGCTTCTTCCCAAATGATGCATTTAATTCAGAATAAGCACTGCTGCTGACCTTCAAGGGAACAGATTGCATTACATCAGCTCAATAGCTTTTCATTACCCGACATGATTTAGGTGAAGGTTGGATGCATGTCAGAGGCAGAACATTTACTCCCTACAATGAAAGAGCAAATGCACTTTCAGTGCCTAGAAACCTGGTCCCTGCAACATCCTTGATGTTTGGGTTGCAGGAAGCTGCTCACTTGTCCTCTAATCTGGAAGGAAGATCACACAATGGCCAATAGGGCTATGTGGTGAGGGAGCCTGGGAAAGTTCTAAGAAAGGCACTACCACTTATATTTTCCAACTCCCCAGAATGATCAGCTAGAGAGGCTACACACACACACACACACACACACACACACACACACACACAGATTGGTGTTCACTGCAAGAGTTCCTGGATTAGTTGCAAACGTGAACACAGATCAACAAAGTGAGTACCATGTGACTGGTACTCACTTCCAGCAGTACAGACCAGGCTGGAAAGGCATCTAGAGTCTTTAACATTTAGTTACTTTTATAGTGAAATCATGATATTACAGAGCAACTTCACTTTGCCCAAGAAGTCCCACTGACATAAAGGCAAATAGGATTTGGCTCTGTAAGTAGCAGTTCATTACAAGCTGGACTTGTAGTATTCACATCACATGGAAAACAATTCCAGATTTTCATTCTTCTGTACGATATGCAGAAATTGTCTACATGACAGAAAAGGGACTTTTAAAAACTGAATGAGCGCAATATGTTTGGAACAACCCCTTCACCCCCAGCATCCCTGTAGACACATTTTGATTCCTTCACAATCACATTAGCTGGTGGTCTTATAGCTTGGGGGGGCGGAGTAACATTCTGAAAAACAGCTAAGTAACCAAGTACCACTAACTTTCAACGAGACTTGGGCTTCTAAATGTCTGTCACTTTCGAAAATGGGACAGAAAGTGCAACAAAGTAGAATTTGGTTTATCAGATACAAATAATGAAACACAGCAGAATATCTCTATATCTGGGGTGAGTGACCACTGCAATTACCTTGAAGTCCTGGGACTGCTTTTAAACCAGGCTTTCCTTCTTTCGCAGGCAATTCGTTCAGTCCAGGTTTGCCAGGGATTCTCTGAATTCCTTCATGGTGGTCCCCAGCATGGCTCGTCGACAGCAAAAAGGCTATTGCTGTGACTACGTGAAACAATTGGGGCGACATTGTTGGAGGCCAGCTATAAAACAAAGAGTATTTACTACCCAGTGCTGAGTGCTTTTTTTCAAAATTAAAAATGATTGAGAAGTGAGAATTCTTTATTTCAAAATAACATTTTCTGTTTGGGACTGAAATCTTTTCAGCTTAGTCTTTTTCCCCCTGCGCTACTAACATGATTAGTGTAGCCATAAAGCGGTTGGAGTTTGAATGATTATTACAGTGCACCAAAATGAAACAATTAATCCTTTACAAAATATACTCATCTGTCTAGAGAGCAAAAAACTTTTTTATAAAGCTATTGATTAACTTATCTCATTTTTTCTTGTGTGACAAGTGTAACTCCAGTATTACTTATGTAGCAATAGGTAGGCATGTCCACTACAGTCAGAAAAAAACAATCAAGATTACTCTGGGTATACTGTCTTAATTATTTATGTTTTAAAAGGGAAAAGCAACCATTCAGACTTTATTCTTCTTCTGCCTCTCTCTCTTCATTGTCATAAATAGCATTTTATAAACACTTCTGTATCAGTGGTGATTTCCTCAGTAAAAATAGACTGGTGTATTAGCAACAGAAGGAAGTGCACAAAAGCATCTAAAATTGGAAGTTTAAATTGAGACTTTATGTTATACTTTAACTAGATTTTTTTTTTGTGATTTATAAAGAAGTTCAACTTACCTCTCAGCTCCAATGTGAAATGCAAAAGGAGCATGATGAAGGTCCAATTTATAGGGCGTGTAATTGGAGATACGTTTTTGTGTCTATTGGAAATGTATTGTGCGTGTAATTGGATATTCATTTGGCCAGCAACACAGACATTTGATAACAGTTACCTTGAATGATTTTTGCTTCGATTTTCTTTATGTTTAAAGCCGTGCGCAAGAACATTTGAAAAGTCAACATGCACTGATGCCTTCCCATTTTGTTGAGCTAAGATATTACATTTTAATTGGGTAAAATAGTCTTGGAGCAGAAGAATAGATGATTGCAGAGATGTCTGTCATGAGTTGTTTGCAGGATATAACGTTTCCATAGATCTTCTATTTACTCTAAGTATTAAATAATTACATCTTCATTGTGATTTTAAATGTCTCAGAAGAAAAACAAGCCAGAACACAGCTGACTTTTATTATATACATATTATTTTCTCATATACCATAGTGTAAAAGTGTTATATGCCCATCAGTGACTGGAGCTGAAAGCTCATGAGTAAGTAAAATCTACCATAATAGAGACAAAGCATAAAAAACAGGACACACCATCTCCACCTGTGCCCTATTCAGAGTAACTCCCAGATAAGAATTTAGTTGATGCACTAAGGTATAAGTAGATGCACCACAGAATATTGTAAGGGAAATTCCATATTCCACTAAGGATAGTTTAACATGATAATATGAGGGGGATAATATCACCCACGAAACAGGAAGCCAGATTCTTATTGAGATTAAATTCCTTTTACACAATTCTGGCAGTGCAAAGAGGCCTTAAAAATGGTGGAAACATACTGGAAATGGAAGACTTCTTTATATTACCTTACATTTTTATGTCCTTGGTAAAAGTTGTTCCTTTCTAGTGGCTATTTAGTGATCTACATTAAATGAGTCACTGATCGTGGTCCAGTTCACAACGGAACAAATGACTTTAATGGTGCGTTTTGTAACAACAACAGAACCTAATGAAAAATGTCCCTGCAATGGTGACTGTCAGAGAGCATTTTCTAGAATTTATTGACATTGATGATACTACAGGAGCTGGTATGACAAATGTGCTTCTTAAAAAGCTGGAAGATACGGGAACTGTCATAGCTGACATGAGAGGTCAGGGCTACGATAATGGCGCCAACATGAGAGGAAAGAACAGAGGAGTGCAGACACGGATCCGAGAGTTAAACCTTCAAGCTTTTTTGTCCCATGCAGTTCTCATTGAACTTGTTGGTCAGTGATGCAGCATCAGCTTCTAGTGAGGCTGCTGACTTTTAAAATGTAATTTAAAGCATCTATGTATTTTTCTCTGCATCAATTCATCGATGACAAATTTTGAAGCAACATCTGGGAACATCCTCCCTGACACTGAAACCACTGAGTGCCACACGATGGGAAAGGCGAGTGGAGGTGATAAAGCCTATCAAACACCAAATTGGGAAGATAGATTATGCCATAGTTGCCATTATGGAGGATAATGTTATGACAGGAACTGTTCATGGGAGAACAGTGGCAGAAGGAAATGGAATCACCAGAAACATACATAACTTCAAATTTCTGTGTGGCTTAGTGTTGTGGCATGACATGCTGTTTGAAATAAATGTTGTAAGCAAGAGACTCCAAGGTGCTGACCTTGATATATCTGGAGCAACGGAACAACTGGACAAAGCAAAGTAATACCTACAGTCTTACCAGTCAGATGAGGGATTTCAAAACGTTCTGAAGAGTGCACAGAAGTTGGCAGAGGAACTTCACACTGAAGCTATTTTCCCACCCATTCAAGAATACAAGAGTCACCGAAGAAGACGACATTTTGATTATGAGGCATGGGATAATCCCTTAAGAGACCCCAAACAACAATTCAAAGTTGAATTCTTTAACCAGGTGCTAGATTGTGCAATACAGACAGTTGAAGAACATTTCATGCAGCTCATGGAACACAGCAGTATATTTGGGATGTTGTATGATATTCCAAAACTCCTCACTATACCTGAAGAAGACCTACACCAGCAATGCAGGGCACTAGAGACAGTGTCGACACATGATGACATGCGCGATAGTGATGCGAGTGATTTAGGTGATGAACTGAAAGTCCTTTCAAGATACATTTCAGCAGGATCATCTCCAAAGGCTGTTCTGGAATATATGTGCACAAATAAGATGACCACCCTCTTTCCAAATGCTTTTGTTGCTCTGTGCATACTTCTAACACTTCCTGTAACAGTTGCTAGTGGAGAACGCAGCTTTTCAAAGCTGAAGTTAATAAAAACACATCTATGCTCCACAATGACACAGGAGAGGCTGGTCGGCCTTGTAACCATCTCAACAGAGCATGAGCTGGCCCAGACTGTGGACCTTCAAGAAGCAGTTCAAATCTTTGCAACCAAGAAGGCACGGAAAGCATTACATTGATTATTCAAACAGATAAAAATGCCAGTGTTTACCATGCAGACAAGAAAAGTTACATTTGCTGTTCAGGCGTTTGAAAGTTAAGTGTTACTTAAAATTTTTGAACAAGGCATTTTAAGTTGTTAGTTCTCCTTTATTGGGGTAGGTAGCAGAGCAGTACCATGAGAGGAGTAGAACAGGAAGAAGGCAGAATTGAGACGTTTCAAAGTTTTGGGCCAAGCGAGGAGGTGTGGGGGCATCATTTGAGCTCGCCACCTCAGGTGCCAAAATGTTGTGGGACGGCCCTGTTCATACCTATTTGCTAACAGCAAAGTAAATTTTTCTGAGAGAAAAAAATTCTGTCAGAAAATGATGCTTCAACAAAACTGAAACCTTCCTTGGGCACGTATCAACTTCATCAATTTTTTCAATGAAAACTTCTCTGAAAATCTGATTTTTATAAGGTAAAAATGTTTTATTTCAACTTTATCATTTTGACTTTTCTGTTCTATTACAATTTATAATATTAAAGTTGAGACGTTTTGATAAAGTCAAAACAAAATGTCGCTTTGAATTTTCTTAAATGAAATTTTGGAACTTTTGTTCCAATTCAGAATGAAAAAACAAGCCAACTTGGAATTTCCTGTGGCACAGAAAAACTGGGTTGTAACCAGCTGTAAGGAATGTAGAGAGTCAGGACTCCTGGGTTTCATTCCAGGTTCTGAAGGGGAGAATCCTCTAGTGGTAATAGACCCATCTGCCCCCTCCCTCCCACAAGCCTGTTTGTCCCCCTCTCTTCCTATGTGCTCCACTGCCCAAATCCTGCCTTATTCCTCCACTGCTCCTATCCAGACCTATTTAGGATGATCACAGAGCCATCTTTACAGTTATCTAAAATCCTTCTCCCTTCCTCTTTCTCAAGCAACTATGCAACTGCCCCTCCCCTCCAATACTATCTCCCTCACTTGCTGCTATGCACACACTCCACCTTCTGTCTCTTACTGCTTCCCACCCCTATCTCTAGCTATTGTACTGTTCCCACCCCTCACCCTGCCTGCAACCCCTTCTCCCCATGCCCCGCCTCCACTTCCTCAACACTCTGAAATCTAAGTCAGGCTGATTCCCCCTCCTTCTTGCTGCCTGGGCAGAAACAGCGGGTTGGGGGTGAGCACTGAGTGCACAAGAGGATCTACAGGCTTTCAGTTCAGGTGTCCAGTGCCACAGCAGCTCAGAGCAGCAACTTCAGGTGCCAGAATGTCTAAAAAAATTCTTAAAAATAATTTGTTAAAATGGGTAAAACAATGCGTTTTCTCCTCACCTAACCTCACTCTCAGAAATGGCTGCACCATTTTTGGTGAGACTTTTAAAAAAAATTTCAGGCTGAGGCCGACATGCCTGAACATTTAAAGTTTGACAAAGTTATAAGCAAATGAAAACTGGTTCTTAGGTTGTAATGGGAAGTGTTGGGTAACCTTACCCACTGGTATCGCTACCTGCACCAGCAGTAACACACACACACACACACACACACACACACAAAATTATGTCAGTTGTGCTGCTGTGTATAAGAAAGATAACATTTGAATCATTGTTGCTACCACTGTTATACAATAGCAGCATATCTTGTACAAAGTATATCATGGAAGGTGTCAATGGAACAGTTATGATTTACTAAGTATGATTATCCTGTTCATATGCATGTATTACCTTTGTATCTGAAGTTATGAATAGTGTCTATGTATCTTAAACATGTGGCGTATTCCAGAGTGACACCCCGCAGATAGAGTTACATCTGGGCCAGACAGCTGTGTGTTGATGGCCTATCAGAGACACTCCATAAGAACATAAGAATGACCCTACTGGGTCAGACCAAAGGTCCATCTAGCCTAGTATCCTGTCTTCTGACAGCGGCCAGTGCCAGGTGACCCAGAGGGAATGAACAGAACAGGTAATCATCAAGTGATCCATCCCCTGTCGCTCATTCCCAGCTTCTGGCAAACAGAGGCTAGGGACACCATGCCTGCCCATCCTGGATAAAAGCCATTGATTGGACCTATCCTCCATGAATTTATCTAGTTCTTCTTTGAACCCTTTTATGGTCTTGGCCTTCACAACATCCTCTGGCAAGGAGTTCCACAGGTTGACTGTGCGTTGTCTGAAGAAATACTTCCTTTTATTTGTTTTAAACCTGCTGCCTATTAATTTCATTTGGTGACCCCTAGTTCTTGTGTTATGAGAAGTAGTAAACACTTCCTTTTCTACTTTCTCTACACCAGTCATGATTTTATAGACCTCAATCATATCTCCCCTTAGCCATCTCTTTCCAAGCTGAAAAGTCCCAGTTTTATTAATCTCTCCTCATACGGAAGCCATTCCATACCCCTAATAATTTTTGTTGTCCTTTTCTGAACCTTTTCCAATATATCTTTTTTGAGATGGGGTGACCACATCTGCACGCAGTATTCAAGATGTGAGCATACCATGGATTTATATAGAGGCAACATGATATTTTCCGTCCTATTTTCTATCCCCTTCTTAATTATTCCCAGCATTCTGTTCGTTTTCTTGACTGTCATTGCACATTGAGTGGATGTTTTCAGAGAACTATCCACAATGACTACAAGATCTCTTTCTTGAGTGGTAACAGCTAATTTAGACCCCATTATTTTATATGTATAGTTGGGATTATGCTTTCCAATGTGAATTACTTTGCATTTATCAACATTAAATTTCATCTGCCATTTTATTGCCCAGTTACTCCACTCTCACAATGGGCCATTGACAAACCCTCATCCTGTCCAGATAGCTCTTCATGCCTCAGACAGCAAGAAGCCAATGGCCACCCGCATGAGTCAGCAAAGCATGTAAGGGCATGTGATATGCTCAGGTGAACCTGGACTCCACCTTGGGCCAGTAACTTTCCACATACAGGGGCTGTGGGCTTTGTTTGGGACAGTAATATTCCATGCATATGGCAGAGGATATAAAAAGACACCTGAAACTGCTCCATGTTGCCGCTCTCTGCTCTGGACTATGAATTTATAGCTAAAATGAGCATCTTGAACTATGGCTTGAGGTCCTTTCAATCTTTTGGAAGTTATCAGACAGACTTTACAAGCCAGCAGCCTATGACATCAGTGTTACAGACCTGATATAAGGACTTCACAATCATTTGCATGTATATGATCTATTTATGACTCTCTTCTTTTATTATTAAATCTTTAGTTAGTTTACTAAGGATTGGCTGACAGCATGACATTTGGGTAAGATCTGTGTTATATATTGACCTCGGTCTATGGGTCTGATCCTTTGGGCTTAGAAAGAACCTCACATATGGTAAAGCGGGTTTTCAATAACCTCTCAATATATTAGATAGGGATGCCCAGATGGGAGCCAAGGGCTGGAATGCCTAAGGGAACTGTTGTTTGGTTTCTGGTTAATCAGTGTGGTACTGCAGAAGCTGTTTTGTTACCGGTTGGGTGAATCTAATTAAAGAATAAACCACAGTTTTGGGGGATTGTCTGCCCTGAATGTGGCATTCTCAGAGTGGGCTGCCCGAGGCACCCAATCACATCAATGATGGGGTGTTTACACCAAGGAGGAAAAGGAGCTGTTTAGAGCTGGTCCAACTGGGAGTAATGGGATGAAGTCTAGCACAGGGGAAGATTTAGGCTAAATAGCAGGAAACATTTCTTAATCATGACATCTATTTGAATGTATATGGTCCCCAAGGGAAGTGGCGGAGGCCCCATTGGTTTAGATATTTCCAATTGAATTGGAGATCATTGGAGAACACATTATAGGGGATAACCGTGTCATGATACCCTGAACAATAGACTAGATACTACCTATTTGGTTACTATTATCAGAGTGCACGAAAGCTTTAGAAACTGAGCTCGCTATAAATAGGCAAATTCAAAGATCAATGTGGAATTAAGCCTATTACAACTATTGGTTCATAATAGAGGTCTGTCATTAAAGGTAACAAGAGCTAGACAGGTTCCCAGCTAGACGTCAAATACACTTAACTTCCTGATTCCCAAATGTTTTTCTGAAAAAATCTTTTTCTGAATAAATACTTAATCACTGATGCTTCCTGGAACATTTAATTAACTTTACACAGCTGAGTAAAGATACCAAGCGTTATGTGCTTTTGTCTCAAAAATTACAGGGCAAATATCAGTTTTCATAAACTTTAATACATCAGTTTATGTAACAACCACTCCTGCAGTGGCCAGGAGAAGGTAATAATCTTATTAATGATGGTTGAACCTGAAAAAGGTTAGAAAAGGCCTCCGAACTTCAGTATTTATCCAAATTGGTTTCGGTGCATTCTAGGAGTCAAGAAACTGCACATTAGGGGAGGTTCAAAAAGGAACAGTACAAGAAACCTTGTCCATCTCAGATATAGACGGTCGGGCCTCTGAGTTCTAGAGTGTCCTTCATTTTTTCTTATTACTATTTTTGCATTACAATAGTACCTAGAGGCACGGTGCATACACATATTAAGAGACAATCCTTGTCTCCAATAGCTTTCATTCCAAACAGACAGGAAAGGCAAAGAATGGGAGGGGAAACAGACCCAGAGAAAGGAAACAACTCACCCAAGGTCACACAGCATGTCAGCAGCAGAACAAGAAACAGAACCATGACTTCAGTGGCACCAAGATTTCACCCAAGCTCTCAAGTCTCAGTCCACTCTAGTGAACCACACTGTCTCTCTAGGTGTTTTTCAGCACCTGAATGAGCAGGTTACTTTGCACACCAGTAGCTGCATCATTAAAAAGCACCACAAAACATCGCTCCTTTCACGGCCTCTAAGAGAAGAGAACCCACTCATCCAGATGCTGTAAAACAACAGGAGAAAATAAGCGAAACTCTAGACAGCAGACAGGTCCTGCTGCCTGGTATCCCATGTATCCACATAAAAGAAAAGATATCACTGGGGAGATGCAGGTACTCAGGCTGAACCCTATGTTAAGTCACCCACAGCGGCCTCAGCATCAGACTTTGGTTTTGGTACAATGTTGAAGTCCTACAAAAGGGGCAGATTTCCTGCTGTTTCCAGGTCTGTGTTTGATTTTGGAAGTATAACCCCTCCTAAATCTATTTATCACAAGGACGGGTGTTATCCAGCAATCTTCATATAAGAAAGGAAAGTCCTTCTAGCTGTGTAATGAAATGATAAAATCAACTAAGTGGCTACATTGTAATAATCAAAGATAGATAAAGCCAAGAGTTTTGTTTGTAGAATAGTAAATCTTCCTTCTTCACAGAATCTATGCCATTCTAGTTGGCATATTTTTGGCCAAGACAACTTTCCAACAATAGGACTTTAAAGAGGTTATTTTGCAAGTGAAGATTCAACATTATGAAATCCACATAATGGACATTATATCAAGAGTTGCTATTCTATGCCAATTTTGAAGTAGCAGTCATGTTGCACATTCTTAGACTGGCTGGAGACCTTTGCTGTGTATTGGCCTGTACAAGGGACCCCTCCTTTACTGCCAAAAAATACTCCATTCCCTAATATTGGAACTCAAAGTTTTGCTGAAGCACAGTGTATGAATTGGCCATACAGAGGAGTCCCTACAGTGTAGGATAGGAAAAAGATCACTCCCCGGCATGGTGTAGAGTCCAACACTATGCAGGCTCCCTGGGTAGCAACATCCAGGAAGATCTTGGGAAAAGGAGAAGCTAGGACCAGTGTGTCTATTACTCTGTATACCTGTGGTACCTCCTTCTCTTCCTGCATTGGTGAGAGAATGGTTTGAGGACACTCCTGGGAAGCTGTGTATGGGGAGATTTTGACAAACCAGTAAAGTGTCTGAACCTACTGTTGCTCATTGCTAAAAGTAGTCAAGTCAGCAGGCCGTAAAATGGCTATGCAGCAGCCTCAGCTTGACCAAGGCAGGAGGGGAGGGGGTTTGGGTGCCACAGAAAGGGCAGCTTGACCCCACATCCTTCCTGATAAGAATTGTGTTGAAGTTGCCGATACATGCATTTTAGAAGAGCAGGATGTGCCCTCAGGAATGTTTGTTAGGGCCTCAAGGCCGCAAACTCTGGTTACCAAGTTACCAAGAGCTCTGGCTCCACAGGATGGGGAAGTGTGTGAGAAATTTCTCACTCCCTTCTGCTTATGAGGATTCCCAATGCACAGCCCAGTTACTCAATCTGAATACCAAGTAGTAGTAGTGGTGGTGGTGGTGAGCCAAAGCTCTTTGAAATCAACGGCTTTGGATCAGGACCTATGTCACTGCTGGCAGCCCTCTTCTCAAACCTTGCTTTTGCTGTCTGATGATGGTGGTCAGATGTGCATGTGGTTTGTGTGGGTGTGTAAAATCTATTCAGTTTACACATCAGAATGATATTGTTTGTCCAGTGGTTAGTATGATATAAAAGAGTCTTGACAGAACTGTAAAATACTGTAAATGACTATTTCTATAGTGCTATAGGAGAACAGGGTATTTGACACACAAAAACAAAATGGGCAGCTTGCAGTATAGCTAAATGATCTATGATTTCCAGGGCTTTTGTTGTGATCTCCCTTTATAATAACTGAGTTGAATTTTATTGCAGGGTTTCATATTACACAGTATGGCCTCAGTCCTGCAAAGAGATGCATATAGGCAGATCCACTGAAGTATACCTGTGTGCATTTCCTTCCAGGATTGACACCTGCTCCTCTAATGTTGTGGCATAGTATATGCTGCATTATCCAGGCATGTAACTACAATGGAATGTACAAAGTTGTCTTAGCATGGGACTCCTCAAACACACTAAGCCAAACCCTGAAATCCTTACCTGGAGCTTACTCAGCCACAGTCAGACAAGGCAGAGTTTGGTTACTATAATTAACCCCCTCTCAAATTAGGGATAATTCTAGTTACAAATCAATCACCTTCGATAGCTACTATTTCCTTAGTAAGCATGAGGAAGGAAAATATTACATCATGATTTTGTTTCTCTCAGATAAAATAATCACAGAAGACATTAGCTATATTGCTGAGAGAACAGGCTCCTGTTTATGTCTGAGACACAGAATATTGCATGGACTCTGCACTATGAAATTACTGAGAGGATATGCTTTAAAATTCACAGATAGTGAGGCGGTACTGGTTGCATTTTCTGTCATTCCAGCCTCCATCAGTGTACATCTCCACACAATTTTCCCCTCCTTTGCCATTTGGCTCACTAGCATGCCAGTTGGTATAATTCAGAGGTTTCCCATCCAGATACTGGAATTCACCTGGAACATCACTCTCCCTTATACCCAGATAAGCATATCTGTTAAACTGTTTCACAATATCCAAAATAGCATCGTTCTCCTCCTTGTTCCTGGGAGTGGCGATGGAGCCACCAGCATGTTCGCATGCTTTTAATGTGGTTTCAAAATTGACTTCTTTCCCACTGGTAGCGAGAATTTTTTCCCCCACTTCTGTTAGTTTTCCTTCCAAAGTAAGGACTGCAAAGGAAAGTGAAAAGATCTGGTTGGTTTTTTGTCTTATTTTATACTGTCCATGTTCCTACTATACTCCTGGGAAGGGAGAAAAACCATGAGGAAATGAAAGAAAGGAAAAGAAGAGAACATTACAAATAGAAAGGGAAAGAAGGAGGAAAAAATAAAGGGAGAAAGGAAAGAGGATTGAAAAGAGACAGAGGAAAAGAGTGAAGAGGAGGAGAAAAGGAGGAACTACCTCTGTGTCAATCCTACCAACTCATTCGTTTTTTCAGCGAGTCTATATAATTCTTCACCTATGGACATCTGTCTCTTCTCCTACAACCTAAGTGTGCTCTACTCCCCTATACTAAATACACTTTCAGACCTGCTCTGTTATGTGCAATCAGTAGAGCGGATTGAAATTTTCCAAATTTTAACAAGAGAAAAGGAAAGTAATTTTGACAAAAATCTTTGATTTTTCTCCCCAATTTTCCCCAACAGCTCTAATGACTACACCACCCCAGAGTGTATTGAGAATATAAGCACTACTGCCATCATAGAACTGCCTCAGTTTCAATGATTCCCAAGAGCTCAACTATAACACTACAAAATCCTTTTAACAAGATTTTTTTAATGCGATTTGAATGAATGTGAGTGGCGTTTCCTTAAAGGTCCTTGCTACTCGGGGAGAATCAGGCCCTGTGTCAGCTCGACAGAGATCTTATCTGCTTTGGAGAACAACTGTGGCAACCCTATATAGATCCTCTTGCTGAGGGAATGGGCCCTAAGCAGTCTCCTATTAGGGATTTGAGCTTCTCCAGATGGAGTTCAGTCCCTGTGAGTACCCTCCCCAGATGATCTGTGTTTCAAAAGAGCTGAGCCGCACACTTCACCTTGCATGTATCTTGCTCCTCCTCATAAATAAACCAATGGAGAGTTAGACAAAAGGGGGTAACTTTTCTGCTCTGTTAAGACTTGCAGATTCCACTCCCTAAAGTGGGAGTGGCACATTAATCAGTTGGTCATGGTGAGGGAAACCTACTCCCAAAAAGCAACATGTACAAGCAAGACAAACTGCAATAGCCTGCTTGATGTTTATTTCCACGTGCTGCCCTACATGCTGGACATGCACAGTACAGTCCTTCGCACTATGCTGTGCCTAGTCCCTTTTGATTCTAGTCTATGTAAGTTCTGATACTCCATTCATACATGTAGTATGCAGAATGCTCAGTATGTTGTATAGCCCTAAGCCCCCGTCTATGCCCCATCTTATGGACAGCCTTTTGCATTGCACTATATACTGCATAGACACACATACACTGACCAATCTTTCTTGCGTGGCTTCCATTACTGCAGTATCTGAGCGCCTCACAAATTATCTTTACAACACCCTTGTGAGGTAGGGCGGTGCTATTATCCCCATGTTATGGTACAGACAGACTGAGTGACTTGCCTAGGGTCATACAAGATATTTGTGGCAGAGCAGGAATTGAACCCTGGTCTCCCACATCTCAGGCTGGGCTGCTGGATCAGCTTTCCTGTCCTTCCAATGTGCAACAAACACCTCAGCATTCTTAATTGGTGCTTGGAAGTAAGTTTAGGTGAGGAAAGTTTTAGAATGGAATACTATTTTTGAAATATAACTTACTTTAAGTTGGGCTATCACGGTTCATTTTGTACATTGCATTTTACAGAAGTTGTGAGGAAAAGCAGAAAGATTACCTCCTTCCAGTCTGGTAATTCGATGTTTTAAAACCTGGAGGCTTTCTTGCAATTCAGGATCAACAGAAGCAGGCAGGCCTAGAGATAATAATAATTATACAATTGATTTAAACTGGACTTCACTGATATGAAAAATGCATCATATACAATTAATAACAATTTTCCAAAATTGTCTTGTACTTGATGTATGTCAGTTTCATTTTCTGTGGTGGAAAATTCTATTTCCCTGCATTTATATATTTTCAAAGAAACCCTATCACATATTGATTGTTCTTATACATAATAAATAAAGTATATGCTTGTTGAAACTCCAGAGAGTTTCAACTACTGGAGCGTAGTTACTTAAAGCACATTACATGTGAAATAAAATCAATTTTTCTAATCTGAAGTCTTTTGTGTATGTGAAATCCACGAAAGGGTTAATATTTTAGAAACTGTATCCTGTGTAGGCTGAGCTAATCAGAACTTGCTCTGATTAAAATTTGCAACTTGACAGCCACAATGTAAAACTTTAGTTGGTGTGGAGTTCCTGTGATATTGAACAGAACTGGAATTCTCTTCTCTGTTTCCTTTATGATCAGTTAAACTCTAATAGTTTTTCAGTATGCTTCTATCTGAATAGTGACTGCAAAAATGTCATTGTAAGTTCTTTCCAAGATGACATATGACATATTCATAGTTTATAGATATAGAGATTTTAAAAACAAAAAAACTCCCAGAATGCAAGTTTTTCATGGTATCTGAGAATCAAGCTGGCTATGATTTTCATACAAAATCATCACCAGTAATAAAACTTCTGCGGGTGAAATTATGCCATCTGTGACACCTGTACAGTCCCATTGCCATTAGTGGGGTAGAATAACTGTAACTGATTGAAACTCAGTACAGGATTCTGTTGCTGCTGCACAAGGAGGAATAGATTCCTTCTCAGTGTCTCGGAGCTGTGCTGGCTCTGCATTTGTAAGACGAGTAAAAGGTAGTAAAACGTATTTTAATCAATACAGTCAGGAGGTCTGATATGATAGATACAGGAAGCAGATCAGTTGAATAACAAAGGCACCATTTTTACAGTCACTTCTAATAGCAGAACTGCACTTCAATAGACTCAGTTACTTTTCCCTGGACAGCTTTATACACAGCACAAGTATCCAGTTTTTTTGGACTAAACAAAGATTTGTCTTATTCACCTTGTGGTCCAGGCTCCCCTCTCTCCCCCTTGTTGCCTTTTTCACCCTGGGACCCTTTCACCCCAGGAAGCCCATCTCTTCCAGGAAGACCTGGCATGCCACTGGGTGGCCCCTGAGGACCTGGAGAAGAGAAGCACACAAATGAAAAATGTACAAAATTTCTTTTCAACTGATGCATTTTATGGGAAATTCAGAATAAACATGGGTTTAACAGATGCTGGCCAGCAAAGCAACAAACTGCATTGTGCTTCTGAATAACTTCATTAATGCACAAGCCTCAGGTGTCTGTTGGCTTCATAACAGAGGCAAAACACTGACTCCCTGGAATGAGCAACCAAATGCATGTTAGGAGCCCAACTACTTCAATCTTGGAGCATCTTTGGTGATGGAGCTGGAGAAAGCTTCTGACCTGCCTTTTGGCATGGAAGGAATATTGCACAATGCAACAATCAGCATCTGCAGGTGGTGCATTAACAGACCAATGGAGCATACAGCCCCTTGGCTTCAACAACCTGAGAAGTGCATCAGAAGCCTAATTAATACACTGACATGTAATTGCTTCCTGGTACTACATTTTCATTCATTCATTTTAAAAACCAGTTTTGTTGAACATTATAGAAAGTATCCTTCTGCATGAAAAGTAGTTCCCACTGAAAGGGTAATTGAAAAGAGATGGGGAAAGCTATGCTTGTGAATGCATTGATCAATTGTTAGTTTTCTGCCCTAATTCTCTCTCATTTTAAGAAGACCCTGAACTGTTGCCTTCTCCTCTTATGCCCAAGAAATCAGTTGTAGTTTATGCCCAACAGCCACTTTCATCTAATTTTCTTGCAAAAAAATGAATTTGGACTATAGACCAGCGCCCCATTTAATTTTGACACTGGGAAGCGGGTTTAAAAATGGCTGAAGAAGCCACAATCCTTTTCTGTAAGGGAAGCTTGTCACGGGGCAGGGGACAAATTAACAGTTGGAGCTGAGTGGGAGATTGTTTCCACAAGAGTCTGAGATATCAGTTTTCTTTTCTGTCCCAAATCAAGACAAAAAAGTAGAAGTAAAAAAAAAAAAAAAAAAGTTTGGATCAGGTCAACTGAAGTGTTTTATTTCTATAATTTCAAAACATTTTGTTTTTGACTTTTTTATGCCCCCCACTTTTTTTTACACTACAACTCAACTAAAAAAACTGAAACAAAAACTGGGTTTGAGCCAAAACCCAAACTTTTCTTTTAAAAAATATGAAAATTGGATGTTTGACAATTTTGAACCTTTTTTCTCCCCCACCCCCCGTTTTTTGAATTGTGAGATTTGTCAAAAATAACCCGTTTCTGCAAACCATTATGATTTTGACAAATTGACATTTTATGACCAAAAAAATTGTCAGAAAATTCCTAACCAACTCTAATAAAATTGCCACTTTTTCTCCTTCAGCTTCTCACTCTTCTGCCAAAGAACTGCTTTTGTTTCCCTCTCATTTCCACAACATAAATGTTCCTCCTGCTCCACACCACAGAGAGTTGTTGCACCACCAGAAGTTCACTACAAGTTGGAACTATAGGACAATTTCACTCTAAGCAGAAATTCACTGTATTTACTGACTTCACTGTAAGAGGGTTCCACTATGCATTAAATAGAACTCACCATTTCTTTATTTCATCTGACTCAAGGAAACAGGTGATAAACCATTTAGTTTACTAAGCATAATAGTCAACACAGCAATACATCTATTTAAAAGGGGAGATAACCACTGACCATACCTGGTGGGCCTGAGTCTCCTTTCATACCATCTCTGCCATCTCTTCCAGGCAATCCATTGGCTCCTGGGGTGCCAGGGATTCCAGGAGTTCCTGCACACTTCTCCTCAGCATGACACATCACCAGAAAAAAAACTGCTGCTGCAAGTATGTGAAGTGACTGGAGTGACAGCATTGTTCAGGCCAGCTACAAAAGCAAGTTGCATTTACCATGCAATTCGGCACTGAGAAAAATAAGATCTGATTTATGGTAACTGGAAATAATGAAGAAGTGGTCAAATTTGGCCTTGAATGAAGTCTTCAGTTTGGGATTAAATCTTTCAAGTTTTGTTTTTTCCCCCCTATTTATATTGAGGT
>NW_020664500.1:39223-56286 GCF_002925995.2 Terrapene triunguis
TAAAATAAAATAAAATATATAAAAAAATAATTGGTATTAGTCATTTGGTGGCAATGGTCATAAATCATGCTCTTTTTTATTTGATGTGTGTACATCAAATGTAATATATTACATGGCAGTTTTGAAAAATGCATCATTCCAAACATTAGCTTGCAAGCAGGATTGATTCTTATGTTATGTATGGCTAAGTCCCTTTCTTTTTAGTTTTCAACCAATTTTTACCGAACTATTGCCAGGTTTTACAAAAAGTATGGTTAATTTTTTTCTAATTTTTCACCCTACTTTTGTATAATTCAAATATATAAAAATAACTTGTTTTATTAGGAAAATACAATACATAGCATGAGATACACGTATTATGATAATACATTAGTCTGTGTGTATATGCAAACCTGCCTGTTGAAGTAAGGCTATATATTAGTCTAGAAGATACACTCGATAAACAAGCAGACATGCACGCAAGCTCTGAAGTGCATGTGCATCTGAGCGCCCTTATAAATCTCACACCCACTACGTACACATTTCAAGCTGTTAGCAGATAATGCTTTAAAGATTTGACACACTAAAATGGGAAGAAAATGAAAATCGGTATCAGAATACATTTCAGAAGTATTCAAAAGTTAAAAAAAAAAAAAACAGGAGAAAAGGATGAAGGTGAGTTTATGGCTTACAAATGGTGTGGCCCAATTATTAAATGAAATATTTATAGGTCAATAGTTCTAAGTCTATAACAGTAAACTGTTTATTCAAATGTAAAGTTTTATTTGGGGATTACAGATATATTGTTTTCTAAACTCAGGTGGTATTGTGTTTTGAGTTCTGTTTTAGTTCTGCAGCAAACCACATTGAGGAACGGAATTCAAAGCATTAATCTACTGAATACTTCCCCCCCGTCTTTCCGTCCACCAAAATAAACCCTGATATTTACCCAGAAAAATTATTAATAGTTTTTTGCACTGATTTTCACCTGATTTTGTTGTTTTGGTAATAAACTCTGATAAATTCCTGGGAAAAATTAAATAAAATAAAAACTGAAAACGAAGGGCCCTATGTATGGCAGATCATAGACTGGTTGCATCTGTAAAATAACTTTATAATCCACACCAAGTCTAAATGACTCAAAATGGTGAAAACATTCCAGATCTAAACAGGACATTTTTGATAACACTTTCTTCTCAATTTTTGACCAACTATACAGCTGGTTGAAATTTTTCAAATTTTAGAAATGTGAGCAATTTTGAAAAAAAAAATCAAAATGTTTTCTGACCTGCTCTCATTACAATCCAGTTAGAAATCTTTAAAACTGAAATGGATGTAATGTACAGTACTAGAGCACGAATTCTCCTTCAGTTATTAGCATCATTCAGCTAAAATAGTGAGAGTGGTGAAGATGGGTGGAGTCCTACTGACTCCAAACTTGTGCATCTTGATGCAGTGCCAGGTTCCTGATCCTTTGGATGTTAAGATGGAAAAGCAACTATTCCACTCTAAGGGGACGTTTACACAGCAATTTCGAGGCACGATTGCAGCATGTGAAGGCAGACCTGACCTAGCTTCCATCGAGCTAGTTTGCTAAAGATAGCTGTGCAGCTGCAATGGCACAGGATGCCCACCCGAGTGCAATCCCACCCGGACCTTCAGGTGGCCAGCCCATGCTGCTGACAATGGCCCTGTGTTATTTTTAGTGAGCTGGCTGGCTCAAAGCTAGCTCTGGTATGCCTACATGTTGTGTCCCAATCGCAGTATAGAGATATCCTAATTCTTGCTCTTCCTCTCTCTCCTCATTCATAAAACCCCAGCATTTTTCAAGCAACTCCACATCTGATGAAATCACTAATATGAGTAGACTGGAATAGTAACAATAAAGGTAAATATAGCAAAGCATTTGAAAATATAATAGAAAATGAAAAGGGAGAGCATGTTTGCAGCATGGCCTAAGTGAAGTTCTTTGTAGTTTTATAAAAGAGTTCACTCACCCTTCTGCTCTGAAGTAGAATGAAAAAAAAGTCCTCAAAAGTCTCATTTATATAGTATGTTATTTGATAACACACCTGCATACCAAAGTGGAGGCTTGATAAGTATAATTTGAATGATTCTTTTTTGTTTTGTTCACACACTTAATTTGTTACACAAATACTTAGAAAAATTTCAGGAACTGTGTGACGCTGGTTTCCTCGATTATAGTAATAAGTTATGTTTTAATAGAGAAAAAACCTCTCAAGCAGAACAGAGAGTCTCAAAAGATGTTTTTGGAGTTAATTCAAAGAATATAAAGTTTTCATGGAACTTTCATCTAATTTCTAAAATAAATCATTGTTATTGTTCAAAAGATTACAAGGATGGGCGTGTAGCTAAGGGACGGAGTGTGTGGCCTAGTGGGTAGCACACCGGACTGGGAGTCACGAACACAGGGCTCTAGTCCCAGCTCTGCTAGTGGTCTGATGGGTGGCGTTGGGCAAATCCCGTCCCCTTCTCTGTGCCTCAGTTTCCCCCAGCTATAAAATGAGTGATAATGATATTGATTTCCTTTGTAAAGCCCTTTGAGACCTACTGGTAATGATCACTAAGAACTAGGTGTTGTTTTTAAGGCAATGGACCAGGACTCATGAGGTGTAGGTTCCGTTTTAGGCTCTGCTACAGACTTCCACTGATAACCTGGGCAAGGCACTTAATTTTTCTGTGCCTCAGTTTCCCATCTGTAAAATGATGTTAATACTACTTTCTTTCTCCCATCCTTTGGCTGACTTACCTAGTCATACCATGAACTCTTCAGGCCAGGGACAGTCTATTACTATGTGTACATACAGTACCTAGCATAACAGGTCCCCAATCTAGGTTAGGTATTCCAGGCACTGCTGTAATAAATAGTATTTTGATTTTCAGTATAGCACAAACCATATACAAGTCAGAATACACAAGAAATAGAAATCTGATCTATGTACATCTTTATAACACTTACTTTAGATTCATATTATTTCCCCATATAACAGAGTTTATATGCCAAAACCACTATCACCACCAAACAATCATTTTAAAAAACTTTGCTGACATTGAATAGCAACTAGGACAAGCACTAAAAAACAGAGAAACAATCAAGGTAACAGACACTTGTAATCTACCTATGCAACAAACCTCCATTTAAATGAAGTGTGCCATGGGGAAAGAATAGCAAACAGTGAACCATAATGACCTCCAATGTTTGAAAGTTTTCTGAATTTGTGTGTTTCTTTACCCAGAAATACAGAGTTTATTGTCTCTTTTACAGTTCTGTTGAAATGTGAGAGACGATCTTTGTATCTAACAGGCCTAGAAGAGGTTTAGGGCATGTCTACACTTAAACCACTACAGAGTCACAGCTGCAGATGTGCTGCTGTAGCACTTCAATGTAGACACTACCTACACCGATGGGAGGGGTTCTTCGTTATAAGGACAGTCCATATTTTACTGTACTACAGCTCCATAGGACAGCGTTTCTCAAACTGGGGTCGCCGCTTGTGTAGGGAAAGCCCCTGCCAGGGGCCGGTTTGTTTACCTGCTCCGTCCGCAGGTCCGGCCGATCGCTGCTCCCACAGGCCACGGTTCGCTGCTCTGGGCCAATGGGGGCTGCTGGAAGTGGTGCGGGCCGAGGGATGTGCTGGCTGCCACTTCCAGCAGCCTCCATTGGCCTCCAGCGGCGAGCCGCGATCGGCTGGACCTGCGGAAGGGGCAGGTAAACAAACCTGCCCGGCCTGCCAGGGGGCTTTCCCTACACAAGCGGTGACCCCAGTTTGAGAAACACTGCCATAGGAGGAGGGGTCCGATTTTTCCAGTACTGCACAATACAGAGTCTAGCTGCTAATAATAATAAAAAAAAGCAATCCTTCTCACCTAGTTGTAATTCAGGAAAATTGCCAAAATTTCTCTAAGGATCTGATATACAAAGGTGCTGAGCACTCACAGCTCCAGTTGACTTCATAGGCGCTGTGGGTGCTCAGAACCTCTGAAGAAAATCAGGCCTATGGTTTGTAATCTAGCAACTGTCTGAAATGGTTTTTAAACCCTGAAGCCATTTCTTTCATAGGTTTGAAACCGGTAATTCCTTGGGAACAGAAATTCCCAACTGTAACAGTTGCCATCTTATTTTTCTCACCCTGTTTCCTAAAGCCCCTCGGTCTGATCTATACACATTTATTGTTCTGGTATAACTATTTTGCTTAGGGGTATGGTTTTCTACTGCCGTAGTTTACCAGCACAACATCTAGCATGCCTCATGATGGTATACCTTATTCCTCTTCTTGTGTGGAAATAAGCTACACTGGTTAAGGCACCTTTATACCAATATAACTGCATCCACACTGGGAGGGATCATTCCACATTAACTGTACTGGTATGGTCAAAGCAGAACAACTTTGGTGTTAAGATGAGGCCTTGAAGTATGCATTGCTATTTACTCTCTGGACTGAGAAACTGACTTAGCATTTGATACAATAGAAAAATCACTATGTAGAACTTAAAAAAATTCTATTTATGACCAGACATCGTATTTGTGACATACCAGGGTACAATCCAGACCAATGAGTATCTGTGTCACCCCTGCCCTGTAATGTGTGGTGTCCTTTACAATGCCTTGCAAGCTTACAAATAGCATCCAGCATGTAAATGACTGTGTGTGTGCTGCCTCCAGCCAGCCACATCTTGGCTCTTACCAACCTTAAAGATTACCACAGGGTGACCTCAACACACTTCCAGTCTCATATTTCCCCCCAGAAATGTGCTTCCTGACCTGCCCAGCCCTGTCTTCAACAGTATGAATATATTAAGTCTGTTATTCCTTTAAGGGAATAATATGCACACAACTTGTAACCCCAAATAGAGTTGCCCTGATACATCAACTTGAACATGCTGGATTAGATAAAAGAGTAAAACAAGTTTATTAACTACAAAGAGATAGATTTTAAGTGAGTGCAAGTAATGAGGTGGCAAAATTAGAAATGATTACAGTACAAGAAAAATAAGGATAAAACATTTACTGATGTCTGACAAACTATATTAGATTCAAAGAAAAGTTTGACTCCCCTCAGAGTCCAGCACTTGTTTCCTTTGTCTCTTCAGGTGCAGTGAATGCAAGAGAGGGAGGAGTATCTTGGGGGTTTGTCCCTCCTTTTTATAGTTTCAGTCCCCCTCATGACAAACATTTCCAGCTGAGAACCAGGATCCAAATAGTCTAAGTAGAAGGGTATTCCCTGACGTTTTTTTCACCTGTTTGAACATCTTTTGTCTTCCCTTCCTGCATGATGACGCTGTTTACTGCTTACATGCAAATTAAGTAGAGCACATATTCCTTTGTTTAGGGCAGACCTGTTTGCCAATTTCTGTTTGGGCAGGGCTGCAGGGTTTGGAACATGCAGGGGAATATTATAACTTCACATACACTGTTGCCCCACATATTTTACTAGGACAATACTGACCAGCAAATTATGAGTTTTCAAATGATACGTTACAAGACATACTTTATACAAAGATTACTAAACGCTGTGTAGGGGTGTATTCTGTTATAGTATCACACTTATAAAAATAAACTTCATAACATTTAAGTTAAACCACAAAAATTAAAATCTTCAAGCAAATAGATACTCAGAAAATTCAGCCCTTTTCATCTATTTGCTCTTCTAGGAAAAACAAATGCCAATTATACCAGCCAAAAAAAAAAAAAAAAAAAAATCAGCATAAGGATTTTTCAGCTTCTGTGGAAAAAGGTAGTGTTTTCTCTGCCATAGGAAATATATAACCTTATTAACAGAAGAGCTACTTGTCCTTTGCTTTTGGATTACATATTTTTCCTGCTTTCTTATTTCCTTGAAGTCACACATTAAACTCTCAAATTCAAGTAGCCTGGATACTGCATGACAAAAGGAGTTCATTGTCTCAGCGAGTCACAGTAAGCTAGATGGAACAACTTAATACAGAATGTTCTCAGAGAAGTGGGTGCCATTGATTTACCATAAGTCATTTCTAAGATTGTGACCTGGGAAATAATTCCTGTAATGGATCATTAATCTAACCCTGTGTCACACATGGAACATGTTCAAAGGCCACATCTATGCAAAGTATAAATTAATTTGTTCCTCCAGAGGCAACCTGGGAGTTAGTTTGGTGGACATTACTTGCATATATGTCACATTGTTTACTTGGTACTAAACAAAGTAAATGATAGATTAATTTATAAAGCTAGCTATCTTGCAAAAAATCCAACTGGTGGGTCAGCACTTCTTCAAATACGGAGTACGTGTATAGCATACACACCGATCACTTGCTAAAGTTCCCTTTATCACTCTTCTTTATGAGATCTTGCAGACTCCCTTTTTTCAGAAGAGGTGGTGGTGCTAGTGGTACCCTCCATATATCAGAGAGGCTCTTATGGAGAGTATTCTCACACATGCAGTACCTATGCCATCTCAGCTCCCACTAGTGGTATTTGGAATTTGGATGACAGCTCAGACCTGATCCAAAGGCCACTGAAGTCCATAGAAAGACTTCCATTGATTTCAGTAGGTTTTACCT
The DNA here is from genome assembly GCF_002925995.2 of Terrapene triunguis. Taxonomy (NCBI): domain Eukaryota; kingdom Metazoa; phylum Chordata; order Testudines; family Emydidae; genus Terrapene; species Terrapene triunguis. The sequence goes on from NW_020664500.1 coordinate 45,764, forward strand.
CAGACCCCTAATTTGTTTCCCAACTCAGTCATACCTTACTCACAACATGATTCTCTATGTAGTCATCCATGTTCACATGTGGTACCATGATAACCGAATGCCTCATTATCCATAGTCTCTTCAGTCACTCTCATTCTTTATATCTAGATATTTTTCCATGACAATTTCTGTGTGGGGAGTTTTTTCTTCTTTTATGGGCTCATTAAACTTACCACAGGACCATGGCAGACGTTAGCTTTTGGAGACCTGAGATGCACCCTTCGGGTACGTCTACACAGCAATGAGAGCGCTCGAGCTTAAACTCCCTTGCGTCCATACACCAATTGTGTTAACCTAGGGCTTGGACCTAGGGTCCCAGGACCCTGTGGTGATGGAGGTTCCAAGCCCGTGTTAAGCTGGGTCCTAGGGTCTGAACCCTATTGCTTTCCTGTGTGCATGCAGCCCCAGCTTGACTTCGGTCCTGGAAGTCCTCTGGACTGGATTGTATCCCAGAGTTCCTTCAGGCCACGTGTTTAGTCCTCTCTATGCAGGCAATCTGTGATGCAGTCTATTGCACTCTAGTGCAAATGGAAGCCCTTTATGGTGTTCACTGACGCCTCAGACACAGGGCTGGGTGTGGTGCTAATGCAGGTTGATGGAAAAGGAGAGACACACCCCATCGTGTACCTGAGCAGGAAGCCCCAGGAGAAGAACTATGCAGCCATAGAAAAGGAATGCCTGGCCATGGTGTGGGCCCTTAAAAAGCTGCAGCCATATCTATTTGGGTGGCGCTTCACTGTGTACACCGACCATTCACCCCTGACGTGGCTACACCAGATGAAAGGGGCCAATGCCAAGCTCCTGAGGTGGAGTCTCCAGTTTCAGGATTATGACATGAAGGTGGTCTATGTTAAGAGGAGTGCCAATGTTATAGCCGACGCTTTGTCCCGGAGAGAGGGACCGGAACTTCCCCAGGCCATTGGCTAAAGTGGCCCCACTCAGTTCGGTCTTGGAGGGGAGAGAAATGTGACAAAGTGGGATTTTATAAATCTTTTTATGTTGCATGTGAGTCTTACTGTCCTATACTAATACTATGTATACCTCAGTTTCCCAGTGTACTGCACCAATACTTCGGTGGTGGGAATTGGGTGTATGATTTTGCTGAAGCCCTAGGAGCAGGTGAGGCTGCCCAGCTGTTTGCACCTATGTAACCTGAGACCCAGGAGAGGGATGCGACCAGGTGACACCTTTTGCCCAGGAAGCAAGACAAAGAGAAGGAGGAGGAGGAGCAAGAGGGGGGTGTCAGAGGTCAGGTAGCTGGAAGCTGGCAGTCTGCATAATGGGACTGGAAGAGGGGGAGTCCAGGGAGTCTGGCCCAGGACTCTCAAGATGGACTTGGCTGAAAGTCACTGATCTCTGTTCTATGCTGTGTTCCTGTCAACTAATAAACCTTGTGTTTTACGGGCTGGCTGAGAGTCACGTCTGACTGAGGAGTTGGGGTGCAGGGCCCTCTGGCTTCTCCAGGAGCCCCACCCGGGTGGACTCGCTGTGGGAAGCGCACGGTGTGGAAGGGAATGCTGAATGCTCTGACGTCAGACCCAGGAAGGTTGAAGCTGTAGGAGCAGGGATAAGTGATCCCTGAGGGTTGCTGCACCCCAAGCTCTGGGGATGCATTTCACCACTCTGCAGCCAGCAGCAGCAGGGCTAGGGTGTGTGTGCACATTTTTTCTCTGAAACCTGCCTTTTATATCAAACCTCAAAACAAACAGACAAAAATAACTAATAAACCAACCAGCCAAAACCGCTGTCACTGAACGTGCCATTTTCAAAATTAAGAACTGCAAAGTTTCATTTTAATAGTTTAGGACATCAGTCTCCAGGGCTGTTAGTTTTCCTCAGATCACATGCACATGGGCGTTTTCCTGTCAATGTGACAGCCTAGAGTTGGAGAGCCCAGTTCTCAGATTAGATGGTAGATCAGTATAAAACCATCTCACACTGCTGTCATTCTACTGAGACAGCCACCAAAGGAGTTAATTATGCAGTCTATGTACTTATGCTCCTTATGGGCACCTGAGTCCCATCAATAGCACCATCACACTTAGAAAACAGGGTGAGCAGTAGAGTTTTCTCACAATGCAACACATTCATAGGGCTAGGATGTTGACAATTGGAGGGGAGGGACATTTGGCACTGTAGGATAGGGTTACTTTCACAGGCAGCCCAAGGCCCTGCCCCCACTCCACCCTTTCCCCAAGGCCCCACCCTCACCCCACCTCTTTCTGCCTCTGCTCTATCTCTTTCTGCCCCCTCTCCCTAGCACCTGCAGTCCGCCGCTGAACAGCTGATCGGTGGGTGGCTGGTGGGTGCTGAACACCCACTATTTCCCCTCCCCCCCCCGGAGCACCCCCGGAGTCAGCACCTATGGTTACTTTGACTCAGGTCTGTGCACTGCAGTGTGGATGCCAGAGCCCTACGTTCAATCACAGGTCAGAAAATCCTTAATCTAGGGTTAAAATGCAGAGTAGATGCTCAAGCCCAGGGTTCCCTGACATGGGTCAGCTGACTCGAGTCCAACTAACCCTAGGCATACATTGCTGTGTAGACATACCCCTTGACTTCCATAGAACAGGCTCAGACCTTTGGACATCGGTCCGCACAAGCAGGGAAAAAATGACAAACGGTATTCAATCCTCTTTCCCTGACGATAGAGTTTCATTTCTGGAGCTCTGAATCAAGCTTCAGAGCTGAATTCTGTCTTCTTGTAATGAGCCCACTGGGGCAGCCTTGGAGAACAGTGGTTAAATTATCATGACAAATATTAATCATGTTTAAATTGAGTTTAGAAACTATAGCCTGGCATTTTCAGTCCATCTTGTGATTAGCTATTTTCACAATGATTTGGCTCCTTCTGACCTAGAACTGGAAAATAAGCCATTTTTGGTGTTGGCTTGACTTGGAATCAAAACTACAGCAGAGGTTCTGATCAGGGATTTAACTCCAACCCTTCCTACTTTCAAAGATTCAGGAAAAAAAAAAAAAAAAAAAAAACCCCAACTTGAAATAGTTCTCCTTCTGACTGATCTTTAGGATTATTATGTAGGAGTGGCAGGTAATTTGCCAGTCAAATATATTTTATCTGGACCATTTTGTTCTATGTATGTTAAAAAACAAAGGAAATTAATTACAGCAAGGTGCATTAAAATAACATCGATAGTTAACAAAAATACCCCTAAGTGAGTTTAGATTTAAGGTAATAACTTCATTCTTTGCTTACTCCACTCAGCTTCTGTACGGTAGATTTTAACATGTAGCCTTCTTTTGGGGCTCTTAAAAATAAAAGGATAACTTTACAAACCATATTAGATGCAATTCCTAAGCACAACTAGGTTGGCTATAACTCAGAATTTTCCTTGCTTTTGTGGCTTCAAAAGCAGGCAGGACTCATTTCTGTAAAATACATAATATAATTCCATGTACCAAATGTTTAACAATGGATGTTTCTCACATTTGCAGACACGTAAAATTTTAGTATATAATGAAATTTCAAGTAAAGATTAAGCTAAAAAACTATTGTGGAAGAAAAAGAACATATAGTTCAGTCAGATGGCTGCATACTGTTCTCACTGCTTATGATTCAACCATAATTACCCCCAAAGCCTTTACCTGACCGATAGTTGTGGAAGCTTATGTTTACCTGGCACTGCAGGGTAGCTAGGAATGTATTTGAATTCCCGAATGATTTCTTTTGAAAGTAGGTTTATTTAAACACCATCAACAGCTACAGAAGAAAGGATCCAGTAACAACACTTAGAAACGTAAGTGTTCCTAGGAAACTGGGCAGAATACATGGCACATTTTAAAAGAGGAACTGTAACTTCATGTTCTTTCGAGTTACATAATTGGAGGACAATGAAATAATCACCTCCCTGCAGTTAAAAAACAAAGTGGACAAAAATCCCCAACCACAGACATTGTTAATCTTCACACCCACCGCCTCACCTTAATTATGTGAGATCATTGATTACAGCAGTGGCCTGGCAATGAATTTGATGGACTGACAAAATAGAGCATTTAGACATGGGATTATTTTCCCTCTGAATCCTGTCCCCCATGTTTTATGGTTTGAATTAAACTGAATCTGAAACCAAGCCATCCCTGAGCCTCTTTGACCATCTTTAATAGCTCATCATTGCTAACGATTGCCACACAGCAGTATTGGAGATACTAATTATTCCAAATAGGGGAAATTACCTATGGTATCTCAATGATCACAGTATCATAACTGGATAAATGCTGCTCTTTTAATGGAAAACACTGTACACAAGTAATCACAGAAGTGTCCCAACAGATTATACTTCCAAGGAGCTGATCTTTACAGAGTCCCTCTCTATCTTATCTAGGGAAGCCATAGTGAAGCAATTTATGCTTGAACAGGCACTTGGCAAGACTGCCTGAGACCATGTGTTTGTGCTTCATATTTTGCCCCATAAACAACCACCTAGCATTTGTCAGTTTAAAATAAGGATAATCAACTCCACAGATGGTAATTGGCCCCTTTAGGCCATTACACCAGTCTCTTGTGTTGCCTATTGCAGAGGAAATGATGGGCCCGCAGATATTGCAGTAGTGTATGGTACAATATATGACAAAGACATTGTCAACAGTTATTTTGTTTGTCTGTGAAATCCAGGAGCTGGGGAAATGTTCCTCATTGAAATCGGATGGTATAAATATGAATTATATGGTAAAATAAGCTCACCAAGTTGCTGTTCAAGCCTGATTATCATAGCAAAGAGAAACTACTCTACAATCTCCATCAAGGGGCCTCATCGGGTAATGAATTCCCAAGAAATATCCTGTGCTGAGGTGGTTATGGATGTTATAAGCTGACAATTAAGATAAATAGGTGTATTGATTTTCAATTGGCACAGGGAATTTCTAGAGAATGAATACTGAATGCTATACAATATAGCTAATTGGGCTGTTTTCGCAGTTAATATATGCTGCATCTGTTGCAGGGCCTACATACAGTCAGTTTGTGGATTCTGACCAATATACAAATGAAAGCCTTGTATCTATCTTGTATTCGATGCTGACAGGCTTTGCCATGACAATTCATGTTGGCCTGAGTGGCTAACCAAAAATTCAGGGTCTTGCAGGTTGTTTCAGTTACTATGAGAAATTGATTATGGAATCTGGCACCTTTGATATGATCTTGTTTACTTACGAGGAATGTGCAAAGCCCTCGTTTCCCTGAACACAGGAGGAGCCAAACGGGCTCACAGATCCAAACCTATTTTTGCCAGCCCCAACCCCAGCCTCAACAGTCCTTTCTCTAGGTTTTTGCAGGACCACACACTCAATACTTGGTCAGTCTGTGTCTGGCTTTCTGCTCCTTCTGTGTCTGTTTCTGTGCTGTCTGTCTTACTCTCCCCACCCCACCTCTACCCAAAGACAACTACTAGCCAAGTTCTTCACCCACATAGTTCTATTTTGTGGGCAGACTTGCACATATCTTAGTTTGGGGCTGTGACATGCGCTTGTGTTTGGGTTTAGACCTCCTAGAGTTTCTTTCATTTAACCTGAGTGAAGTGCAGCTGTTAACCTCACCAGTTTCAAAGGTTTAACCCAACTTATAATGTTATTCTCCATGGAAAATACAACTCCAGATGGCACTGTGATTAAAACTGTAAGTACAGATATTGACTCAGTTCCTTGAGTGCAGTGTGGCCACTGCACCCCTGCTGGATTCTAGCCCTAACCCTGACCTAACCGGCTATGGAAAGATGACCCTACTAGAGGGGTGTAACAGACTTTTTGTCTGAGAGCACCCCCACACAGCAAGACCTGGCTTTGCAGCCTTCCTGCCTCAATTTCCCCGCAACTATCTTCAGCCAACCTCAGTCATAGAGGTGACTTGGGCCTCTGGCAGAGCCACTTTAAAGCATTCAATCTCTTTTGAGGTGACAGAGCCCCTTAGCCCCAAAACAATATCAAAATGAGAGTTTTCAGCCCCACTGAGCTCAACTGTATGCCCCCCTCCTTCTTGGCAGGCTCCCAGGAGCAACGTAGTCTAGTCACTGGTATTTGGGCTCCAATCAACCTAACCATCCAGGTCAGGTCTACCATCCTACTAAGGTCCTCTGGCAGGCCATAGCCCTCAGCCAGTTCCTAGCTTCAGGCCAGCCCACAAGCCTCAGGCTCCTCTTGGGCTCAAGTCTTTACACATCTCCCCAAACCTGGCCACACCAGCTTCCTTCTGCCTAGACTTCCTCCTGGCTTCAGGCTTTGGCTTCCCAGGTGTGTCTATACTGCACACTAAGCCCAGGCTTGTGGGCTCGGTGGTTCCAAGCCCATGCTTGAGAGTCTACACTGCATTGTAACCCTGGGTTTACAACTGCTGGGCCTGGGTCTTACAGCTGTGCTAATGCATCTGTTGCTGATGCCATCACATCCATACAGTACTATGCAGACCTTCTAACTTGAGCCTGTGGCTTGAGCTGCAGCCATGCCCCAAAATGACAGGGCTTGGACCTGAGTCACAGCAGGACTCAGTCTCTGATCCACCCCTCTAGCAGAGTCCTAGGACCCAAGTCAGACTGATTTGTGTGTGAACAGAAGGGGGGCTTTGGGCTTATACCTGAGTCTATCCCGGATGTAGTGTGGAATGCACAAACCCAGCTTCTTATCTAACATTGGATAGCCTGTCTACTTTTCTCCCCAGTCAGAACCCAATCTCTTTTTAAGTCTCACACCCTGCAAAGATGTAGCAGGGCAGGGCTAAATGAACAGGGGCTGACTAGTCCAAGGCCTCCCGGCTCTTAAAGTGGCAGGCCACCCTGTTACAGGAGGGCTCCAGCAACAGCATAGAGCTGGCATAAGGGTTGTGGCCAGGGTTTCTCTCTTACTGATCCCCAGCTGCTGTACTGGCCCTTGGGGGCATTGGGCAGCTGGAGTAACTTACAAGGTTCCTCTAAGTTGTTACTTAGGAGCAGTGCCGTAACAAGGGCGCGCAAAGCTGAGGGGTGCAAGGGCTCACCTCTGCTCCGCCTCCATCTCCTCCCCTGAACACTCCACCCCACTCTGCTTCTCAGCTCCCCCCCCCGGCCTCCCGCAAATCAGCTGTTCGTGTGGGAAGCCTGGGAGGGCGGAGAAGCAACCGGCAGCGCGCTCAGGCCGAGGGAGGCGGAGGGGAGGTGAGCTGGGGCGGGGAGCGTAGGGCCGGCTCTAACTTTTTTGCCGCCGCCCCAAGAAAAAAAAAAAAGGCGAGAGGGGGGCGGTGCTGCCATGGAGCGAGTCACGAGCGCGGTGCGGCCGGAGGAGCCAAGGTGGGGGGCGCGCAATTTTATATTCTTGCCTCGGGTGCAAAAATAGCTAGTTACGGCTCTGCTTAGGAGTGACCTGTCATGCAGCCAGCCCAGGGGATTGGGGGAGTGCAAAAGCCAGCATTTTTACACATGCACACACACCCTTTGCATGGATTTCACTGAGCACTCGCTGGCCACAGCTGAGAATCCCGGCCGCACACAAACAAATGCAACATATGAATGTTGCCAAAGTAAATGATTTTCTAGCTTTTGCACAGTGAGCCAACTGTGAAACATTGACTTTTCAGTGGCTTCTGAAAAAATGGACCATATCGTTTTGTGAAACGCAATTTTCAGTGTTCACAGTTTTATCACTTAATTGCCTTGCCTCCAGCTGCTCCCCCTGCCATGCCCTTTGAAAGGATTACCATGCAGAGGTTTGTATGCAAATTCCCACCAGAGGCAAAACTACTTGTATTTCCATTGATGGTTGATTGAGTGTTTTAGTCTAAGTTAGTGATCTCCTAATTGAGACAATACACAAGGGGCAGTTAAAATAAAAATTAAGCTAGCTTCATTTCATAGTTGGAAAGGGGGTATATTAATAGGTTAAAAATAATTAAGGGAATCTTTTCAAAAGAAATATGGCCCATCCTAAATAGAAGTGGATTTGTTTGCAATGCTTATTGTACCAGGTCTCCTTAGCCCCTCACAGTAGCGTAGCGGGGCAGCCGCCCCTTCCCCACCGAGAAGCAACCAGCTGTGTGCTCAGGCTGAGGGAGGCGGAGGCGGAGCGGAGGAGAGCTGGGGTGGGGAGCGTAGAGCTGACTCTAACTTTTTTGCCGCCGCCCCAAGAAAAAAAAAAGTGAGGGGGGGGGGCGGCGCTGCCGCGGCGCAGCTGGAGGAGCGAGTCGCGAGGGGGGCGCGGTGTGGCCGGAGGAGCCCAGGGGCACCTTTTTAATTTTACTCACCCAGGAGCGAGAAAAAAAAAGGCACCACCCGCTGCAGCGCTTTTACTGACAGGGCGGCGCTCCGGGTCTTCGGCGGCGGGACCTTCACTCGCTCAGGGTGTCTTCGGCGGCACTGAAGCTTCATCACTGAAATGCCCCTCACCAGACATTAATTCATCATTTTGCTAATTGTTAGTGCAAGGTCTTCCATCCAGATAATAAAATGTGCTAATTGAAAATCGGAATTCCAAAGTCAGGAAAAGTAGTGCCAAATAACCATATATTTAGGCTCATTACTTGGAGCTGCAATTTTGCCAATACCTAATTGAAGTATTTCTTTTCATGCCTCTCAAACCACTGCATTTCAAATGGTGCTTGCTGTAGCAACTATTTTTTATCATCTACTTGCTTTTTTTTTCCCCCCCTCCTTTTTCTTTTTTCTTTCAGAAAGAAATATTCACAGAAATTAAAGAGAACAAAGTCCTGGCTTACTCTCTAGGACATGCCCTTTTTTTGATAGAAAGTTATTTTGCTGAATACGAAATGACTCAGGGAATAATATGCCAGTAGGCCAGGAAAGTAACATTTCATTTGGATTTGTAAACATTCCTAATTTTATGTCAGGGTCATATTTGGCTTTTTACCATTCAGAAGTGTTAGATGCGAATAGAAGAAAGTACACATTGTAAGTGATGTCATCAAATTTATCATGATATACTCTTCAGGTGGTAAATAGAGTTTAAATTCTCATCTGTGAATCTGGACAGTAGAAAAGAATCAAGGGTAAGATTTTCAAAGTCACAAGACACAAATAAGAGTTCGGTTCCAAACTTTCAGTGGGAGCTGGGTGCCTAAACTGCCCTTTCAAAGGCACAAAGTCTCCCCTTATATCCATGAGGAGGAAGGTGAAAAGCAAATGGAGGGGTAACTGAAAAGAGTAAGACATGAAGCATAGGTAGAGGGATTTAAAAAAATAAAAATAAAAAAAATCAGATATTTAGATGATGGGGGGAAACAAAAAAAAAATCCAGCAGCATCCCTAAAGTAAGGGTCCATTCCTATTGTCCTTGAAAGTCAATGGTAAAACCTCCTGGACATTATCCTTGCCAAGATTTTGCCCAAAATTGGCATTATCTGGAGCAGAAGGCCCAATGACTGAATATTGCTCTTATGGTTTAAGGTGCCACAAGGATCCCTTAATAGAATGGCAGATGATGTGTTGCTGGTACATTTTTCCTTATATTGCTGCACAAAGGGATGAAGTGGCATAGGCTGTGTCAGCTACAGCTATAAAAATTAGCTCCGGGCTATTTTATTTTAACTCTGCAGAATGTTTTATTTTTAAGTTAGCTGATTAAAATGCCCCAGAGCTCATCTACCAGATAAAGACAAGATGAATATCCAGAGAAACAGAAAGAAAACAAAAGGGAATGGATAGAGCCATAGAACTTACCCTAATTCTCTGTGAAGGGATTTGTGATCTTGGTTATTTCATGAGGCCAGTACAATTCAAAAAGTAACTCTGAGATAGCTTACTGAAACACACTACGGTAAGTTTCTTGGTTTGTATAACATAAGAGATTTAATAACCCTGAGAAACCTAATAACCACCGACAGCAACTAATTAGCTAATAAGATCATTAATTTCATTATTCCAGGGGTATCAGTTTCCTGCATCATTTATACGGATTTCATTTGTAGTTTTGAAGCTTATGAGGTTTTCATAATCAGGAAAGAGAAACTCTAAATGATTATTAATACTAAATGATTATTAACAACATGAGCTGCCAATAGGATATGGTCCCTTGTATTTCAATTCAGTGCTTAATATTCCACACACTAAATTGCAGGCACGTTTACTGAGAATGCATATACAAATCAACCACTTGTATGTACAAGTAGCCAATTATGTGTCTAACTGGCCATTGTTTACATGTTATGGATAAGTACATGGATTGCAGTAGCATCTATTGACTTCAGCCCTATTGTGCTAATTAGGCAATCATCTTGCTTTGCAAAAACAAGAATGATAGCTATCAAGTTTGCAGCAGCATGTGTAAGTCCGAGTCCCTTGTAGTTTTTACAGTAGAAATAAGGATAAGACCAGCTTTCTGTTTAAAACTCAACTCTAAGTGCTCTAAAATCTATGCAGTTACTTGGACTGCCTTGAAATTTAGTGAGCCTTATGGGGGCATGAGATACAGCCAGTGATCCAAATTTGGGGCCATTTGTCCGGGTCTTCCCATGATATAGCCATCTGTAAAAAAAAAAAAAAAAAAAAAAA
>NW_020664500.1:61286-97160 GCF_002925995.2 Terrapene triunguis
ATTAAACCACTTAATTGTTCAGGGGCCTTAGGATTTCAGTGTATATGTATACATTAAAATTCACCATGCCACAATAAAGCATCTAGTTTCTTTTATAGATCCTCCATTCCTTTTCCTATTTCTACATTTTTAAAACAGTTTTTTCTTAGTCACACAGTGCCACATTTGTATGTAAATCTATCACAAGAAGTTATACCTAAAATAACCCCAAGCTCCTCTCAGAACAATGTCCACATCCCCAGCACTCGGATCTCCTGATATAGGATTCTACTATCAAGTTTCCTCAAAGGAGTTTATAAGAACAAATCTTTAGTGAATAAGATTTAAATACAGACCAGTATACAGAAAGCTGTAACATTAGAAGGTCACTTTGTATAATTATTTTCAGTGCAACATAAATGGAAAAAACAGATATGTACTTGACTTTGACATTTCCCATGCTGATGCTATTCAATCTGAAGACAGGGCAAGCTAAGGTGACGAATGCAAATAGGCAGGGCCGGCGCTACCATTTAGTCAAACTAGGCAGTTGCCTAGGGCGCCAAGATTTGGAGGCGCCAAAAAGCGGTGCCCCCAATTTTTATTTATTTATTTTTAAAAACAGCGTTCCTACGCCCCCTCCCCGAGCGCACGGTCACCGCTCCACTTCTCCCGCCTCCCAGGCTTGCGGCGCCAATCAGCTGTTTGGCACTGCAAGCCTGGGAGGGAAGGAGAATTAGAGCGGGGGCGACGTGCTCGGGGAGGAGGTGGAGCAGAGGTGAGCTGGGGTGGGGAGCTGCTGCACAGCTCCCGGGGGGGGGGGGGGGGGGCGGCGGGGGGGGGCGGCGCCGGGGGGGGGGGGGGGGGCGGCGGGGGGGGGGGGGGGTGCAAGGTGGAAGTTTCGCCTAGGGCGTGAAACTTCCTTGCACCGGCCCTGCAAATAGGTGAGTAGAACACATTACTATTGCATGTTGTTGTATACTGTTTCACAGATGCAAACATTTTGAGACTGAAATGCTGTGAAGTATTGAACAGATGATTGGCAGGTTTGATGTGTATAAATGTTACCCTCATTAAAATTTGAGAGAGGCACTCCACAATAAAAACCTGAACTGGGACTCATCTTTCTGCTCCTCCCCCAGTGCCGGTGGAGCAGGCAATAGACACTAGGGGTTATCCACATGCACGGCAGCTGAATTCAGTGTGTGAGTGGCAGCTATATTGCATGGTTTAGGCAGGAGGTGGGCCACACTGGCAGAGGTGTGTTGGTGAGCTGAGGAGATGGGGATTAGTTTAAAGAGTGTCACAGAACGATTGTGATCTGAGATCAGGGCTTGTGCCCCACCCCCATGTGTGCGGAAAGGGGAGCAGGTGTACCCGGAGGAGCTAGTCTGCATCATTTACTGCAAAATGGTGGTGTTACACTAGCAAGACACTGGGGATAGTTGGGGGGAGCAGCCTGAGTTTAGTGATGGGTAAGGGAAAGTGTAGGTTCAGGAGTGCAAGGACAAGGCTTCCCTGACCCACTGCAGCTCCCTGCCAGGCCAGACGAGACCAGCCTGGCTTGCTCCCACAGCCCTACCTAAATCCTGAACCCTTGCCAGCTCAACATTTCCTGTCAGATCCTGGCACTGAGAGGAGCTGCCGGGGGCAGTATCTATAGGTGAAAAGAGGCACAGCTGTTCCTAAAACGAATACTGAAACAATCAGCCCTTCTAGCTGATCGTGTTAGCCCCCATGAAGTCCCTCAAAGTCTGTGCTAGAGCAATAGCCACATATTAGCCTGTAAAGTGATCAGGTACCTACTTTCCCAGCTAATAATCTGGTATGTCGCTTTCCCCTCTCTTCTCTATCTCTGGTCTGCATGAGTCCTCAGAGTCCTTCCACACCTGCAGCCGTGTGTGTGTGTCTCTCTCTCTCTCCCCCTCTCTGAGGCTGATCCTCCATATTATTCAAAGCTAAAGAGATCTCTGTGTTCAGTCTACACAACAGGCTATAATCTTTGACTGCCTGGATTTGTTACAGGGAAGGAAACATGAAAAAAGAGACATCTCACCAGGGAAGAGCAACAAGGGGAAACTCGGAAAATGGCATTGTTAGATATTGCTACAGAATTAAGTTTCTTGTAGGAAGCATTAAGCCTCATGAGCGCTTAGCTTTACTCCAGCCACTTTCACCAGCATGATCCAGGCATCTAAAGTAGCGAATAAGCCCAGTGTAGATTTTTTCTAACTATGTCCTTTTAGAAGTTCACACCTCTGCCCGCAAAGCTGGGCAATACACCCACAATGATATGTACTTTGCACCAAGGGAGAAACCTCTCAAAAGTGAAGAGTGGGTGCAGTTTCTGAGTGTTAAGATTTAACAGCCACTTTTCCTGGGAAAACACTGCCTCACCAAGCCAGCCTGCTGAGCAGATCAAGGGCCGCATTTAGGCTGATCTCTCTTTCGCAACATGGATGTGTTTGGCAATAATCTAAAACTCAAGTGGATTATAAGTATGAACTTTTTTTATTTGTTTGCAAAACCTTCAGAAGACGATTGCACTTCTGAATGTTACATGGTTGGGGTCAGTGAGCAAATATTGCGTTGCTGGGCTACTTGTACTGAATGTTGTAATCCAGACTGCTCTAATTCTCTCTTTTCCTGGCGCAGGCCTCTCGTCGCCCTTCTAAATCTGTTTCTTTGCCTTTCAGTTTCAGATGCATCTACACACAGAAGAGACCCGATTCTCTACTAGCCCTGGCCTTATTTAATCATTTGCATCTCTGCCAAGTGAGTGTAAAATGCCCCTGACATGGGGGTAAATTATCCACAACTATTCCACTATCCTCCCCCCCCCCACCCGCTTTCCTGAATCTCTGCATAAAGGCTGAGGCACAGGCTAGATTCAGAGAGCATTGCACATAGATAAACGTCAAGAACCCTGAATGCAGGTGAGAGTGACAGCTCCCAGCCAGCTTTAAAGAAAGGGGACTGCACAATTCTTCATAAGCACACCTATAATACACCCAAAATACAAACAGTGTTTGGAATATTTTTTAAATAGCCTTTAAAGCCTAAAGCCATTGGGTAAATAAGTCTGCCAGTTTTTCTTCCTAAACAGAGTCGCACAACTCTGCTGTTCTTCCTGATATTGCCAACTCAAAGTGTTCAAAAATTGCAAGTCAGACCCCGCTTTGTATTTAGGTTCTCGGCTTTGAGACTTTTCTTGGGTCACATTTGTAAACTCATTCCCTACAAGGGCTAGAAACTTATTTTTATCTGAAATGAAAACGGAGATTCTCACTACTGCACCAGCAGCTGTGATTTTAAGATAAACACCACATATCAAACATACATTACAATCTAAAATTGTAGCATAACATCAGCATTTCTATACCTTAGCACAGGGGTTCTCAACTTTTATCTTTCTGATGCCCCCCACAAACATGTGATAAAAACTCCAGGTCCCACCTATGCCACAACAACTGGTTTTCTGCATATAAAAGCCAGGGCCGGCATTAAGGGGTAGCAAGCAGGGCAATTGCCAGGGGCTCCATGCCATAGGGAGCCCCACGAAGCTAAGTTGCTCAGGCTTCTACTTCTACCCAGGGTGGCAGGACTCAAGGCTCCAGGCATCAGCCCTGCGTGGCAGGGCTTAGGCTTTGTGCCCCGGGCCCCAGCGAGTCTAACACTGTTCCTGCTTGGTGGACCTCCTGAAACCTGCTTGCAACCCCCTAAGGGTCCCTAGGCCCCTGGTTGAGAACCACTGCTTTAGCACACATGTAAAAACTAGTGAGCATGCCCAGTAAGTACCACACCCTTCTTCAGCATGCTTAGAGGAGTCAGAATGGCCTAGAAGATAGAGCACTGGCGTAAGACTCAGGAGACCTGAGGCCTTGGCTCTGCTACTGGGTGATATTAGGCACTTCACTGCCCTGTGCCTTGGTTTCCCCACTGTAAAATAGGAATAATGATACGGACCTCCTTTGTAAAGTGCTTGGAGAACTACTGCTAAACAGTGCCATAGAAGAGCTAGCCCTCCTACCTGCGTCACCTTGCACACTGCATGTGTGCAGGGGCACAGAATTTGAACAAATCCATTCCTGCTCCCATGGCTTCTCCTGCTTCCTGTAAAGAAAAAAAAAAAAAGCTGCATTATAGAGCCTGTGGGTTACACTACCATTCTGACTAGCATTTTTCACCCACTTTGCCCAGATGTGACTGACTTTGCAAGGTAGGAAAGAATCAAGCCCAAGGTGTTTCTTAAAACTTCTCTAGATTAAGGAGCTACAAGTTTCGAGATTAAATATAAAAATATGGACAAGTATTTGGGCTGTCTACCTTAAAGGACCTTGCAGCGGGGTAATACCTTGAGTTAGTAACCCCTGAAGGCCTATCCCAGGGCTAGAGTGTAGCTGCCTGTTTAGCAAGTGCTCAGGGTAGGAGTTGGGGGAGGGGGGGGGAGAAGCACAGAGCACAAGGAACCTTTCCCTTTGCATGCCTCAAGCTGAAGCCAGGGGAGTACATTAGGGAGTAAAGGGATTGCCTCCAGCATTACATATCTAGGGGTACACACCACATTCAAGAGGGGAAGGTGGAGCATCATGTGCTTGGATAGGGATTTTGCATAGTGCCTCAGTGAGCTCCCTCTGAATTGGTGCCGCTGTGCACCATCTCCTACTCTGGCCTGTGTCTAAAAGTCACAATTTAGATCCAAGTGAGCTATTTGGATTTTTGACTGCAGTCACTATAGAGAAGGCAGCAGGACTGAATTGCCCAACCTCCCACCTTTCTGATTGCCTCGCCAAGGAGCTTCTTTGGGATCTTTTCAAACACAAACCACAAGGTAGGGTGGGATATTATTCAGAGATGTAAACAAGCAGGACTAGTTAAGGACTGTAGCACCTTCATTTGCCAAAGCATCTAGGGAACAGGAACTCAAACACAAGCAAAGCAACATAGGGCAGCTTGGGGATCTGAAAGGAACCCAAAGCTGTCACAAGATCTGAATAATATAGTTTACTATAACCCACACACACCCACACACACCCACCCCTGCTCCTGTTAAGGCTGCAATCAGAGATATCAAAATTTAACCACTGCTGTATTCCTGAGCTGACCAAGGCCCTGAATGAGCAACACTGCTGAGCACATGCCTAACTGAAGTCAAATGGAATTACTCATGTGTTTGAAGTTAGGCACATGCTTAAGTACCTTGCTGAATCGGAGGCCACGGGCGTTCTGTACTAAAGGAGGAGAGAATAAGGAGTTCAGTGGTTCCAATAATCTTCTCAGTGGTTGGATGTTCATTCCACACCAAACTTCAGCTGTTTGAAGTTTCCCCATCGTGAAATGGTCTCCAGTGCTGGAATGGGGGTGGCGGGCACCATGGGGAAGAGCAGTTACACAGCAGCATCTTTCTTCCACTGCAGACCTGCCAGAAGCCTCTTGCAGGAACAAAGCTCATCAATGTGGGATCAAAATGTGTCATTAGCTGGACACATTCAATAAACCTCTCTCCACAGTCTTCTCCCCTGAAGCAGAGAGCTGAGTGTTGAACATTACTGCTGCTTGAAACAGCTTCAGGGTCACAGAACATGGAGAGAAAGTTAACTGCAGGTGCCATAGGATAAAACTAAGCCCCAGGAGCCAATTAGGATGACCAGACAGCAAATGTGAAAAATCGAGACAGGGGGTGAGGTTAATAGAAGCCTATATAAGAAAAAGACCCAAAAATCAGGACTGTCCCTATAAAATTGGGACATCTGGTCACCCTAGAGCCAATACATCTGATCTGGCCATGCTGCCAGCACTGAAGGGTTTGGGAGAGTGCTTCTTAGAGGCAAAAGGCTGCGTCTTGGCTGATTTCCAGAGGGTCTACACCAGGGATCGGCAACCTTTGGCACGCGGCCTGCCAGGGTAAGCACCCTGGTGGGCCGGGCCGGTTTGTTTACCTGCCGCATCCGCAGGTTTGGCCGATCACGGCTCCCACTGGCTGTGGTTTGCCGCTCCAGGCCAATGGGAGCTGCGGGAAGCAGCAGCCACCACATCCCTCGGCCCGCGCCGCTTCCCGCAGCCCCCATTGGCGTGGAGCACTGAACCATGGCCAGTGGGAGACACGATCGGCTGAACCTGCAGACGCAGCAGGTAAACAAACCGGCCTGGCCCGCCAGGGCGCTTACCCTGGCGAGCTATGTGCTAAAGGTTGCCGATGCCTGGTCTACACTATCTTTTCCTGTGGACTATTGGTCAATCCTTCATTTGCAGATGAGGCTTCTTTGTGCAGTGGTGCTACGCTGACACCATGCAAATAATGATGCAATTTCTGTTGCAGTAAAACCATGGAGTTTTGAGAATAAGTTTCTTCCTTCCACATGTTTTCAGATGAAACAGCAGCACAGGGTCCAAAGAGATGGTGCTTCATTCCCTTCCATAACAGGAAACATGCCATAACAGACCGATCAACTTTCTTGATGCCCTAGGGATAATCAACTTTTTCTGTGAATCATTTATATATTGAAATGGAAACAATATGGATAATATTTGGTGGATTAAATTAGCTGGTGCCTATGGTATTTGCAGCTTATAAATGAAACAATTTTCTATTTGTCTTGCAATTTTAATTTAGAATAAACGCTTTCAAAATACAGGGGGAAAAAGAGCATTGCAGGTGCTTTCTCCAATGTGACAAGATAGTTTCCCCTAAGCCTGCATTCAGCTCCAAACTATGCACCCTCTGTAGAAAGCCATCCCCAGTAACTGATTAACAAATGCTGCTCTCAGGCTGAATTACACAGGAACTCCTGTGCAGGTATATCAGCCAGTCATATTGTCACTAATTATAACCACCTCATTAAGTGCTATTACAGCAAATACAAATTCATTTATAATTAATGAACAATTAAGTGGTCATCAGAGACTCTGCATTAAGCCTCCTGACAGCTAGTAGAAACCAAGCTCAAAAGCTCTCTCCCCCTCCTCTTGCTTAGGATCCGCTAAAAAAGGCGGACCTACAGTGGGCAGTGAAAAGGTCAGGACTCTGGACACAGCTGATAGTGCTTGAATGCATGCTGTTAGTGGTTTAGGAGTTTCAAGTAGTAACTATTAATGCCAGTTACTATTTTCCATACTCTCCAGAATCCTGAAATTATTTTGTCTATTTTGAAAAGGACAGCCTGCTATCAACCAACAATATGACAGAGGTTCACTGAATTCATCATCACAGCTATGTTATCACGTTTGTTTAGTGGGAAGTCTGCAGATCTTCTGGGCCAAATTATACTCACTAATACCTGTGTATAGCCAGAATAATTCCATTAAAGCCATTTGAGATACTCTAAATTTACACCAGAGCTGGGCCTGTTATTAGCAAAGGCAAGACTGAGGATCAGAAGAGGCTGGCTGTGGCATGTCTGAGATGAGGAGCTGCTATCCCTAGAGGAGGCAATCTCAAGCAGAAGACAAAGGACCTCTAAGAGATGTCCAGAACAAGAGAAGTGGGATCAAACCCAAGCCCAAGAGATCAAAGACTTCAACGCCCTCTGAGAGAGAAGCTGATTGAAGGGTTATCTCAGATGACAGATCCAAGAAATAATACAGCTGAGTGAACCATTGATTTTTCAGTTTTGGTGTCTGACTGAAAAAATACACTAAAAAAAAAAAGGTTATTTTCTAACCAACTGATTTTCCCTCCCATTTTTTCTAGACAAAATGAAAAACCAATAAATAAATAATTGTTCAGGTCAGACCAACCAATTAGAAAATGTTGATTCAAATAGACATTTCATCTTGTAATTTTTTAAATTATTTCCACATTTTTGAAATGGTTGTTTTTCCAGCTGAAATTATTTGCCAAATTTGCAAATTGTTTTGGTGCCTTGACAAATGCATGGCATGTTTACTATCTGCTGAAATATTTTTGACCAACTCTACCTACACCCATTAGCTGCACTACTCTAACATATTTTTCCTCTGACACATGTTTTGCCACTGGAGTGTTTTTGTAGCTGTCTGCAGTCTAGACTCATCTGTTTTTGCAGAAAACATCTTATTCTTTTGTTAATGCACAATGTTAATGTGTGGTGTATTT
The DNA here is from genome assembly GCF_002925995.2 of Terrapene triunguis. Classification (NCBI taxonomy): domain Eukaryota; kingdom Metazoa; phylum Chordata; order Testudines; family Emydidae; genus Terrapene; species Terrapene triunguis. Next base: position 69,340 of record NW_020664500.1, read on the forward strand.
GGTGCAGAAGCAATTTCATCTTATGGTTACAAGAAGCTTGATACGTTTCTAACAATATTGAATATTTCATCGTATTGAGCAAATCATCCCAAAAACCTCACTAAGATTAATTTGCATTCTATGTCCATATAGGATTCTCCAGGCACATTGTCATTTACATTGCAATTAGGGGATATTGAATTGCAAAATGAATTTCACAGGTCACACAGTTTAAAGAGGCAAAGTAATTGTTTGGTCAGCCTTCAGTTACTGAGAAAAAACACTAAGAAGCAGTATAAAAGTTGTGCAGCAGCCCCCCATTATTAGACCAGCAAAGGCTATATGTAATTATGGGTGAGACGGGATTAGAAAATGGAGCATTCCATTTTAATTAAAATATTCTCTATAAATTATATTTAAAGAGCTTTACATTTCTCTGAAGGATGATTAGACTTATTTTCCACATTTACTGTTCCCTAATTATTCCAAATCACAAAACTTATATATGATTCTATAATATTTTTATTTGGTTAAAAATAATTGAGAATATAGATTCATTTCAAGGAATGGATGGTAAGCAGGGAATTCTGAAATTGTCACTCTATTTATGGTTTTTGCTCCTTCACTTTTAGAATTTCAAATCAAGATCTTTTTTAACAAAGTGTGGATTTAAAAAAAAGAGAGACATCTTATAGGCAAATACCTCAAGAGATAAGATGGCTCCTATCATTCACAGGTATGAGTCTTTTGCCCACACAAATGGATTTCTCATGTCTGTCACTTGTGTGTGGCATATTTTAGATGCTCATTGTGGGAAACTGGATGGTTCAGATGTTTGGCCAGGGGAGATGGAACCATTCACATTTTCTGCAAGATACCTGTCCAACTATAGCACTGATCAGTAACTGAAAGTTTGTGCTATCTAATGGCTGACAAATAGCCTATTGGATATATAATATGTGGATCGTCTTTGTTAAACTCCAAGTGAACAGGTCACAAAACCCACCACAATGCTCTGGAGTCAGTCTCAGATGAGCGATCAAATTACTCTCTGATCCCTGTAGCCGGGAGAACAAAAGGATTCTTCATATCTGTAGAATGTCTCTTTCTTGACATAAATATCTGAGGCCTGTCTTTTAGGGACTGAAGTCTTTCCTGCATTTTCATATCATAAATATTAACTAAAAACCTCACACAAAAAACTTTTAAAAGCCCTAGTTTTCGTAGCTGCAGGACACCAATTAATGAAGAAAAGGAACACATTTCACTTGAGAATTACCAAGTTGTGTTACTGTAACAGTGGGGACTCACCCCTGCGGCGCCTCCTGCTGGTGATGTCTGGGAATTAGCTTGTTCCAGCTCCGGAGCGCCCTCTGCAGGCCGGTGATCTGCCTGTCCTCTGGCCCCCGTGTCCCTCCCTGGACCCCGGTGCCCTTTTACCTGGGATGTTGCCCCCTGGCAGTAACCCCTCAGTCTTAGGGTTTCCCCTCCCCAGGGAACCCCCACCCACAATCCTCACCTCACCTCAGTAGAAGGCTACTGCCAGTCATCATCTAGCCCCCCGTTCTGGGGCAGACTGCAGTATCAGCCTAATCATCACTGGCAAGGTTAGGTTTGGACCTGCTGCCTTGGCCTACCCCGAACTGCCCTCTGCAACCCCCATACCCCTTGGCCTTCTGCCTAGGGCTTTCCAGGCTGGAGCTCCCCAGCCCTGCTCCACTCAGGTACCCTGTCTCTAGCGCCCTGCAGCCAGGCCCATCTCCCTTTAAGCACAGAGAGAGGCTGTTTGGGTTCCTGGCTCACAGCCTTTTTATAACAGGCCAGCTGGGCCTGATTGGGCCATGGCCACAGCTGAGCCCACTTTCCCCAATCAGCCCAGGCTTCTTGCCCCAGCCACAGCCTTCTTCTGGGCTGTTTTAAGCCCTTCAGGGCAGGAGCGGGGTAACCACCCCGCTACAGTTACCAATGATGACAAGGAAAATATAATGCAGATCTGCGTATGCTCTAGAAAATGTATATCCTTCTCCAGTACCAATAATTACCTTTCTACTGCTGTAATGTGGCTCCCTGTGGCCTGATCTGTGCAAAAAAAAGTTTTCACTAGTCATAATAATAAAGAAGATATAAAATTAATACCACAATGGCTGCTACTGTATCATGGAAGAGGATAGGATTGCTACAGAATAGTGGATTTAGACTTGGTTGGAAGTAGAAGGATACTGCTAAAAGAGAATCTGCTCACAATTTTCAACAACTTAATATTTGCTACTTTTTGTTTCCCTGAGACAACAAAATTTTTAAGCAATAATTCACAGTTTCATTATTTGTCTCTTACTCCTTCTTTCATGCCCTCTCTGACTCTGTTTTTCAGATCCAGTGTTAGCAGTGAGGAAATGTAGTATTCTTTCACATTCTATTCTAGTCTACAAAACATACCAAAAGGCCCAGAGTGGAGAGATCTGTACGCAGTGCATATTATAAAAAACACTATTAGGTGAATAGCATACAAACGTGTCTATCTATCAAACTGGACAGATATACATACGTATCTTAATGTAACTCTAACATGACGTATTTCACATACAAGTCAACTGACAAGGGCCAGCTTGTGCTTTTGGGTGATGATTCTGTCCCTTAAGTGTAACACAGAAATTACTTTAGCTGGGAATACAGGTGTCCTTCATTTTTCCAGTTGTCTCATCCTTGAAAAGAGAGAGTTACACTATGGTTTATGGCTGAGTCTGATGCTATTTGAAGTTTTTCCTAAAGCCCCAGGTTACTATGTAAGACTTTTAGAAAAAGGTTTCTAGCCCTCCTGGTTGCAGAGGAAAGGTTGAAAATATTAAACTTAAAGGCTCATAACGCAGAAGGCAAATAAAGAGAACCCTAAACATATTATTAAAAAAAATTATGATTTTAAAGCTAATCTAATAAGTTTTTGGATCTTGACTCATGATTTTTGAATGCTTGGGGTTAGCAATACTGCTGTTGAGAAGGGAGGGCTTTGTGAATTTCAACTAGCTTTGTAACTTAAAACACTCATATATTTTGAGAGTCTGACAAACTCTCAGACTTCCAAAGTGTTGATTATCTGGCTATATTATCTGAGAAGAAAAGTCATATTCAAATTCCTTCCCCAAGAGAAAGGTGTAGTTGGGTACTTCCTTTCTGGCTGACTGGTTTGGAACAAAGAGTTCTTACAACATTTTGCATATACATGTTATGTGTTATAATGCCACCTAGCGGTAAGAGTGCAACAGGAGTGGAGTGAAGATAGTTGGCATGAGTTTGCGTTTGTTCAAGTGCATGGATCCAGATTCCCAGGAGGATTTTACTAGAGAATTTTGTCTGAAGATGGGTGAAAAATTAAGGGCCGAGTCTTATAAAAACTTACTACCAAGTGATTGGAATAGTCCCGTTGAAAGGACGAGTGAAGTCAGTGGGGCTATTTCTGTTTGTTAGGCTATGACCCTGATTCAGCAAAAGACTGAAGCATTTGCTTAAAGTTAAGCATATTCTTAAGTACTTTCCTGAATAGGAGCCCTAGAGCTTGATTTTCTGAGCTGGTGAGCACCCATATCTCCCACTGATTTCAGTTGGAATTACAGGTGTTTGGCACCTTGGAGAATCAGGACCTAAATCTGGCAGTGTTTGCAGGATTGGAGTTTACTGTTTGAAAGGGAAAGGAATGTATTAGGTGCCATATGAATGTCTTCATAGTAGCGAACGTTGCTAGTGATTTTCAGTGTCAGTTGCTAGTCTAACAATGTATTTTAGACAGCTGTGCTTTCAGAACCCTTGTACATTAAGTTCTGTTAAGAGATAAGAATAGCATTTTGTGCTGTCTGGGGCTGTCTTACCCCTTAGTCAGCAGGAGCTGCTCAGTGTCCTCCTGCAGCCTTCTTCTGCTGGTAGGGCAGTTCGCTCTCTGGCCAAACTAAAAGGTACTCCCCTTCCAGGGTATACAAGTCCAAACAGAAAACCGCACCAGTCAAACACAGTGCTGGGCTTCAGAAAGAGTCCTTTCCATTTTGGTTGTGGGGGTGCCCATTCATCACTTTCAGGAGGCACCACTGATATGTAGGAGAGTTCTCAATCTAACTACATGCTACGTCCCCAACACCCCAACTAATGAAGCAGTCATCTGCTTCAGCTTCAAACATCCACTTCATTCTTCCTACACAGGTTGTCTTGTCTGCTTCTAAGACAAATAAAGTAAAGAAAAACATAACAGCCATAGCTGTGAGACTCAGTCCAATTGTACAGTCCTCTGACAGGACTGCAGTAGTCCTCATTCCAGCCCCCTGTTGTGTCTCAGTCCTGAGACCTGCTCAGCTCTGATGTCTCCTCAGGCTGGGGAGAGGAAGAGCTGGACAATTCCTGCTTTTTCCTGGTCAAGACCAAATGTTGGTCGGTCTTCATGCCCAGAAACTAATTAAGGAAACTCTTTCCTTAATTAACAAACCCAGCAAGTTTGACAGGGTGTGACAAAGTCTATGCTTGGCTCCCTTTGCAGGGAATTAACCTGCTCTGAATAATCCAGCAAGGGGTGTGGTCACCTCATCACAGTGCATACTGGGTGAAAGTTTCCCCTATGCAGAGGGCCAGCAATAGCCTCTGAGTCACTTAAATCACATTTAGGCCATTTCGAGAATTATGAGGGAGTCAAGCCGTTGGATGTAATGTAACAACATTGAGAGTCTCCTACCTTCTGCTGCATTCAAATGGTGAGCTGCATTTTCTGTGTGTCAAACTAGATTGTCAAAAAAGCATCTTCCTCTTGGATTGTAATTTTGATTACACATAGGACACATTTAAATGTATTTTAATGTTATATTCTTCTTTTGACCAGATACAGCGCTTAAGGTCTCTCTTATAGCATGTTGCAGTTTTCCCTAGCTGCATGGAAAACTATGAAAGTGGTTAATGCTCCAGGAATACTCTGCATGTTAATGATTTTTGTTATGGAGCATAAGGATCCATAGGACATAATAGCATTCAAGCTTCTACGTGACAATTATTTCAATTAATTTTAGTACTAGAGTAAACACACATTAGGAGCCATGTCATCACTAAAGGCTGAAATCACATAGGACCATGGACATTATGCACTGCCAGTTATTTACATACAAAAAGGGACAAGAATGTACCAATAAAATGATGTAGTAAGAGTGCTCCAAGCTTGCATCTTAACTCTAAGCTGAGAACTGTGATTGTTCCTAGAGAGAAGAACCACGTGATGCTGGTTCATTAGCAAAGGCTTTCCTCATGCTTAATTACACAGGAACCCCGAAGAAGGTACATCAACCAGCCATCTGAGCACCACTCATTAGCAATAGTGCTATTACATTCAATGCAACTTAATTCCTAATGAATGAACAATTACCTTTAAGTTTTCATTAGGGAATTCAAGGCTGAATCTCTCTATGACAAGGAGAAAACAACTGTCAAGAAGCTCTATTTTTGGTTACTCTTTAGGGGAATGTCCTGTGTGCACAAAGCTGTTCAGAACAAACTGTGACTTTTTCTAGGTTGTGTGGGGACAGAAGAGGATTTTCTCCCTGACCACAAAACAAGCAATACTGCATATCCCTCGGTATTTGAGTGGCTGCTTTAGTACATGGTCATCTGCACCAGTAACCATCGACAAAAAAAGAAGCACTTCTTCCAGTGCAGTGTACCTGGGAGATGACAATACTTCAGGTTAGTACAGAAGCATGAGAGAGAATAAATAACTATACAGGGGTTTGTCCCTAGATGGCATATTATTTGAACAAGAAAAACAATGACACCTATTCAACACCCTTCCCATCTTTTGAATATACTTCGCTCATGCCAGACACTGGAAATGTTATCACCTTGGTAGCCCTTTGTCATCCAGTTGTGATCTGCGGCTCTGGATCTGTTACACTCTATATGCCCTTGCGATTAGACTAGATATAAAACTTCCTGAGCCCTGAATTAAACTCCGGGGCCCTTAGTCCATTAGTAGATCTGGGTGAATTTCAGCAAATAGATTTTTTTGTCAAAAATGTCAGTGATCCAAAACTATTTGAGAATTTGGGTCAAATTTGACAAATAGTAAAAAATGATTTTTTTAAAAGTTGAAACATTTTCATTTTGACCATGTCGAAATGTTTTGACATTTTGTTTCAAAACAGCATTTCAAATTCAAATCTGAGCAATTGAAAAGTATCTGAAAACAATCAAATCCAAATGAATAACTTGAAAAAAAAATTATTGCGAGTTCACCAAAACATTCCGGTCAACGCTAAATGAAATGTTTTCAAGTTTTACAATGAGAGGGAAAATTAAAATAAAAAAATTGTTGTCAGTTTGAATTTAACTCTCCCCCAAACCCAGATTTTTCAGTTTGGTCACTGAACTGAAAAATCCATTATTTATTCAGCTCTACCAAGTAAGTCAATTGGAGCATTTCCATTGCTTTAAATGGACTTTGGAATGTGACAGAACGTATCATGGGAAAAGATTAAAATTCACAAATAATTAACATTTCTGAATTTGAACAAACTATGTCATTCCACTTTCCATTGTCATACATTGCAACACAGTCTTCGTTCTTGTTATGGTTTGGTTCTCCCGTGTTCCAGTTTGTGTAAGTTACAGGTTCTCCATTCAGATACAGAAATTTGCCTTCAGTTTGCACATTAGACATCCCTAAATACGCTTGTTCTGAATCCTTCAATATTTCTCGCAAGGCTGTGTTCTCAGCATGATTGTGTGGACAGGCAAGTGCACCTCCAGCTTTTGCACACAGGGATTTTCCATTTTTAAAAGAATCTTTTGTGCCCGTTGACATAAATGTTTTCTTACCAACACTCTTGACCCACCGCAAAGAAAAAACTAGAAACAAAAGAGATCATTAAAATGAAAATTCTACATGCGTTATGGGGGAAGTTCATCTCACTGTAAGAATTTACCCACAAAACACTAGGCACATTAATTGCACTTTGTAAGTAACAAACGACACTTATACAAATAATGTGACTTCTGCCAACGTTATAGATGAAACTGTGCTAGCAGCAACTATTTGGAAACAGAACAGCAGCTAGCTGGTTTCTTGAATGATTTCCAGGACAAATATGAACGGAGATTTTTTAACTGAAAAACCATGTTATAAAATTGTACTGCAGAGAAAGGAAGATGAATACACAGTAGCATTTCCCTCTGTTGCACTAAAATGAGGGAAAATTCACCTCGGGCATATATGGTGGAAGAGCTAGTGAAGACAGGGAACTTATACTTTATTCACTGTGTCATCTAAGGCTGCTTAGAGCAGATGAAGACAACCCACTCTCAGCAACCAGTTGAGCTCTTTCACCCAGGATGTCCCTATGGCAATGATGTCTAGGACCCTGTGCATTAGTGCTACCCTCACTGCTACCACCAGTGCAACTGAGCCAGTAGTAGTGCATGTGTGGGAGAAGGCTGTACAGTGTTTAAGCTGCTATTATCACCCCTTTACTTGCAAAGATTCCCCCCTCCCTCTCCTCACCCCAAAAATACAATCATGTAAACATATCTCACACTTTTGGTGTCTGCTAATGTCAGCTTGAAGAGTCTGGATGTTCTTTTCCAAAGCAGTTACTTGTCTTTGAAGAGCATCAAATGCTAAGAAAAACAGTTGGGGAGTCATGTAATAAATCATTTCAAAATTACCATACAATCATTGCCTTTGGACTGGCCAGTTGCCTAACTGCTACCGTATGGGTGGGCGGCATGATGCCCTAACCAGGGGTCGCCAGCTCCAAAAATATTCACAACATGACTACAGCTGGGTGATAACTGATTTTTTGGTTCACTGGCAGTTTTGCAATTAAACAACAACAAGAAGAACAAAAATAAAAAACAAACAGATAAATAAACAACCCCCACATTTTGTGAAAAGTGTGTTATTTTGATTTTGAGCTTTTAACATTTTTAATGAAATTGAAGGAAAATTTAAAACAAAAAACCTGAACTTTCTTTTAAAAAGTGTCAAAACAAAACATTTCAGACTTTTTCAGAATTTGTTTGTTTTCCCCAATCAAAATAATTGAGTGAAATTGACACGGATTTGCAAAATGTTTTGGTTGACCTAAATCAGCATTTTTTGTTGAAAAAAATTTTGGATGAAAAATTTCACCCAGTTCTAAAAATAACATCTTTGCTTTCTTCACTGGGAACCCAAACATCATTTCAAACTGGGTACTGGTACACACACTAATCAGATGGGGATCTTCTCTCTGTCACTGGTCACCACTTCCACTTAATCACAATCAGTCATCTGTGTGTGGGCATAGCTCTAGGGATTAATTTTTTCCAGTTAGAATATATTTTAAAGTGTGTTTCTACAGAGTAACAAATGTGTTCCACACAAAGATGGAAAGCAAAGAGGAAACATGATTGGGAAGAGGAGCAAAAGGGGAAAAAAATATCAGTTATCTTAAAAGAGGAGGAGATAAAAATAACACATCCCCTAGAGTTTCCTCTGTATGCAAAGGTGAGTCGTGTGAACACATTTCAGGGAATATTTCCATATTCCTTGGGTTTGTCCCCTGTTCTCCTATACAGTACTTGTGCCATGTCGATTACCATTCATTCTCCCCAAAGCTTTGGGAGAGCTCTTCACCCCCAAATAGTGATGAAAAGAAATACAGGACACTGCCATGAGCCTACCAAATTTCTCCATGCAAAACGTGACAACAGATATTGACCAGAATACCTGAGTCAGAGAGAGTCGACTTCTCACTTGCACTTTCTCCCTTTTGTCCTTTTTCGCCTTGTGGTCCTTGATCTCCTTTTGTTCCCTGAGGTCCTGCCTTTCCAGGGAAACCCTGCAAACCCCTCAGTCCTGCTCCTAGTATTTGGTTAAAAAGAAATCAGTTAGCAAAAAAAAATATTTTGATGAAAAATTCCCAACCAGCTCTACTGGGATATTCAAAATTGGACTGGACAAAGCATTCAATAATTCACTTTAGGAAACAAATCTGCTGTGAGATCTACAAATGAGCTCTAACTTCTGTTATTCTGTGAGAATAACTGTTAATCAACTATTCTTATTATAAATCACATATACATGGAATAGCATTGTAAATGCATTACAGTGCTTTGTAAACATGGGCCCTGATCCTGCAAGCTGCTCCATGCAAGCAGATCCCCACATCTGTAGAACACCTAGTAGAAGTTAATGAGGCTCTGACTGGGCACAAGGACCTGCCTGCATAGAACAGCCTGCAGGGCTTCTGCCAAAGCTAGAGGGGAAAGTGAAATTGATGGATGCTTTTTCTCATGATGGGGCATAAGAGCCTACTTAAAAGCAGCCAGAGGAAAGAGAGAACATTTAAAGTTCCAAGAGAGAGACAGAATCAGAGAAGGACCCAGGGAAGGCAGAAGACAAAGGATGATAGCCCCAAGGGGACTGATAGACGGGTCACAGATATAATCTTAGTAAATGATTACAGCACTTTACCTTGGTCTCCCTTTTCTCCTTTGGGACCCTTTTTCCCATCTCTTCCATCTCTGCCTGATAAACCATTGGTTCCAGGAGCACAACATTGAATGACTGGGCATGCATTCATGTTCTCTTCATGTTTATTTATATCCACACCTGATGACATCATCAATGCCACAGCCAGAACCAGAGCTTTGAAAGGCTGACAGAGATGCATTGTCAAGCCTGTAGATCTGTGACTAATAAAAAAGGAATAATCATATAAGCATCTGTACGTAGGTTGTTCTATTGTCACTGTGTAGGAGATACACAACCGAGGTCAAGATTCTTAGGACCTGGTTCTCATTTGCACTAAGGCCCCTTTACACCACACAAGCATTGTTAAAGATCCTTAAAAATAATGATGGCAGGATAGTAGTGAGGGGAGATTTCTGAGAGCTATTTGGGCCTTGTTGATTCATATTGTGAGCAGTGATTGGGGAAGGGGAAGATCTGGAAGTTCAGTTCAAAGAAGCCCAATAAGAGCTACAAGATAAAGAATCTGGCAAGCCCTAGATTTAGTCAGTAGTCTGTTGTAGACTACATGATGAAGTCTATAGCAGACTGTAGATGTTAGACTGGGAAAACACCTATTAGAATAGGTCTTCCAGTCCATTCTCCTGCCAGTTCATGAGCTTATTAGTGTTTTGTTCTCTCTTATTTTAAATGTAAAAGTACGAGGGGATTCATTCTCCTGAAGGACTCATATGGAATTTGAACTGGGGATTGCTCAAACCCAAAGTCAGAATTTAAACCAACCAGCTATTGTGCCTGAACGTGTGATTACGGCTCCACAGATATCAGGAGTGAAGTACATCTGATCACGTTCTTTTCCTCTACATAGCTACTCATCACTAATCCCAATGCAAATAAAAAATACATTAAAATACAATGAGTTTGACTCATTGTTTCCACGTAGCTGCTGCCTGATTGCTTCCCAATTAATACTTGATGAGCAATTGAGTTTTGCATGTAAATAAGGTATGTCACTATCACACTATCATTCCTGAAGTACTCTTGGATTCCATGTATGGTGACTCCAGGGAGCACATATCAAAGTGATGGCAACAACAGAAGTCATTGTGTGGCTAACTCTCTGCAAAAGGTACACACTAATTGAGCTTGATTAATGAGTCTCTAATTTGAGGCAATCAGGTCCAGGAATTAAAGTATTTTGTATAGAGCTGAAATAAACAGCAAACTGCCATGAATACCAGTTTACTTCAACTTTTAGTTCATCGGGCCAAATACTGAAAGCCAGTGATTTTCCTCTCACATCCGCCAGTCAGTGTAAAATCAGGAGTAATGCCAGTTAAGATCTAGTTAGTATAAAACTTGTGTAAGGGAAAAGAAAATCCAGTGCAATAGGACTTTTGCCATTAATGTCAGTGGGACCTGGATTTAGTGCTCTTTCTTTTTAAGCTTCACAAAAATGTATCCAGTCCTTAGCCTGACTCCCATATTTCTTTTCCCCAAAGACTAATGCACAATCCTTCCACAGAGCTAGAAACAAAAGTTACTTCTGGACCTACTTGTGGAGTACTGAGCTCCTTGGCACTAGCTAACAGATCACTGATCCCCAGAGCTAACAATGTGATCTAGGAAATCACGGCCTTGTTTCTTCCTGCTCTAACCATTAGGACACATTTTGTTGGGAGGAGACATGACTCATGCATGATAATTTGCTAATCTTCCAACAAAAAGTGTTCCTCTCCAATCTTTACCAGCTTCCCATGCTCTCCTCCCTTCATCTCCAAACAAGGAAACAATGAGAAATTAAGAGAAACAAGAAAAGTGAGCATTGAAGGAAAAACTCATTGCAACCCATTGTTTCAATAACAGCTGATGAGGCCATAAGGTAAAAGTGAGGACAATTTCAAAATAACAAGTTATTCATTTCTCCAAAAAAGCCCTGATGCTGCCCCTCCAAAAATCATCCCTCACCTACTCCCTCCCTTTGCTATTTGCCTACTCATCTGCCAGTGCTTAAGACTCCTTCTGATGTTTTGCAGCATGCTTGCCCTGGCATCCCACACGTACATATCCTCTTATTCGGTTCTCTGCTGCTCCTTTGTTCCTCTCATCTCCATATACAGAGAGCTGAAGTGCCTGCCTAGCTGCTGCAAAATGGTGTTAAGACTCTCCAGCTGGTCCCATCACTCCCTGTGCAGCACCCCAGAAAAGTCCTGAAGATTTTCTGCCCCAACACCCCTGCTGATGGTTTAGGTAAGAAGCACAAATGGCTGCTCTTCTTGTGTTGACTTTTTCCATTTTCCCCCCAAGTGCTGATTCCTCAACAGAAGAGAACAAGCAAGGAATTGCTTTTCACAGAAATAGCAAAAAGATAGATCTACCACACTTACTCATGTTGAGTAATACCCTACTCCATGAGTAGTTCCAGTGATTTCAAATGGGATTTCTCATGGAGTAAAGTACTACTCAGCATGAGTAAGGGTGACAGAATTTGAGACCGACTCTTTAGGAAAGTTATACCAGAGTGAGTCAGAGCAGAATTTGGTCCCAAGTGATGCTCCCCACTTGTCCAAGGTACGGCAAGAAATAGTTGAGAAAAAAGAGACCTCTGCCTACTCTATACAGTGCTTGGTACTCTTTAAAAAACAGAAGTGGAATAAATGTAACATAAAGAGGTATTTCTCAGTGCCAGTTATAAGGAAAGCTGGGTGAAAGAGAAACAGACTTTCTGGAATGACTATTCACGATTAGCTTTGAAAATGAGTAGCAGGCAGGATCTCATATTTCAGTAGGTGAAGTTCAATAGATTTTTTGTTGTTGTACCATCAATAAGCCACCTATGAAATAATGTGTGCTCACAATGACACAGCCAAGTACTCTGACTACAATTCATCAACATATCGACACCCACCACTGACACCAAGGGCGACGGGACAGGAAACTGAGGCCACTGCCCCAGACCTGGGCGTAAAGATAAGGTGAGGAAGGGGAGCTGAGACTGGCATTACCTCATTGGCAGGTCTAGGGTGCTATAATTACTTTGGAGAGCCAATACAGGGGGGTGAGTGCTGGTGGAAATAGCGTGCTGTCTGCACTCACACAGCACCAGGAGCCCTGACCAGCCCACTGCTGCCATGGAACTATAACACTGGTTCAGGGACAAGGGTGGACAAAAACAGAGGAAGAGGAGAGAACATAAACTAGTAAGAGGGGCCAGAGAGCAGGGGGAACAGCGAATGGGGACAATATGCTGGGTGAGGGGACAGAGGCAAGTAGTAGGAGAAGGAAACACCCAGGGAGTTGGGACAGGTGAAGGGTTTAATGCTCTGAGGCAAGAGGGAGTGGAGCAAAAAGATTGGTACGGGATTGTTGACTCTGTGGGACTGGACCACAGTAGCCCTGATTCTGCTTCTGGGCTTGGGCCCTGAAAATCCCAGTGGCAGCCCCATAGACACAAGAGTCACAACAAAGGGCTGTTATCCCAGAAACCTGAGATTCTAAAAGGGAAAGTCCACAAATTCAGCTATTAGGGAGAATTTATCTTCAAACAGAGTCATCATCATCATCACCTTTCTCGTGTTGAGGTCACTGGGAAGCAGCAAGACCCAGAAATCAGCCAGTCACACCTGCTTGCAGAATAACTGTCTGAATTCCTTCTGACCCACTGTATCCAAACCGGAAAGTGAAGGCTTTAGTTTGCTCAAATTTTAATAATTACCTACCAGCACCTACCTTTACTTACCCAATACACAATGAAGCAATGTAACGCACTGCCAGCTTATCTGACTGATGATGTAACTGAATGCAGTGTACAAGAAACCTTAACAAATCCAGTGGATTTCTCCCTAGCTGCATAAGAAAGCAAGAGTATGTTAGACTTGCTAACAGAGGCAGTGAAAAGAGATTTACATTGACTAAAGGTATTCCCTTGTTATCACTGTCCTTGCACAACTCTGTGGATTGCACAACTGAACCCGATATCTTACTATTTACTGGTACTGGATGTGTTTTTTAGGAAAATATTTGCTGTTGACTGCTTCACCTTATGCAGACCTTGGCCACATTGCAGTTTAATTTAAAATCATCAACTCGCCCCCCTGCCCAACGTTGCACATTTCTATCCTTAACACTTTTTTCCCTCTCATTCCAGTAAATGGAGCTGCTTTTGTGTAAGGAAATAGAAGAGTACACAATGTTGTTCTCCTAACACTCTGTACCATTCGACAACATCCAGCTATGTCTGGCATTCCCTGCAGAAGGGTCTTAACTAGCTGTGGGAAATATTTGCCTTGCTAAAAACCTCTTTGATTATTTTTGTTTACTGATGAGAAGTCGGGTACGTAAGAGCAACTTCTGGTAAAAGGTTTAAGCAATCAAGGCCATTTTAAATTAATTTCTTCACTGCTGTATGATTTCTAAGTGTCAGTCACCAGCTGGCAGTGTGGAAGGAGATTGGATCTCTCATTGGTGGTGAGAGAGAAGGGCAGCTTGAGGTTGATTGGAGCGCTGGTTGTGGGGAACAGTTGATGGCAACTGAAATGGGAAGAGTTGGCATTGCCGTGGGCATCTTTGTGTAATGAATCAAAGCCACAGGGATAAGACATTGTGCTGAGATGCAGGAGTGACTGGCAGTAGCAGTGGCTATGCCACCTCCACCAACTTCATGGAACCTGGCCCACAGTATCCATGTACCTCCTTACTCTAGATTTCTCTCCCCAGCAGGGAGCTAGTTCCAATAGCAGGGTCATCTCCTTTCCCATGGTTTAGTTTCTGGGTCCTAAAGTTTTCTCAGACCAGGGGAGAAGGAAGGAGTCCCTTAGCTGGCCGCTCAGGGTGTCTGCTGATGGCTAACCAATTGGTGTTTTGGCTCATGGGGAGAAAAGGCAGAGCCTGGGGAAAGGTTCTGGAGAGAGACACTAAGGAGCAGAGTGAATAATTGATTTTTCAGTTTGAGGGTCAAACCAAAACTGATTTTTTTTTTACCAAAATTAAAAGAAAAGGGAAAAATTAGTTTGGGGTCAAACAAAACACTTAAATTGACGCAAAACAATCCCCCCCCCTTAGTTAAATTTCTAAATGAAGCACTGTTCTGAAACAAAACGTCTAAATGTTTAATTTTGAAATGATAGAAACAAAAAGTTGTAATGTTTTCACAAAAAATTGCCATTTTTTTGGCTGAAACTATTTGACAAATGTGACCTGAATTTATGAATAGTTTCAGTGGTCCCTCTGCCCCCAAAATGATTTTTTTTGTGAATGTACTATTTGCTGAAAAAAATCGCCAAGTTCTAATCCAAACACACAAACACAGGCCTAGTTTGCATTAGAAAAGTTTAACTGAATAGATTGCAATAAAATTGACCTAGTTAAACCAGTGCAACCCTTGGGATGCGACTCAAATACTTCTAGAATTTTCCATTTCAACAGTGACTTATTAAAAAGGTTGTAACAAGCAGATCCTAGATACTGAAATGCCTGTAAATAGAGATGGAAGGGAATCCTGAAATCTCAATTCTGCCACTTGACTTTTCATCCCAAGTCCCTGCCTGTCAAGATAATGCATTGCCAGGTGGCTCTATATGGAACAAAGTGAACATCTTGTAGCCTTTTAAGTTAGAAACATGCCATGTGTCTAATTCCTATGGATTTCCCAGGATGGGTCCTTGTATGGAAAGGTGGCAATCTGAAAATGAGTGGGCATCAACCATCTCACAGCATTTGTATTATATCCCCAGTTTTAACCAGCTCAGTACATTAATCAGTGTTGCATGATTATTTTATTTGACCACAGTTTTTCACATACAGTAGACAGCTGTATGTTTTACATTACTGATGCAGCACAATGTCCAAAACGTAGGGCTACTGTAAATTGATATAATTAACAATATGTAAAGCTGTATGTACATTTGTACTAAGTGACAAATAACCAAAAGGGCAGGTAGATTAATATTCACAAATTATTAAACGTTTCTCTGCACAGGATTTGTCATTCCACTTGCCACTTGAATGTATTTCTACACAGTCCTCTATTCCTTCAGAATTATTTGGTTCGTTTGATGCCCAGTTTGAGTATCCTAATGCTTCACCATTTAGATGCTTAAATGTGCCTTCTGTCTGTATGTCATTTATTCCAAGAAATGGCATTTTTTTATGCCTAGCTGCTATTTGTTGGATGGCGCTGTTCTCTGCAGAATTCCTTGGAGAAGCAAGCAGGCCACCAGCTTGGGAACATGCAGCTTTTGAAGTCTCAAAGTTGCCTTCGGAGCCCTCAGTTTTGAATATTTTTTCACCGACAGTCATGCCATTTGGGAAAAGCAGAACTAGGAAAACACATTAGCATAGTACATCCACGTTACTTTTATCATCCTATAATGGGGAAGCTGCTTCTGGGAGCCTACATAGGAAAAGATGGCTCTTTTGTGACTAACCCTAATGTCAGAACTCTGTGTAGAGATGCACAGCTATTTTTGATGATGTGTTCTGATGCCAGGGCAGCTGAGTTTTATTAGCTCCAAACCAGGAGCTTAAAAAGGGTTTATTCTTTTATTGAGAGCCCTAGATGCAGAGACTACAGGGCCCTGAGGGGAAAACGCTTGAAACAAACACACACAGGAGAAATCTTACAGTTGATGTATTATTGTTATTTAAGGACTGGATAGTGACTTTTGGCACAGCTCTGAAGGAGGGTGTGCATGTATGGTGAACTATCCAGGAACAGTTCTGAGATGCACTGGGGCTCAGTCACCCCTCCTCCCCCGTTTCCTCCTTATTATTGGGGTATAGTAATTTACTGCTTGGCTATACCACCAATAAATCACTATTCACGCTGCACGGGCGCAGTTAGTCTGGTCAGCAAGAAGGGTGGAATGGAGCCAAGGTTCTGTCCCTTTCCCTTCTCTCTCTTTGCCCACCTGCTCTAGAGGAGAAGTAAGCAGGTGAATGGCTTCCCTTGAGCAGGTGTATAGTGAGTTATAATCCTGCCCCAAATTAATAATAAAAGTGAACCTCAGAAATGGGATAAGTTTGGGGATTCTTCTTTTGTGTCCACACACTGTGTGAGGAGCAGGGTGGGGACATCACCTGCGTGCGCACACACACAGACAGCTAGATAACATGAGCAAACACTGCAGCAGTACTATTGTAAGCTGTAGTGTTTTTGGAATAGAAGTGTAGCACTTATTCATAAGGTTACACCCATCAAGAGGGGTAGGGCACAGGGAGAAGCCTGTGGCCATACTTTCAGCTCAGTTTGCATCAGTGCATGTCCTTATATATTATTAAGAGCCTGCTCCTGCTGAAGCCAATGGTAGTTTTGCCACTGACTTTGATGGGAGCAGAATCAGGCCCCATCTGCTGTAAAGATCACAGAACAATTATCTCCCACTCTTCTTTTTGTCCACACGACAGCTAAACTGACATATTGGACACAGCATGGATTCTATACAAATAACACTTTTGTAGTCTAAGAACCACCTTAGATTGGATCTTAGCACCTGATCCATTAGTTATCCCCCATGTACAGAAATTTAACAACAGGCTTGAAGGGATTAGATTTTTCTTGGTAAACGTCAATCAATGTGAATTTCACCATACAAACACAAGCTGACAAAAAATAATTCCTTAGACGATAATAGAAATGTATGGATAGTCAAAGTAAGAAAAATGCTGCTTGTGAACTTATTAGAGTTTGATTTAAGGATATTTACTTTGTATATTATGACGTGTGATGTTGATAGTTTGTGTTTTAATGCTTAAAATGCTTCACATTTTTGAATCTCAACATCTACTGCCATTAAATAATTATTGTCTGACCCCTATAATTTCCTACAACTGTGAAAATTTAAATAAATAAAAATAAAAATGCTTAAAAATAAACATTGATATCTGTCAAAATTATATTAAAAATGAATTCTGCCAAGCCTACTTAAGAATAATCTCATTGGTTAACCGCAATAGGACTCCACTTACGTTTAAGTACACATGTGGGACTGACTGTTTGCAGGAGTGGCCCCCTACTTCCCTATGCATCAGAATGGAATTCCTTTACAAAAGCATCAGACAATAGATGGAAGGTTCAAAGTATCAGTGACTAAAGACTGGCCTCAACTAGAACCCTTTTGAACTTCCAGGGAGTTCAGATCTGAAGCTGGATCTAAACATCACTTCTCTGGTTGCGCACATTTGTCAGTGATTGGAAAACATGCCACTTCACCCTGCTTACCTTTCTGGGCTTTGCTGACAGTAGCTTGCAAGGCCTTCAGTTGTACTTGCAACTCCCTCACTTGAATTTTAAGATGATTAAGTTCTGAGCGATAACATAATTGCATTACTCATACTGTCTCATTACAACAAGGAAAAGTTTTGAAAATTATGAACTTAAAAAAAGGCAAGATCTCAGTGAAACCATCTCTCAGACCTGTAATAAATCACTGGTAGAACATTACCAAGGCGTTGCTTTGTATTTCTGAGTTTCTTTACAAGAGCAGGTACTATGAAGCCACAGTTCTACTCTGAGTGAAAGGGAAACTACCCTCAAGTTGTAATTCTCAATAATACCCACAGCAACGCTGGCTTTTAACTTTTAATCATTAAAACTTACAATTAGAAATTTTTTGTCACTTTATCAGTTTTAATAATACATGAGTCTAGTGATGGGCGAACCTTCGAGCTCCACCTATCGATATTACTGTAGTGTCCATCCTGCCCCATAAGAGGCTTCCCTTGGAAGTTCAAGTTTATCAAACTCCATCCCCCAAGTGACCCTCCAAGGCCTAGCTCATTTCTAAGCCTTGCAAATCTTCTGGACTGCCCCATTCCCACACCTCTAAGTGCTTCTTTTCCTTTGGAAATTGACTGGAATAGCTATAGCAGAATAATTATTGTTGTCATGACACAAAATAATTATTCCACTTATAGCCGTGCTTCTCAATTTCATCATGTAGAGAAACCTCGAAGCATTTCTGCTTCTCCATACAGAAATGACAAAGCTCACCTAACGCAATTTGTAAAGTTTTTGCACAAACCAGTCATAATTCAAAAAAGGCCATAGTCTATTCTAGTTAGACCTTTTCTTCACGTATACTACCATTGTCTCAAAAGATTGGTCTGCTTACCTTGGCCTCCACTAAGGCCTGTTGGTCCTCTTTCACCTACTGAACCTTTCTCGCCTTTTGGCCCAGAGGGTCCAGCTTTTCCTGGGAGACCCTGTGTCCCTCTCAACCCTGTCAACCAAGGAGTTGAATGAAAAAGAAAGACCAAAATACAGCAAGTGAGTAATTTAATTTTTCAGCCTTGTCATAGTTTGCAATTGCTGCCATAGCTGCAGATGGGCACAAACTATAATACCCCAAAGTATACCCTATATTATAGGAAGTTCAGATCCTGATGATGATCCAAAGTTCATAACTTGATCCAGTTACCCTAATGGACTCAAAGTAGAAAGCCAGATCAGAACACCTGCAGATGGTTTAGAAGTTTGTATCTGGACTGAACATATTTCTTAATAAAAATATTAATACCTGTGTTTCACTAAAATTCCAGAAATGCTTCTAAGTGTGTCCAGATGTGGGCCAAATGTTCAGCAGGTGTAAAGCAGCACAGTTCTGCTGATTTTTGAATTTCTCAAGAAGATCATTGAGTTCAATGGCATTATCCTTATTTATACCAGCTGAGGATCTGACACAAAACATTTCTGTACAGTCTATTCATGTGCAACATATGCATGGACACATGATTAATCTGGCAAGCCTATACCCATGTACATTATTTTACTTGTGTAAGTATCCCATTGACTTCAGACTCCTCCCTTTTGACCTCAGTGGGATGATTTCCATGACAAAAGATCCCTCCCTTGTGTAAGTGTTTACAAGATCAGGCTTTGCATTTCTGGAGCCTGAAAATTCCACATGGCTGTTAGGAAAGAAGTACCTTATTGATAGGACTTTGGAGTTATTCAGTGGAATTCACCTCAGAGAGCAAATGGAATTATAAGGTTCTTATAACTTTCTATATGTGCAACACAGCAGTTGTGCTTGCATAGGTATATTGGAAACACAGGGAAAGGTTTATAGGGGAAAGTAACAATTGCTGACTGTGTGCTGAAAATCATGTAACCTTTGAACCCTATTGCTAAGGGTAGAAGAGATTGGTTTATGCACTAAATAATGTCCTCTTTAATGCTTAAAGCATCGCTATGTTTTACTGTGTGATCTCACAAATTTAACTATTTTACGGGATTTCAGTGTGACCTGAGTTTATTGAAAAAAAGTCTGCAATGGGGACAATCTGTTCATAGTAGTGACGATAAACGGGGTCATATGATTGTAACATGTTAGTTTAATGCTAGTTTCTTTAGTAAGAAGGAAACCTTTTGTCCCTAGGGCTTTCCTGGCTAAGCATAGCCCTGAGAAATTTTTATATTGTTATACCTAGCTCTCCCTTTTCTCCTTTTGGACCTTCCTTCCCATCTCTGCCTGGTAAACCATTGCTCCCAGGGATTCCACAGGGAATGAACGTGCACGTATTTGCTTTCTCTTCACATGTGCATTGACTGGAGCTGTATTCCCTTACCAATGACATTCCCAGGAGGAGGATGTGAAAAGCATGAAAATGCATAGCTCAAGGCCTTGACCTGGGAAGAATAATGGGAAAATTAAAAACAATGTGAAGAGCATGGCATATTTAACCCCTCCCTCCCCCTTCGCTGAGAACACAGAGTGAGTATGGAGCCCCCAGAGACCATAAGAATTAGGGACCTGGAGCTGTCCTCTGCTCCCGCCTCTCTTCGTGTAGCAAAGTACAGTAAATTGCGCAGCATCATAACACCACCTCAGTTCAGTGCTTCATTTCTGATGAAAACCTACTGTGTAAAATAATATTATGGGAGGCTAATGTCCCATATAATTTGAGGGCTGTTAACCAATGAGTCCATGAGGCCTGGACTAGGACACTAGG
Organism: Terrapene triunguis; assembly: GCF_002925995.2. Taxonomy (NCBI): domain Eukaryota; kingdom Metazoa; phylum Chordata; order Testudines; family Emydidae; genus Terrapene; species Terrapene triunguis. Next base: position 89,738 of record NW_020664500.1, read on the forward strand.
CGTGCTGTTTCAGAGGAGCAGGCATGCAAGGGAACAGGAACGACAAGGGGAGCCAGGCGGGCAGGGGCTGGCTGGTCAGAATTCACTTAGCAGCCGGTCTGTTGGACTAAAGGGGGAGCCTTTAGATAAGGCCCAGAAAAGCAGCTGCTCTCCCTGTACCCCGGTTTTTGCCCTTGTTTACAGTGCCCTGGCACTAGCCTTGATGATGAGGAGGAAGAGACGTAGTGCAGCTGAATACACAGTCCTGCAAGAGAGCAAGAAAAGGAGCATTGGCATTTTTCCATCATCCACTGTAGGCTGCCTCGAAAGCCAAATAACAGCCTGTTATATAGTTTATAGATGGGATGTTTATTGAGATGGGTAAAACCGGGAATGGGTTTTGATTTTGCCAACCCATTGGTTGAGATTTAGATTTGCAAAATAAAAACAAGGGTTGATTCAATTTGGGTTCCATTTTACTCATTTACCTACCTCATCGGGATAGGCATTAGGATTGATGTTAAGGCCTGAGTAAACCCTGCCCACTGAAAAACCAGCATGAGGCAGCTGATGGAGTGAGTCTCTCTCTCAGGTTCTCTATGGTGAGTTCGTCTCATATTGTTTTTTTGGGGGGAGGGGGCGGTGTAAACAGGCTCTGGATCCAGCCCCAAAGCCTGGTGGAAGCTTGGGAGTTGTGTAGGAAGCCAGAATCATTCATTGTAGTCCATAAATAGTTCCATAGTTTTGGCTCATATCTATATTTCATGTATATTGACACAACTGTAAAAGCAAGAAGTACCTCTACTGAAGATACCCCAGTTGTAAGAAGAGTATCAGGCCCTGTATTTCTATTTAGACATCTGGTGTAGGGGATAATTGTTTTACAATGGTGTGTCAAATTCACTGTAATAATAAGGGGAAAACACATAAGAAACGTCCAGAATTTTCCCACATGACACTTGAATTATTTTGTTATTTGATCTGCTGGTGAGCTGAAGGGGGAAAGGCCCCTCCAATGTACATTTTTGTGTTTCGTAAAGAAACAGATTCTACTTTCAAGCAATAGTGCCAAGGAGCTATCATAGAAAATATTTAAAGGATGATGGAAAACCTATGGGTATTTTAAACTTTTGCATATGTAAGCTTCACTTATGTTTTCTTTTAAGGGAGGGAACAATAGCATTTTGTGTTGAATGCACTGAAGTTAACTATTTCACCTTTCAGTACTGAAACCAAAAGCAGCACTAGAAGAATTATTGCTTAATGTTTGACTTGTTTTTCTATTAAACATTTTTTATCCCAGAGAAGTTGGCTAATCTTATTACTGACCAATCATGAAATGTTTCACAAGACTTTGCAAGCACCTTATATGCTCAGCAATGATGAAATGATATTATCAGCTTTCACAGAAGAACGTAGCACTGTAATCACAAAGGTCCCTAAAGCACTTTATAAAACCTACAGACTAGCTATACGACAACCATGTCACCCACCACCGAAACGAAAGCACCTGTGGGGTAACACTACACAACAGTTTACATAAGATACCACATTCTTCTTTTACTTGTGTTTGAACACAGACACACAGAAAATATGCTAAGCTTGTAGGAATCCACTTACCTTGCTAAATAAAAAATCCAACTGGTGTCTCAGGTTCCTTCCTACTTTAGCAGGCTACTCCCAGCACTTCCAGATGGAGCAACTCCCCTGATCTCAGGGTCTTCTGTACTTTTTTCACTCTCTGTACAGCTTCCTATGCATTCCCCTTACTTTGCAGCTTCTTGCTGCTGTTTCTACCCAGTTAGTTCTACTAATTAACACCAGGCTCCATCCCAAGTGTGGCAAGCAGGGCTAACTGCACAGGGGCTCCAGTTCTTCGGCCTTTAAAGGGGCAGGCCACCCTGTCACACTGATAATCTACCCTTCCCTTACAAAAATCTCAGGACATGATTCTCAGGCAGCTGGCACTCCTGACTACCATTGTGAAAGAAAGTTGCCAGTAATGGGCGTGTGGCTGTCTATTCCAATTGCAAAAGTTTCAACCTTGGAACAACTGAGTACTGTTTACTTTCTACAACCTTTTGAGCTTGGATTATGTTTTATGTACTGGGTAAAAATAAATCAAATAAAAAGTAAGGCTTGGCTAAGACTGTTCTAAGTTAGAAGGGAATGTGTCAATTTTGACTTGGGTAATGTATAGATCTGAATTTGATATGTACTGGTAGAAGCAGCTTGGGTAGGAAGAGTGTCCCAGGCGGGTTACAATTCAATGTGGCAGTCTCTAGTCATCTCTTCTTCCAAGAACCAATGCACCACCTGGCTCCAGCAGGAAATTAAATGCAAAATTTAATTTCCAGATACAAACAAATCCACCAATAAGAACTAGTGTTAATCGTCATTTATCAGTCAGATGAGACCAAAATGGGATAGTTTAAGATATGAGGTACTTTCAAGAAAACTTCTCTTTTAAATAAAGATTCTAGAAACAATACAAATATCCAGTGTGTGTGAAAATCCTCCTTATCCCATCAATATATCTAGGCTTCAATCAAAAACAGGAAAAGAAAAAAAGTGGGGAGAAGTGTGGGCGGGAGAGAAAACGCCTTAATAATATCATAAAATATAGTAAGGGAGGAAAAAAGCCTTGCTAAAAAAATCCTTACTGCAAATATCAAACAGGAATCACTGCTGATATTAATGCTGAAACAGATTTTATACATACACAACTGAAAAATTAAATATTAAAGACTATATTCTGACATCCTTACACTGAGTATTACGTTACTGTGCAAACAGCCCTGTTCTCTTCATTAGGCTACTTGTGGTGTAAGGTATCATCAGCCTGAAGAAGGGTTTCAGAAACTGGCCCTAATTTTCAAAGTACACTTTTTGCAGTATCCCTCTTTCTTCTCCTCCTCTTTCAATTCCCAACAACTAGTGTACTGTAAAAAGAATAGTAAAAATAAATCTTAAACCCATTAAAGTAGATGTGGATGGAAAATAGTTTTCATGCTCTGTGAGTATTTTCAAGATTTCAGCACTCATTCCCTTCTTGAAAGGGGACAAAAAAAATCAAAATATCTAAAATTTTCACAAACCAACAATCCAAAAAAATGTGCAGATCAGGTCAATTGAAATGTTTCATTTCGAGAATTTCAACTATTTTGTTTTGATTTAGATCTTTAAAAAATGTTTTAACTTTGTTGAGTATACATTTACTAAATTTTCAAAAAGAAAGTTGTTTCAAATTTTAAAAATGGTTCAAAAATGGGACATTTTGACATTTTCAAAACTTTTTTCCAATACATTTTTGAGTTGTGAGACCTGTCAAAACCAAACCTGTTTGGCAAACACAGGTTTGATTTTGACGAACTAACATTTTCTGATAAAAAAAGTATTTCATTGGAAAATTCCCAATCAGTTCTAATTAAAAGGGATTTGCTTGCCCATTTCAATTTGTGCAGCATTTCTCCACCAGCACCATCCGGGTGGGTGAAATAATTTCCTCCAATTAATTTTACATATATTCTGATGACTGATATGGAGATGGAAAATTCTTTGCCTAGCAGCTCAGAATAGAGTTTTTACTGTATGTAACAATTCATGTCTTTTAACTATAATTTTTTAAAAAAATGATTATTATTCCTTCTACTATAAGCATAATTATGATGGATGCAGCTTCATCTGTCAAGAATTTCTATTTTAAACAGAGAAGAGGGAACCAGTGGGAACATGGGCCCTATCTCTAAGTTGAGGACTTATGGAGATACTGACATCTGACTAATCACTTTAGCCAGGAAAGAAAATCAACCTTTAAGGTGTGGAAACTAGCTTGGGCTGAGACATTATAAGCTATTTACCTATTAATTGAGTCAGCTTCAGCAAAGGCATCACAGAATTCTAGGTGCACCTTTTTGCATTGCAGCATACATTTGTGAGACACACAGGACTATTCAAATATGCAAAACCGAAATCTCAGACAATGATGTACAGCTGGGTGTTGCAACAGCAAAAGGCAATCCAGTCTTTTTGCCTTGGAGAAAGGAGTACAGTCTGCTTCCAAAGGAGGTGCAACCATTATGGTTTTTATAAAATGCCACCTCTAAAGTCAAAATGATAATGCAGGTTAATGTCTTCATTTCACAGAAACTCAAGCAGATATTAGGGGGAGTATTTGAGGCAGGGGAAAGGTTATTGTAGCTCAGTTATTTCTGTGATGGGACCATTTAAGTAGAGCTGGGTGAAATTTTTTCGGTGAAGAGTAAAGTAGCTGAAGAATTAACTTTTTGGGGCACCAAGATTACTGGCAAATCCTGGTCAAATCTGGCAAATAGTTCCCCCCCAAATATCCCCCCCCCAAAAAAGTCAAAATGATTTGTTTCAAGAGTCTAAAAAAAAAATGTTTTGAGTAATCATTTCAAAACTAGGTTTTGCTTAGACACACACACACACACACACACACACACACACACACACACACACACACACACACATATATAAAACCTCAAATTAAGTAAAATGTATTCATTTAGTCTCAGGGGGTTTTCTTTTAACTGAAACAAAATGTTTTCGGTTCTGCATATTGGTGAGGAAAAAATGCAAAAAAAAACAAAAAAAAAATTTCAAACTAATTTCAGCCCCCAACCAAAAATCAATTATTTGCTCAGCTTTACATTTAAGCACCTCTTCTTTTCATACCGGTTATTTTGTTTTGTTAAGATTTTCTCTATTTCTAATAAAACTGATTTTATTGAAGATCCCTGGGGCCTGAGACTGTTTGGGAAAATTCATGCAGTTTGTCACGGAGGTACAGTGCATGCAATAATTCACTGGCAAAAAATGCAGGCAATGAACAGCAGTATAAAAATTCAGCATCTTATATTCCGACAGACCACTATGTAGTCCAACGAAGACGCGAAGCGAGTGAAGGACCTGCCGCCAAAGTGCCGCCGAAGACCCGGAGCGCTGCCAGGTGAGTCATCCCTGCCGGGGCCCCGTCGAAACTATTTGAATCGGGCCCCGCAATTAATAAAGCTGGCCCTGATGGAACGTCACAGGTGGTTTAAAATTGACACACATTTGTCTCAGACTGTCAAAAGTGCCATCACAGCCATTGGTCATGGATATGTTTTGACCAACAATTCTGCCGTTTGGGAACATTATAACTAGAAAATAAAGAGAACTCTTGCTAAGGATGGTTTTGTGAAGTCAACAGATTTATAGGGCCTGGTGGCAGAAATCAAAGAATCGTAAAAGTGTTGGACTGAAAGGGACCTCAATAGGTCATCTAGTCCAGTCCCCTGCATTCAAGGCAGGACTAAGTAATAACTAGATCATTTCTGACAGGTGTTTGTCTAGCTTGTTCTTAAAAACCTCCAATGCTGGAGATTCTACAACCTCCCCAGGCAATTTGTCCCAGTGCTTAATTACCCTGACAGTTGGAAGTTTTTCCTAATGTCCAATCCAAACCTACATTGCTGCAATTTAAGCCCATTGATTCATGTCCTATCCTCATAGGTTAATGAGAATAATTTTTCACCCTCCTCCTTGTAAGTACATTTTATGTACTTGAAAACTGTTATGTCCCTCCTTAGTCTTCTCGTCTCCAGACTAAACAAACCCAAGTTTTTCTATATTCCCTCATAGGTCATGTTTTCTAGACCTTTAACCATTTTTGTTGCTCTCCCTTAGATTCCCTCCAATCTCTCCACATCTTTTCTGAAATGTGGAGCCCAGAACTGGACACAATATTCCAGCTGAGTCTTTATCAGTGCAGAGTAGGGCAGAAGAATTACTTTTCATGTCTTGCTTACAACGGTCCTGATAATACATCCCAGAATGACTTTCGCTTTTTTTGCAATGGTGTTACACTGTTGATTCATATTTAGTTTGCAGTCCACTATAACCCCCAGATCCCTTTTTGCAGTACTCTTTTCTAGGCAGACATTTCCCATTGTCTATATATGCAATTGATTGTTCCTTCTTAAGTGGAGTAATTTGCACTTGTCCTTATTGAATTTCATTCTATTTACTTCAGAGGTTCCAGATCATTTTGAATTTTAATCCTATCCTCCAAAGCACTTGCAACCCCTTCCAGCGTGGTATCGTCCACAAATTTTATAAGTGTACACTCTATGCCATTATCTAAATCATTTATGAAGCTATTGAACAGAACCAGACCCAGGACCGATCCCTGTGGAATCCCACTCGATATGTCCTTCCAACTTCAGTTTAACTTATCGGTTAACTTGTTAGTAAATTGTATAGTCAAGTGCTTGACCACACTTTGGTTCATTATGAAATGTATTAAAGAGACCAAATAACCAGTTTCAGTCAGGTTTATTCCTAAAAGCCAATAATAATATAGTACAGAAAAAAGGTTCAATATGACACCAGTCTCTGGGAAGCTGTCTCGTGCAGCATTGTTACATTCACCTTACACAGAACGTGTGCTCCCAAAGTTACACTCCTAAAGCTATCCTTTTTATACCCATCCCGTTTACAAATAAAAAGGTACTGTGTGCATCATCTGAAACTAGATTTAAGCCATCAGCTTAGGACCCCAGAATAGCTAGGGACGGCCCTGTTCCTCCTTTCATATCATTCATTTTGTTTTGAGAAGATTTTCTTCATTTCTAATGAAACTAATTTTACTGAAGATCTTTGTGATCTGAGACTATTTCGGGAAATTAATGCAGTCTGTCATCTAATTCCATGTAAACCTTTCATATCTGAAAGTATAGTACATACAACAATTCACTGCCAAAAATTCAAGCAACGAACAACAGTATAAAAATGCGGTAGCTTATATTTTTCTAGGTCACTAGACATTTCAACAAATGGATCCAAGTTTTAACACAAATATATGTCCTGAAATAATTCCAAGTAGAGAAGCATAGAATACTTCTTAAAGTCAAATATAAGCTCTTTGGGGCTAGGTCTTCCTAGTGTTTGTACAGATCCTTGCACAATTGAACTCTGACCTAGAATGGGGTGTCTCTGGAGTACAACCATAGAAAAATAAATAATAAATGTTAGCCAAGCAAGAGAATGCAATGCCAAGCATGTTTGTTAGGCATACGGGTGACCTCTTGTGGCCAATCAGAACAATGTCAAGTCTGTCTTGTATTTCCTAGGAGACTAATCCATCAATGTATCCTTCTGCATGGGGTTGCATCTACTTATTTGGATTTTATCAGACTCCGTACATGAAGGAAAACTGCTTTCTATTTGAACTATCATTGTTTAGCACAAAAAGCAGAATCTGATGATTTTGTTTTAAACTTTGATATCCTATATACCTGCAAAGCCCCTTTAAAAATGACAGATATTTGATTCTAACACACTACAGCATATATCACTTCCATCAAGTGAAGCAAAGGCAATATGACAGGTGATTTAAAATTCACACACAATTAGCCGTTTTTCTCCACAGGATTTGTCA
>NW_020664500.1:117160-144944 GCF_002925995.2 Terrapene triunguis
TCCAGAGCATACACAATGGCATAACATTCTTTTTCTGAGACTGACCAGTGGCTTTCCCTCTCAGAAAGTTTTTCGCTGAGAAACACAACAGGATGGAATTGTTGATCTGGTCCTTCCTGCATTAAAACTGCTCTTATACCACGCTCGGACGCATCTGTGGTTACGACGAACGGTTGGTCAAAGTCCATGGCCCTCAGTACAGGGTCAGATGTAAGGACCGCCTTAAGCTGGCTAAAGGCTTTTTGACACTTCTCAGTCCACTGAATGGCAATTGGCTGTTTTTTCCTAGTCAGGTCTGTCAGCGGGGTAGCAATTTGGCTGTAGTGTGGTACAAATCGTCAGTAATACCCTGCCGAAAGGGAGCACATTAAATTCATACAACCGTACATGGGTGATGAAGACTGACCTTTCCTTGGCGGGGTTATCTAGTGGCACTTGCCAGTACCCCTTAGTTAAGTCTAAGGTGGAGATGAACTGGGCATGTCCCAGTTTCTCCAATAGCTCATCTGTGCGTGGCATTGGATAGTTTTATGGGCTAGTTATGGCATTTAGTTTACAGTAGTCCACACAAAAGTGGATTTCCCCATCTTGTTTGGGAACCAGAACCACTGAAGAGGCCCATGCACTCTCAGAGGGGCAGATTACACCCATCTGTAACATATTCTTGATTTCCCTTTCTATTGCAGTTTTGGCTCGAGGAGCCATCCGGTAGGGTTGGGCTCTACTTGGGCGAGCATCACCTGTATCAATGGAGTAGTACACCTGTTCTGTCCGTCCTGGGATGGCTGAAAACATTGGCGCGAAGCTGCTGCAAAGCTCCTGGATTTGCTGTCACTGCTTACATCCAAGGGTCATGGATAGGCTCACCTCTTCGATGCCACCGTTGCTTTTTCCGTCATAGTAGACTCCTTCAGGCCACTCAGCGTCGTCTCTCTCCTGGGCTGTAAACTGGAGAACCTTGATTTCTTGGGAATAAAAGGGCTTTAGAGAATTAACATGGAATACTTTAGGTTTTAGGGTAGGGTCTGGGAACGCTATGAGGTAATTAACAGCTCCCAGGCGCTCTCGGACCATAAATGGCCCCTTCCACGATGCTTCCATCTTATTGGCCTGGAGTGCTTTCAGGACAATGACTTGGTCACCTACTCTGAATGAACGCTCTCTGGCATGTTTATCAGACCAGGCCTTTTGCTCTTGTTGAGCATCCTGTAGGTTTTCTCGAGCAAGGGCTAGAGAGTCTTTGAGGGTGTTTTGCAGGTTGGTTACAAAGTCCAAAATCTTAGTTCCTGGAGAAGATGTAATCCCCTCCCATTGCTGCTTCACCAACTGTAATGGCCCCTTAACTTCGTTGCCATAAACAAGTTCAAAGGGTGAAAATCCCAAACTGGGATGTGGTACAGCCCTGTAGGCAAACAGCAACTGCTGCAACACTAGGTCCCAATCACTGGAGTGCTCATTCATGAATTTACGTATCATGGCCCCAAAAGTCCCATTAAATTTCTCCACTAGGCCATTTGTTTGATGGTGGTAAGGGGTGGCAACCAAGTGGTTCACCCCATGAGCTTCCCAAAGACGTTTCATGGTCCCTACCAGGAAGTTAGTGCCCGAATACGTAAGGATGTCGGAGGGCCAACCTACACTGGCAAAAATGTCTGTCAATGCCTTGCTCGTGCTTTTAGCCCTGGTGTTGCTTAGAGCTACTGCTTCTGGCCATCGGGTGGCAAAATCCATGAAAGTTAGTATGTACAGCTTTCCTCTGGGTGTCTTCTTAGGGAAAAGACCCAGCATATCCACAGCTACACGCTGAACTGGAACCTCAATGATGGGGAATGGCCTTGACCTGGTCTTGGGGCTTTCCCACCCTCTGGCACACCTCACAAGATGAGACATAAGTAGAAACATCCCTGCCCATTCCCTCCCAGTGGAATGAATTCCCCAAACAGTCCTTGGTCCTGTTCACCCCAGCATGGCCACTAGCGTGATTGTGGGCTAAGCTCAAGAGCTTTTTCCTATACTTAGTTGGAACTACCAACTGTCTCTGAGGATGCCAATCCTCCTTGTGCCCACCAGAAAGTCTCCTTGTATAAAAGTCCTCCTTCTATAACAAACCTGGACCTGTTAGAAGAGCTGAGAGGCGGTGGGTCGTTCCGTGCCGCCATCCAAGATCCCTTGAGTCTCTCATCCACTTCCCGCTCTGCCTGGAACTGTTCCCTTGATGCTGGAGACATTAGTTCCTCGCTGGGTTGTGAACTTGGGCTTGGTCCCACTGGAAGTGATGCAAGTGATGGGGTTGTTTCTGTTGACTGTGAACCGCTCTCTGCTGGTGCACTAGGTGGTATTTCAGGCTCCGGTTGAGCCTCTTGCACCGGTGTAGCTGCTGCTGCAGGTGCCGGCTCTGTGGCGCCCTTTGGTGCTGGCTCCCCTGACTCTAGTGGAGTTGCAAGCATGGGATCTGGTGCTGACTGCTCTGCCAGTTCCGATCCTTGGGCTGCTTCTGGCTGGGTTACAGGAACTGGATTTATAATTGCTGCCATAGACTCTGGCCTGGAGTCTCATTCCACCACCTCTGGCTGGGTTTCTGTAGGAGGCTCAGGAATGGAGTTAGGTGTGGAGGCCTGTTTAGGCTGGCTCTGGTTGCCCACTCTGATATCCGCTCCAACTGCTACTAGCTTTCTTCTTCTCTGCCACTTCCACCCATTTGGTCTGTTTAGGCTGGCTCTGGGCGACCATTCCCACCCTTTTTGTTAGCCTCACTTGGTTGGATAAGTCTTCTCCCAGCAGCATGGGAATGGGATAATCGTCATAGACTGCAAAAGTCCATATCCCTGACCAGCCCTTGTACTGGACAGGCAACTTGGCTGTAGGCAAGTTAAAAGAGTTGCCTTAAAGGGTTGCACCATCACTTGGGCCTCTGGGTTGATGAATTTGGGGTCCACCAGGGATTGGTGGATAACTGACACCTGTGTTCCAGTGTCTCTCCACGCAGTAATCTTCCTCCTGCCCACACTCACAGTTTCCCTTCACTCTGGGGGTATTTGAGAGACATCTGAGCCCGAAGGCTCTTGGTGGGACTCCGGGGTGATGAGTTGTAGTCAGCGGGTGCTCTTGAGGCAGCTGGCCATCACATGCCCCAACTCATTACATTTAAAGCATTGCCCAGCTGACTGTGGGCTGGCGTGAGGTGGGTGGTTGGAGAGTGGGGTGTCTGGGGTCTCCCTGGCTGTGTGGAGGGCTCCTCCTTGCAAGGTGAGGCTTTGGGCTAAACCCAATGGTGGGGTATTGTCTCGGGTTGCCCACCCTGATATCCGCTCCAACTGCTACTAGCTTTCTTCTTCTCCGCCACTTCCACCCATTTGGTCTCCCGCCTCGGTTACAGTTTTGGGCTTCCCATCTAGGATGTACCTTTCTATTTCCTCAGGAACACCCTCTAAGAACTGCTCCATTTGCATTAGGAGAGACAGATCTTCCAGAGATTTAACACTTGCTCCTGATATCCAGGCATCCCAATTTTTTACAATGTGTTGGGCGCGTCAGGAAAATGCCACGTCTGGTTTCCACCTTAGGGCTCTGAACCACCTACGGGCATGCTCGGGTGTTAGCCCCATTCTAATTCTGTCCTTTTGTGTAAAAAGGTCATACTTGTTCATGTGTTCTTTAGGCATTTCAACCAGAGCTGGCTCCAGCGGTTTTGCCACCCCAAATGGCAAAAAAAAAAAAAAAAAAAAAAAGCTGTGATTGGTGGCACTTCGGCGGCAGCTCTACCGCCGCCGCTTCATTGTTCTTGCCACCGAAGGGCCGGACGTGCCGCCCCTTTCCATTGGCTGCCCCAAGCACCTACTTGCTGCGCTGGTGCCTGGAGCTGGCCCTGATTTCAGCTGCCACCTCTGCTAAGGGCCACTGAGTTGCGGCCTCAGCTCCACCATATACTGGTCTATAGGGGTGTTGTACCCAAAGCAGGCCCTTTTGAAATTTTCTAAGAAGGCCTCTGTATCATCGCCTACCTTGTATGTGGGGAATTTCTTGGAATGGGGAGCGGTACCTGGAGAAGGACTGTTAGAGTTACCTGGTTGATTCAGCTTAGCCTTTTCCAGCTTAAAGCGCTTCATCTCTAACTCCGCCTCCAAGCGCTTCCCCTGCATTTCCGCATCCAACTCCAAGCTCTTCGCCTCTCTTTCCACTTTTGCCTCCAAGCACTTTGCCTGTCTCCTGTCCTCCACTTCCATCTCCAAGCACTTCGCCTCTCTTTTGTCCTCCGCTTCCAAGTGCGTCATCTGTAGGAAGAAATCCCTGTCTTCTGCAGTCAGAACTTGGTCTGGGTTAAGGGCATCCCTCCAGCTTGGCACCTGGATCTTGGTTGGGGGAGGGCTGACCCTTCCCTCTTGGGAAGTCCCCTTTCCCCCATCCACTCTCTTAATTTCCGTCATGGAGCTGGATGTCTGGGCTTGATCTGGGTCTGTCTTCTCCATGACGTGCCACTTTGGGAAGACTGTTTTTTCTAAGGTTTCGGTGCCTGACCTCAACCTCATGCACAGGATGCCCTACTCTTAGCCTAACTATTTCGTTGCCATGAAGCTAGAAAAGAAAAAAAATAAACTGCTTGTTGGACTCCCTAGCTTGGCAGGCTGAACCCTCTGCTTGCCTGTTCCAACTCAGGCAGCAAAGAAAAGAAAAGAGAAAAAAGAAAGAAAACTCCCTGGCTTTCAGCAGCCAAAGGAAAAATGTGTCCTTTTAAAATACTGAGGTCTGTGCTTCTGGTTCAAAATGATCCCACTGCTCTGCCACCATGTTAGGGCTGAATCCCCCTCTGTCACTCCGAGCACAGAAGGTGGAGGCCCGCAAGGATTCTAAAAATTAATACTTGCCACTCCAGGCTTGTATTAAACTCCCAAGGTTACAGCATTTCTCTGACCTTGGCTTGGTAAACGCGGCCACCACCCAAATGCAAAAAAAACCCTTGGACCCAGGAAGGATCTTGGGAATTCCTCCTTGTGGGGTACCCTCAAGCCCTTTCACCCCTTCCCCTCCAGGGAAGAGTTGAGAAAGAAAACAAAGGAAATTAGCTGTTGCCACCAACTAATCAAACAGCGTTTGCACAAACCTCTTAGGACACCAAAAATTCAATCCTGTTCTTAAAAAGTAAATTTTATTAAAAACAAAAAGAAAGAAAATACATCTGGAATTTAGGCTTTTGCTAGATTTTAAAAGAGCAATTCCTAAAATCAAGCACCCAAAATAGCTTTCTTGGGGGTTCAGCTTAAAGGTTACAAGCAAACAAAACATCTGGGTTTAGCATAGAGGAGTCCACAAGCCAATAAGAAATAACCTTAATCACGTCTTTTTAGACATTCCCTAATTTTACTTACATATCTGAGGCTCCAGATAAGTAGGCTCAAGGTATGAACTGATAATTTATAATCATACCTGGCTTAAAGCTGGTTACTGCATTACTGCTCCATGTCCCTGCAGCCCAGAGAACAACAGACAAAGGGAAAGTTTCTTTCCCAATTTTAAAAAGTTCTACCTTCCCATTGGCTCTTTTGGTCAGGTGCCCACTCCTTTTCTTTTACCTGTGGGCTTGTTAACCCTTTACAGGTAAAGCCAGCAGAGAACAGACCAAGAGGGATTTTACAGCTAACTGGCTGGCTGGGTGTCCATCAAAGGGAGCTAATCCCCTCCCCCCCTCCATGTATCACAGCATGTAAATAAGATATGTCTTTGTCTCATTATCATCCCTGAAGTACTCTTGGATTCCATGCTTGGTGACTCCAGGGGACACATATCAAAGCGATGACAATAACAGAAGTCACTGTGTGGCTAATTCTCTGCAAAAGGTACTCACTAATTGAGCTTGATTAATGAGTCTCTAATTTGAGGCAATCAGGTCCGGGAATTAAAGTATTTTGTGTAGAGCTGAAATAAACAGTAAACTGCCATGAATACCAGTTTACTTCAACTTTTAGGTCACTGGTCCTGTACAAGAGTTTGCCGGGGCTGGACCCTCTCTGGGGCGGCGGGGAGCCACACCGGCTCACTACACACCGTTGAGCTTGGGGGATTCGTCCAGCAGTGGGGTCTCCCTGGGCAGCTCTTGCTGTAACCAGAAGCAACATGGTAAGCCTGGCCCTGGCTCAGGGTGGGGCAACAATGCTAAGTCAGGGCTCTGGCCCTCAGTCAGGGCTGAGCAACAAATAAGTAAAAAGTATTAAGCCCAGGCCCTAGGTCAGGGTGGGGCAACAAACGCTGAGTCAGAAGCTCAGACCCTCAGTCAGGGCTGAGCAACAAACAGTAGGCCCCAAGCCTCCAAAGGCCTGGGAGAGGGGGAGACTGCCACCCACGGGTTGGGTGGCAGGGGGAACGCTGGCCCTCCCACTCCACTGCGTCCCAGCCTGGGGCCCTAGCAGCGGCAGAAGTCCCGCTGCTGTGTCAGTGGGGATCCTGGCCACAACACACTGACATGGGCTCTGGTAGTGCTGCAGCCAGACTAGGGTCGGCTGCCCCCGGGCTACTTTCAGACTCCCCCTCGGGGCCTACCTGGATCTGGGTGTTGTCCTCCGGGGGGTCCAGTACCATGGCTTCCTCTGGGTAGTGGGCAGGCGGCAGGCCAGGCAGCTCCTCTGGGTAGCAAGCGCAGGGAAAGTCCGGCAAATCTTCCGGGTAACGGTCGCAGGGCAGGCCCGGCAACTCTTCCGGGTAGCCGGTGCAGGGCAGGCCCAGCCAGTCTTGGGCCGCAGGGTCTTCCCTGTCATGAGCTAGGCTGGAGACGTCTGGTCTCTCCAGCGGCTGGGGCCTGACTGAGCTCTGAGGGTGAGCCTTTATACTTCCAGGTCGCTGCCTGACCCTGTGAGGGGCGGCCTCAGAGCTCCCTAGCACCGTCCACTCCGGCCTCCGGATGGGCTCTTCCTCCTCCGGGGCGGCAGGGAGTCACACCGCCTCACTACAGGGCCAAATACTGAAAGACAATGATTCTCCTCTCACATCTGCCAGTCAGTGTAAAATCAGGAATAACTCCAGTTAAGTCAGTGAAGATCTAGTTAGTATAAACCTTGCGTAAGGGAAAAGAGAATCCAGCGCAGTGGGACTTTTGCCATTAACTTCAGTGGGACCGGGATCTAGTGCTCTTTCTTTTTAAGCTTCACAAAAAGTTACCCAACCCTTAGCCTGACTCCCATATTTCCTTTCCCCAAAGACTAATGCACAATCCTTCCACAGAGCTAGAAAGAGAACCTACTTCTGGACCTTCTTCTGGAGTACTGAGCTAACAATGTTATCTAGGAAATCACAGCTTTATTTCTTCCTGCTCTAACCATTAGGGCACATTTTGTTGGGAGTTGGGAATAGACACAACTCATGTGTGATAGTTTGATAATCTTCCAACAAAAAGTGTTCCAAATCTTCACCAGCTTCCCATGCTCTTCTCCCTTCATCTCCAAACAAGGAAACAACGAGAAATTAAGAGAAACAAGAAAAGTGAGCACTGAAGGAAAAACTCATTGCAACCCATTGTTTCAATAACAGCTGATGAGGCCACAAGGTAACAGTGAGGACAATTTCAAAATAACAAATTATTCATCTCTCCAAAAAAGCCCTGATGCTGCCCCTCCAAAAATCGTCCCTCACCTACTCCCTCCTTTTGCTATTTGCCTGCTCATCTGCCAGTGCTTAAGACTCCTTCTGATGTTTTGCAGCTTGCCTGCCCTGGCTTCCCACACATACGTACCCTCTTATTCGGTTCTCTGCTGCTCCTTTGTTCTTCTCATCTCCATACACAGAGAGCTGAAGTGCCTGCCTAGCTATTGCAAAATGGTGGTGGGACTCTCCAGCTGGTCCCATCATTCCCTGTACAGCACCCCAAAAAAGTACTGAAGATTTTCTGCCCCAATTCCCCCGCTGATGGTTTAGGTAAGAAGCACAAATGGCTGCTCTTCTTTACTTCTCATGGAGTAAAGTACTACTCAGCATGAGTAAGGGTGACAGAATTTGAGACCGACTCTTTAGGAGAGTTATACCAGAGTGAGTCAGAACAGAATTTGGTCCCAAGTGATGCTCCCCACTTGTCCAAGATACATCAAGAAATAGTTGAGAAAAAAGAGACATCTGCTTACTCTATGCAGTGCTCAGTACTCTTTAATAAACAGAAGTGGAATAAATGCAACAGAAAGAGGCATTTCTCAGGGCCAGTTATAAGGAAAGCTGGGTGAAAGAGTGACAGACTTTCTGGAATGACTATTCACAATTAGCTTTGAAAATGAGTAGCAGGCAGGATCTCATATTTCAGTAGGTGAAGTTCCACAGATCTTTTTGTTGTACCATCAATAAACCACCTATGGAACAATGTGTGCTCACGGTGACACAGCCAAGTACTCTGGCTACAATTCATCAACATGTAGACACCCACCACTGACACCAAGGGCAAGGGGACAGGCAACTGAGGCCACTGCCCCAGACCTGGGTGTAAAGATAAGGTGAGGAAGGGGAGATGAGACTGGGATTACCTCATTGTCAGTTCTAGGGTGCTGTAATTACTTTGGAGAGCCAATACAGGGGATGAGTGCTGGTGGAGATAGCGTGCTGTATGTGCTCACACAGCACCAGGAGCCCTGACCAGCCCACTTCTGCCATGGAATGATTACATTGGTACAGAGACAAGGGTGGACAAAAACAGAGGAAGAGGAGAGAACAGAAACTGGTAAGAGGGGCGAGAGAGAAGGGGGAACAGCGAATGGGGACAATACACTGGGTGAGGAGACAGAGGCCAGCAGTAGGAGAAGGAAACACCCAGGGAGTTGGGACAGGTGAAGGGTTGAATGCTCTGAGGCAAGAGGGAGTGGAGCAAAGAGATTGGTACGGGATTGTTGATTCTGTGGGACAGGCCCACAGTAGCCCTGATTCTGCTTCTGGGCTTGGGCCCTGAAAATCCCAGTGGCAGCCCCATAGACACAAGAGTCACAACAAAGGGCTGTTATCCCAGAAACCTGAGATTCTAAAAGGGAAAGTCCACAAATTCAGCTATTAGGGAGAATTTATTTTCAAACAGAGTCATCATCATCATCACCTTTCTCGTGTTGAGGTCACTGGGAAGCAGCAAGACCCAGAAATCAGCCAGTCACACCTGCTTGCAGAATAACTGTCTGAATTCCTTCTCACCCACTGTATCCAAACCAGAAAGTGAAGGCTTTAGTTTGCTCAAATTTTAATAATTACCTACCAGCACCTATCTTTACTTGCAGGGTAAGGGTTTCAGGGTTTTTTTTTTTTTTTTTGTAAAAAAATGTTTTTTTTTTTTATATTTTTTGAGAGAATATTAAAAAAAAAAAATCAGACTGAGTTCAGCCCCCAACCAAAAAATCAATTATTTGCTCAGCTTTACATTTAAGCACCTCCTCTTTTCATACCGGTTATTTTGTTTTGTTAAGATTTTCTCTATTTCTAATAAAAATTGATTTTATTGAAGATCCCTGGGGCCTGAGACTGTTTGGGAAAATTCATGCAGTTTGTCTCCTAATTCCATGTAAACCATTCATACCTGGAGGTACAGTGCATGCAATACTTCACTGGCAGAAAATGCAGGCAATGAACAGCAGTATAAAAATTCAGCGTCTTATATTCCGACAGATCACTATGCAGTCCAACGAACAACCAGTACAAATTTTGACAGAAATATAGGTTCTCAAATGATCCTAAGAAGAAAAGCATGGAACCTTTTAAAGTAAAATGTAAGCTCTTTGGAACCATATCTTCCTGTGAGTTTGTACAACACCTAGCATAACTGAACTCCGATCCAGGTTGAGGTCTCTGGGGTACAGCAACAGAAATAAGAAGTGTTAACCATGCAAGCAAATGCACCGTCAAACATGATTATTGGTGTGCAAGTGACCTCTTGTGACCAATCAGGACAATGTCAAGTCTGTCTTGAATTCCCTTTGGATTTCGTAGAAGACTATTCCATCAATTTACCCTTCCTTCAGGACTTTCATCCACTCATTTGGATTTTATCCAACTCAATACATGCTTTCTACTTGAACTGAAATTGTTTAGCACAAAAAGCAGAATTTGACAATTTGTTTTAAAAACTGATGTACCATAAATCTATAAAGCCCCCTATAAAGTGTTTGTTATTTGATTCTAATGCACGCTAATGCCACAGCATGTGTCACATCCATCGAGTGAAGTGAATGGAACATCACAAGTGGTTTAAAATGGACACACATTTGTCTCAGACTGTCAAAAGTGCTATCACAGCTACTGGTCATGGATATGTTTTGACCAACAATTCTGCCATTTGGGAACATTATAAATAGAAAATAGAGAACTCTTGCTAAGGATGGTTTCTGAAGTCAACAGTTTTATAGAACCCAGTGGCAGAAATCAAAGAATCATAAAAGTGTTGGACTGAATGGGACCTCAATAGGTCATCTAGTCCAGTCCCCTGCACTCAAGGCAGGACTAAGTAATAACTAGACCATTCCTGACAGGTGTTTGTCTAACTTGTTCTTAAAAACCTTCAGTGCTGGAGATTCTACACCCTCCCTAGACAATTTGTCCCAGTGCTTAACTACGCTGCCAGTTGGAAGTTTTTCGTAATGTAAACCTTCATTGCTGCCATTTAAGCCCATTGATTCATGTCCTTTTCTCATAGGTTAATGAGAACAATTTTTCACCCTCCTCCTTGTAAGAAAACTGTTGTGTCCCTCGTTAGTCTTCTCATCTCCAGACTAAATAAACCCAAGTTTTTCTATATTCCCTCATAGGTCATGTTTTCTAGACATTTAACCATTTTTGTTGCTCTCCTCTGGACTCTTTCCAATCTGTCCACATCTTTTCTGAAATGTGGAGCCCAGAACTGGACACAATATTCCAGCTAAGGCCTTAGCAGTGCAGAGTAGGGCAGAAGAATTACTTGTCATGTCTTGCTTACAACAGTCCTGCTAATACATCCCAGAATGACTCACTTTTTTTGCAACGGTGTTACACTGTTGATTCATATTTAGTTTGCAGTCCACTATAACCCCCCAGATCCCTTTCTTCAGTACTCCTTCCTAGGCAGTCATTTCCCATTTTCTATGTGTGCAATTGATTGCTCCTTCTTAAATGGAGTAATTTGCACTTGTCCTTATTGCATTTCATTCTGTTTACTTCAGAGGCTCCAGACCATTTTGAATTTTAATCCTATCCTCCAAAACACTTGCAACCCCTCCCAGCTTGGTATCATCCACGATTTTTATAATGCCATTATCTGTGCCATTATCTAAATCATTTATGAAGCTATTGAACAGAACCGGACCCAGGACCGATCCCTGTGGAATCCCACTCGATATGCCCTTCTAACTTCAGTTTAACTTATCGATTAACTTGTTAGTAAATTGTATAGTCAAGTGCTTGACCACACTTTGGTTCATTATGAAATGTATTAAAGAGACCAAATAACTCAGTTTAAATCAGGTTTGTTGCTATGGTAAAACACCCATATGTCCCGATCCTGACAGTTTTCCCATCAGCTTAAGCCAAAGCTTACTTCAGCTAATGCAAGGTGTTATGGGATACTTGACATAGCTGAACAGAGTCGTGGAGACAGTATAACTTCTCAAGACTTATACTAATACTATGCCTAACATATATGTATTGACTAACAAACTCCATTGACTTCAATGGAGCTACACCAATTTACACCAGCTGATGATCTGAACCATGGAGCCAGCACTAAATTAGACTGATCCTTATAGCTATATACCAAAATACAGACTAGCCGCCCACCTCCATGCCCACAGATACTGTCCCTATCTTCCCACTGAAAATATTCCAAAAGAGGCATTTTCCATGAGAACCAAAGACTCTGGAATTCACTCCCCACATCTTGGCCTGAATTAGTTTTGATCTGCTGATCTTCAGGGTACAGTGCAAAGCCCAATTCCTTTTCCAGGCTGGAGGCAGCACAGTCCATTCTGTTATAACCAGAAGACCGCTCCACTTCCTCTCATGTGTGAGATTTTTTGCTGTGCCTCTGGGGCTATGTGTACACTACGAGCCAGGGGTGTGATTCCCAGCTCGTGTAGGCATACTTTGTGGTGCCTCTCATCTCACTGGAAGAAGAGCTCTGTGTAGCTTGAAAGCTTGTTTCTTTCACCAACAGAAGTTGGTCCAATGAAAGCTATTACCTCATCCAGCTTGTCTCTCTGTACACTGAGAGAATCTCTCACTAGTCCCTTTTTTCCCCATATGGGACTCACTTGAGCCTACTTGTGGATATGGGGAGAAAGTGGCCCAAAATTCATTATAGCACAGCTCCAGGGAAAGCCTATTAAATCCCTTTCCCCAACAAGAAAACCCATGACTCTACGTACCTGACAGTCCACTATCTCCCATTTTCCCTTTTTCACCTACTGAAACTTTATATCCTTTTGGCCCAGGAGAACCAGTTTGCCCTCTAGGGCCCAGTAAACCTGAGCTTCCTTGTAACTCTATTGTTAGATCAAGTGAAACAGATATGAAAAGAACATGTTAATCTGCAGTTAGTTTTCTAATTCTGTATATAAAATAACTGGCATTTTCACACTACCTTTCTTGTCAGAGTTTTACCAGTGTTGATTAATCAAGCTTTGCTACCCTCTTTGCACTAAGTAGTGTTATACCCATTTTGCAAATGAAGTAACTGACCCCTGGAGGGTATGTCTACACTGCAATTAGAGACCCGTGGCTGGCCTGTGCCAGCTCACTTGGGCTGACTGGACTCAAGCTAAGGGGCTGTTTATTTGAGGTATAGACATACAGGCTCAGGCTTCAGCCTAAGCTCTGGGACCCCCCCCACCTTGCAGGTCCTGGAACCTGGAGTCCAGCCCACACGTCTACTCAGCAATTAAATAGCCCCTTAGCACTAGCCCTGCAAGCCTGAGTCAGCTGGCACGGGCCAGTTGCAGGTTTTTAATTGCAGTGTAGCTATAGCCAGAAAGGTCAACCAAATTGACCCAGGTCACTTAATGAAACTGTGGCAGGGCTAGATATAGAACCCAGGCTTCCTGACTCCCAGTACCTTGCTCCAATACATGGATAATATGCCCTCAAATATTTTATTTATTTGAACATGGGGCTGAGATCCAGGAATCACTGAGTTCTAAAAAAAACTCTAATGGAAGCGAGCTGCTGATCTTTGACAAATCACATCTTCCACAAGTTGTGTCCCCTTCACTCCATTTGTGAAATACAGATAACAACTACCTATTCCAGAGGCATCCCTGCAGAACTGTTTAATATTTGTAAGGAACTTTGAAAATATAAAGTACTATATACGTGTCAAATATTATAATTATGAAGGTGCCATATATGGACTTTGGCATTTGTTTGTTGATACACTGTAAGAACAAGAATTGCACAGAAAAAGAATGTTTATAATTATAACTGGGTTTATAATTATAACTGGGTGTGAGTTTTTGAGATTGACATTGTTTCCCGAAGCAAGATGAAAAATGGGATGAAATCTCAAAAATTTTCCAAAACTGATAATTGGAAAAATATTTTCGATTTGATTAATCAAAATGTTTGTAAAGAATTTTCAAAATTACTGATACATTTTGGCTTTTTAATTTTTGTAAAAATAATTTTAGTATTTGCAAACAAAGTTGTTTTGTTTTTTTGCAAAAAGAGACACTTTCAGGTTCAAATAAGTTGAAACATCCGGTTTTGACAATTTTGAAGCATTTTTTTCTAAAAATTTTCTGAGTTGGGAAATCCCTCAAAACTGATCTTGTTTCACAAACAGGATCAGTTTCTTCAAATTTACATTTCTGTGAAAAAACATTTTGTTGAAAAATTCCAGATCAGCTCTACTTAAAATGCTAGATGTAACTCTACCATATGATACCTGGTAAATTTCAAAGATAATATCAGATTACTTAGGAAAGTTAGACTCTTTTAACAAAGTTAGGTAATTCAGCTTAGACATGAATAATTCTGGCATCATATAGAGATTGCAGGTAAGCAAAAACATACATAATTTAAGAGCATCCTGTACTGTGAATACGGTTGGGGGTGATGAAACTGGTTTATATAAACTAAGAATATAGCTTAATTCAATTTAAACAAGCATTAATGTTTAGGAAACTTAGTTTAACTTTCTAGGAATGCTTATTTCTGCACTCCTACCTGCTACGGATCTGGTAAACTACTACCAGCATAGCAATAGTAGAATAATCATTCTAGAATGAAGTCACTTTTATTCTGGAATAGTGCCCACCTGGGGAGTTATACTGGCATGACTATAGTGGTTTAATTATTCACTAAAATAATACTGGTCCTTTGGTCATATGGGTAAGAATAGTGAGCGCTGATATTCTGTCACATTCGCTCAGTAGTTTTCAAGCTGGTCAGAACTAAGAATTGCCAGAATGTCATTAGAGAGACTGTATTTCCAAGGGCCGATGCCTGATTTCTAGGGCAAAGGATGTTGGTTATGCTTCAGATAAGTATACAAACTTTGGCTTTTTATTTAACTAAATGGAATTTTTGATCCTTTCAGCTTGTGCGCTTCATTTATGTACTATGGACCAAATTTTCAGCTGGTATAAATGGGTACAGCTCCACTGAAATCAACAGAGCTGTGGCAATTTACAGAGCAGAGACATTGTCAAATAAGAAGCAGTATTTGTAATGCACAACTCAAGCTTGCCTACATCATTTATCTCTGTCTCCCTTTTCACCTACTGAACATTTGTCCCCTTTTGGCCGAGGGGAGCCTGGTGGACACTGCAAATGTGTGATTTCTTGTAGCCCTAATAGGTGAGAAAGGGAATGAAACAAACAAAAACCCAACAATCTATTTTCAGGTGTTCATTATTATATTACATATTTACTGATGGGAATAAATCTGGGCTTTTCTATTTGATTGATGATAGACTCTGTATGACCGAGTGATGAATGAGTGACTGAGTAATAAAGGGAGACTTGAGGAGAATGCATAATTTGAAATCTAGCACCAACATGTAATAGTAAATTTCAGAGGGACATTTCTGATTGCTTTTGGGTGCAGAGCCGTTCACTGTCTAACTATTCCATCAAAACCAGATGGCTCAAATGAAACGTGAATAATTCCCACACAACATAGAAAATTAACATTACACACGTCCAACTGCAGAATATCCCACAGTGATCTATTTCTGAATACAGCACCGTTAAACTGGAAGCAATCACTGATATGTGCAATGCAGCCTAATGAAACCACTTACCCTCTCTCCCTTTTTCACCTAGTGAAGCTTTATCCCCTTTGGCTCAGAAGGACAGGTGTTCTCTGGGTCACGCTTCAAACCTGGGACACCTTGCAGTGCTGATCAAATAGAACAGATTAAAAGGGTGTAAGTAAATGTTCCTGTATTTTATTATTTTGATAGCCCTATTGTCACTGCTTGGAAAGAACAGATTTTTAAAAAAAATAACATGTGACTGGTTGCCACTTTTACATGTGGACAAGAAACTAAGATGCTGAGAGTTGCTAAATTAGAATGTGATAACACACGATCACTAGTCAATTCAATACTCAGGAAAAGCTCTTTTTGGTACAAAATTCTTTACTCTCTCATTTTTCCAGTGCAAAGGGGTTCAGGTAGCAATCAGATAATTATGACAAAAGTTAACATTTCATTTAAAATCTTTTTTAAAAAGTCATGCTCAACTCAGTTCTGCAGTGTGTGAGACACTCTTTCTTTATGTGATAAAATATTAAAAGCTACAAACAGGAAAGCCCTGTCTGGTAGGACACACATGAAATATCTGCAATTAAACAATATGAAACTCACTTGGTATCATATCTAAAAATGAATGCACAGCTAAGACCAGGCCCAATGAGAAGTTTATTACATTTCCTGGCTTAGTATTGAGTAAACATGTCCTAGTCTTATTTATGGTTTAGCATGAAAACCATGTGAAATTTGCAGTTTTGCTAAAAACACTGGTTGAAATTTAATGTAATAACTTGATTGATGAGAATTTATGTTGATCAAGACTGGATAAAATCTTCATCTGAATTCATGTTAAACTAAACCACTGATCTTTACTCAGTTCTACTATTAGGCTCAAACTAAGCCCTGCATCCAAATTTCATGGTTTAGGCGCATCTCCACTATGAGGATATTTATTCTATCCCCTGGGGCAGCCTAGGATTGTTCCATTACAGTATATTTGCTAGGGCTTTCTCCAGGTTATTTATGACATTGAATTTCAACCACAGCCCTTGGGAGATTATTCCACGCTCTCCTACAGCACGACTCACTGGTAGGGATTTTTTTTCTTGATATGCAGCCTAAATTTTCTTTCTTTCAGTTATAATCCCAATAGTGTTGCTTATGAAACTTCTAGGCATCCTTCTGTCTTAGTTACTTAGGGTATGTCTACACTACGAAATTAGGTAAGTTTTATAGAAGTCGATTTTTAGAAATCAGTTTTATACAATCGATTGGGGTGGGTCACTGGAGTGCATCCTCACTACCATGGCTAGCATTGACTTACAGAGCGGTGCACTGTGGGCAGCTATCCTACAGTTCCTGCAGTCTCCGCTGCCCATTGGAATTCTGGGTTAAGCTCCCAATGCCTGATGGGGCAAAAACATTGTCGCGGGTGGTTTCGGGTACATGTCTTCAGTCGCCCCTCCCTCCGTGAAAGCAACGACAGACAATTGTTTCGCGCCTTTTTTCCTGGGTTACCCGTGCAGACGCCGTACCATGGCAAGCATGGAGCCCGCTCAGCTCACCATCACCACTGCTGTTGTGAGCATTGTAAACAACTCGCCCATTATCCTGGAGTATATGCAGAACCGGGCTAAGAGACGCCAGCACAAGGAGGATTTTGATGAGGATATGGACACAGATGTTCCTGAAAGCACGGGCTGTGGCAATTGGGACATCATGGCGGCACTGGGGCTGGTTGATACAGCAGAATGCTGATTCTGGGCCAGGCAAACAAGCCCAGACTGGTAGGACCGCATAGTATTGCAGGTATGGGATGATTCACAGTGGCTGTGAAACTTTCGCATGCATAAGGCCACTTTCCTGGAAATTTGTGAGTTGCTTTCCCCTACCCTGAAGTGCAGGAATACCAAGATGAGAGCTGCCCTGACAGTTGAGAAGCGAGTGGCGATAACCCTGTGGACGCTTGCAATGCCTGACTGCTACCGGTCAGCTGGGAATCAATTTGGAGTGGGCAAGTCTACTATGGGGGTTGCTGTGATTCAAGTAGCCAATGCAATCACTGACCTTCTGTTATCAAGGGTAGTGACTCTGGGAAATGTGCAGGTCATACTGGAAGGCTTTGCCGCAATGGGATTCCCTAACTGTGGTGGGGCGATAGACGGAACACATATCCCCATCTTGACACTGGATCACCTTGCCAACCAGTACATAAACCACAAGGGGTACTTCTCAATGGTGCTGCAAGCACTGGTGGATCACAAGGGACATTTCACCGACATCAACGTGGGATGGCCGGGAAAGGTGCATGACACTTGCATCTTTAGGAACTCCGGGCTGGTCGAGCAGCTGCAAGAAGGGACTTACTTCCCAGACCAGAAAATTACTGTTGGGGATGTTGAAATGCCAATAGTTATCCTTGGGGACCCAGCCTATTCCTTGCTCCCATGGCTCATGAAGCCGTACACAGGCAGCCTGGACAGTAGTAAGGAGCAGTTCAACTATAGGCTGAGCAAGTGCAGAATGGTGGTAGTATGTGCCTTTGGACGTTTAAAAGCTCGCTGGCACTGTTTGCTGAGTAGGTCAGATCTCAGCGCAACCAACATTCCCATTGTTATTGCTGCTTGCTGTGTGCTCCATAATATCTGTGAGAGTAAGGGGGAGACGTTTATGGCGGGGTGGGAGGTTGAGGCAAATCGCCTGGCGTCTGATTTTGAGCAGCCAGACACCAGGGCGTTTAAAAGAGCACAGCAAGGCATGCTGCACATCAGAGAGGCTTTGAAAATTAGTTTCATGACTGGCCAGGCTTCCGTGTGACAGTTGTGTGTGTTTCTCCTTGATGCAAACCCGCCCCCTTTGTTGATTTTAATTCCCTGTAAGCCAACCTCCTCCCCCCCTTGAACCACAGCTGGCAAAGGAAATAAAGTCACTATTGTTTTGAAACCATGCATTCTTTATTAATTTTTAAAAAATGAGATAACAGACAAGGTAGCCCAGGTGGGGTGGGGGAGGAGGGAAGGACAAGGCCACATTGTTTATTGTAGCCACACTAAAAATCAAACTGTTTGAATGACAGCCTTCTGTGGCTTGGCCATCCTCTGGAGTGGAGTGGCTGTGTGCCTGGAGCCTCCCCACTGTGTTCTTGTGCGTCTTGGTGAGGCGGATATGGAACTTGGGGAGAGTTGTAGATGAATAGGAGGAGTTTTGATCAATTAGGGCCAAATTCTATTTGCAGTTCTACTCTGACAATTCACCTGGGAAATCCAGGGTGTAAATCAGGTAAGAACTTGGCCCTTGAAATCTAATAATAAAATATAAAGTCTGACATGTTCCCATGGTAATGATAAGCTCATTAACAGAATGATTGAGTGATTTAATGAAGATTAGGAGAATTCTCACAACAAACAGGAAAACATTTTGAAAAGGGTGAAAGGTTCTATAATGCATTACTCATCCCAGAGGCATACAGTTCTGTATAGTAACAGGCTTCATTTTCACATTTTAAACAATACTGTCAGCTTAATCTGCATGGCATGCATCTGACGAAGAGGGTATTCACCCACGAAAGCTTATGCTCCAATATGTCTGTTAGTCTATAAGATGCCACAGGACTCTTTGTCGCTTTTTACAGATCCAGACTAACACGGCTACCCCTCTGATACTTAACATCAGGTTTGTTATGTTCAAAAAGGGACTGCACTAACAGCCAATTTTCAAACTCTGTATTTTAGTAATTGGCAGCCAAGAAACTAACAAACATAGCAGAGTTTGTGTCTATTGTACAAACATTCACCCAAGCATGGAAAGGGGATTAACATTAATTAATCCCTGACATGTTACTATGAATTCTGCTAAAATCAAATGAAGCAATATACCATCTATTTAATAAGCAAAAGATGCATTATATTGTATCTTGTATGAAATAGGATAAAACTATCGCTAACATTATTCAGTATCATTAAATACAATTCATCCGCTATACTGAACAACTATATAAGTAATCAGTGTGCCACATTCAATAATCCATATTTAAGTAATTCCAAGTATAATCCTTCTTACAAAATGAAAAATAACCACCTTCATACCATCCAGCCACTTACTCTGTAGTTTCTGGTGCTCTACAGAAGCTTTAACAAAAATAACTTAGTAGGAGTTCATCCCACAATTTATATTTGCTCTGTCTCAATAAGGTGACATGGAGCTCTGGTTTCACATCCACGTCAACTGGGAATTTTAGTTTGCTTAATAATAGTTTAAGAGTCAGGAGCAGATGGTACAATTTGTCTTAAAACGTTGGTGGTAAAGGTGGCAGGGTATGTGTAAGGGAATGTCGACTGATGGCAAAATAAACAGAAGGAGGAATTGATCTGGCCAAAAAAGTTGCAGTACAGAATCTAAGCACCTGCACTAGTCTGACCTCTGGACAAGACCACAACCATAAGTATCATGCTATGCCAATGAACTGTCCCCCCATGGTACTGTTGCTTATAGAGCAGAAGTGGCATTCTGCAAACCCAAGTGGTTTCAATTGCTTAGATAAGCATCAAAACATTTGTATGCATCTCGGAAACACACCATACTGAGGTCCCTTACAGGTTTGCCTGTTACTATCTATTACATTACGGCTGGGCAGTGACACAATACCAGATATTTCACCTTTGTGTCTCTTTCACAAGAAGCCCCTTTGAGGCTCTTGTACTGTAGAGCAGGGAGAACACCAGAGAAGCTTGGCTTTTTGTTAATTTCACAAATGATTTCTCCATGTGCCTCACACAAACCAAAATAGACAATTTTTCATGATTTGGCAAATTTACAGGCCCTGGTTGTCAAAAAATGTCAGCTGAACCATTTAGTTATCATTAGTACTTCATACTCTTAACACTCAATAGTGATAGATATTATTGTACTTCTAGAGTGCCTTCCAACCAACCATCTCTAGATGCTTTACAAACAATAATGAATTAATCCTCCCAATGGCCCCTGAGAAATATTATCTCTGTTTTATGAAATGTTTAAGTCAAAATTTTTAACCACAATAGCCTAATGTTAGGCTACTATATCAGTGGCCTCATTTTCAGAAGTGTTGGACACCCTGGTCAAGATCTTCAAAAATAATTAGTGATTTTTGGGTGCCTGAGACAACTTACAGTAGCCTGATTTTCAGGCAGTTGGGAATGCAACACTTTCTGAAAATCAGTCCTTTACGGTGTCTCAAGTTGGGCACTGATGTGCACAGGCCTTTACTCTAAGTAAGGTACCAAAAGTCTAACTCTACCCCATACATAAAATTATTCATAAAAGTCAACAAAAGTTGAAGACAGACGTGTAAAAGAGCTGTTAGAAGGGATCTTCAAGGCTCTCTGTAAGCCACACAGATTACATGACAACAAGCTGAAAGATTCTAGAAATGGGAAGAAAAGTTTATAGTTGGAATGACCACATTGTACTTTGATTGGTTAATGCTAATGGTTGGAATGAGGCTGCCACCTCTTCATGAACATTGAACAACCACCAGAAAAATAATGTAAGACACAGGGGATGTGTGGACCGAAATGAGTGAGCTTTATCATCCTGGCTGCCACGCCCACCATCTCCTGGGACCCAAACTCCTCTTTGAGATCACTGAGCCTTCATCCTTCTGATCCTGAAAGGCCTCCTCATCAGACAGTGTCAGAGAGAGGAAACCAAGTGACATCCTCACCACCTGCACTGCTAAGTTCTGAATAGCATCTGGGACATGAGACTTGGGTTCCTGCTGTCACCCTTCCCTTATGTGTCCTTCCCTTATCTGCCTTATTTCTTTCCCTTCTGATTTTTCTTCCTTGCCCTCTGTGTAATAAGAATTTGGCTTAGCTGACCAAGACTGGAGCTTCTGCAACATTGCTTTGAGCTTGTGAGCAGCAGGGCATATAAAAGCAATGCCCAAAACAGCCTGATGCTGGTACAAGTTTGCTGGATATCAGAATGGCTGACAAGCCACTGCTGGGTCAGTGCTTCTCCAGCAGCGAGAAAGTCAGCACCAAAAACAGGAGCTGAATTTTCTATCTTTGCTGTTCTTTTCTGTGCCCTTTTCCATGTCTTGTTGTGCCCTCAAGGAAATGGGTACGGACTGTAACAACTACTCAAGAGCATCTCAACCCACTTCTTCTCTTTGCCCTAAAAAGGAGAGTTAGTACCATCTTTAATGCCATCAAAAATATCAAATTGGGGTTTTCCTTATAAAAACTGTCCAGCTAAAGGAAAACAAAATGGGGCTATTGTTAAAATGAATCTTTAGTTAAAACATATGAAATGGTAAGTATTAACTATTTCCCCTTTATTTTAATAAAATGTTAAACAGATTTTTAATGGCTGTTTTTATAATGGGAGTCAGCCAGACATAATTTGATGCAAAACCCCAGACCACACTTGACTGATTAATATTGTAACAGTGAAGAAGGGTTTTGGGAATAATCTTATCTCTTGTTGTGGCAGAGACATTTTTTCAACACAACAGCATCAAGATCAAGTAATCACTCATTGCTTTGAAAATCCTGGCCCAGTATCTCTCTCATTGACCTCACTCCTGTCAGTAAAAGAGAAACTACCCACAGGTTGTGATTCTCAGTAATACCCACAGCAACATCGGCTTTTAGCTTTTAATTGTGAAAACTTACAACTAGAACAAACCCCTCACTTTATCAGTTTTAATAATACATCAGTGTTGACCATCACGACAGTAGTGATGGGTGACCCCAGCCCCATCTAGCAAAGACCCATTACTATAGTGTCCATCCCATCTCATTGGATGCTCCCTTTCGGAAGTTCAAGTTAATCAAACTCAACCCCCAAGAGATCCCCCTACTTCACGCCAAGCTTTGCAAACCAAAATTTTGAGACTGTCCCATTCCCACACTCCTAAGTGTTTCCATTCTTTCATTCAGAAATGACAAAGCTCATCTAGCACATTTGTAAAGTGTGTGCACAAACCATTCATAATTTTCAGGCAGTAATTTAAATTAAATTTAATTTAATTTAATACTGGCGGATCTGTCCTTCTTCCAATGCTCTCCCTTTCCTCCACACAAGACTGTACTGCTTACCCTCCACCACTAAATCCTTTTGGCCCACTTATGCCTCGTGAACTTTTATCCCATTTTGGCCCAGTGGGTTCCACTTTTTCCAGTGGGAACTTGTGTCCCCATCAACCCTTTCAATCTAAGGGGCTGAATGAAAAGAAAGACAAAAATAGAGCAAGTGAGTAACTTAATTTTCCAGTCGTGTCAGCGTTTGCAGTTGCTGTCATAACTGCAGATGGGCACAGACTATAACACTATATCCTGAACTCTGGGGGAAGTTCAGACCCTGGTGCTAATCCAAAATTCATGGCTTGATCCAATTACCCTAATGGACTCAAATTGGAATACCAGCTCTGAATGCCTGCAAATGGCTTAGAAGTTTGATGTGGACTTGGCATGTTTGTTAATCAAAATATTAACAAATGCATTTCACTAAAATTCCAGAATTGCTTCCAAATGTGTATACGTGTGGGTCAACTACCTAGCAGCATACCTCCATTGATTTTTTAGTTTATCAATCATTGATTTCAATGGCACTATCCTTATTTATAGTAGCTGGAGATCTGACACAAAACATTTTTGTAAAGTCCATTCATGGGCAATATATACATGCATGTGTGACTAATTTGGCAAATCCATATTCATGCACATCACTCTAATTGTGTAAGTAATCCCATTGACTTCAAACTCCTTCCTTTTGACCTCAGTGGGACTATTCACATAACAAAGGAGCACTCCCTTCAGTAAGTGTTTGCAAGATCAAGCTCTGCCTTTCTGGAGCCTGATAATTCCACATGGCTGTCAGGAAGGAAGTGCCTTATTGAAAGGACTTTGGAGTTATTCAGTGGAATTCACCTCACAGAGCAGATGGAATTATAAGGTTCTTTTAACTTCTATATGTGCAACACAACAGTTGTGCTTGCATGAATAGGTTGGAAACACAGGGAAAGGTTTATAGGGGAAAGCAACAATTGCTGCCCATGTGCTGAAAATCATGTAACCTTTGAACCCTATTGCTAAGGGTAAAAGAGATTGGTTTCTCACTAAACAATGAGTGCTAGGTATTGCGATCCTTTACTATCACAATTTTAACTATTTTATGTGATTTCAGTGTGCCCTGAACTTATTGAAAAAGTCTGGGATGGGGGTAACTCCTCTGTTCAAACTGCTGCCCTGATGCTAAACAAGGGGTCACATGATTGTAACATGTGTAACTCCCACTTGGGGATGGGAGGGACAAAAGACTAACCCATTCTCCCCCCATCCTCTGCTGGAGCAATAGTGAGGTTTCTACAGGGTGGGATATGGATGAGCAGTCCACTTGACCAATGACAAGCCAGGGCTGCACGGCCCCAGAAAAATAACTGGGGACGAGGCAGCCTGATTTTACACACAGAAAGTGTTTAGAGTTTGGAAGTGGGGAGAGAGAAAGCACTGGTGGGGAGGCCCTGATAAACTCCTACTCCCCCTCAAAGGGGCTGATGTTTTTCAAATACTCTGGCTATAGGGATCAAGTGGCTTCAGCACCCCTGTGACTAGCATTCAGAGAGCGAGAGATCATGATATCAGGCCTGGCACTGGCCACCAAGACCCAGTCAAGACCCCAGGACGATTCCAAATAGGGAGCCGAGGTGGAGGCAGGAGAAAACCCTGCCCCATCCAGGGGTGAAGATAAAGTAAGGTAACTTTTGTTTATGCCAGCCAACACCACAGCAGGGCAACACTCCAATCTGAGACAGGCGTCCCTGGCCGTACCATCAACGTTGGGAGTGTGTTGTGGGGGAGCTGGGGTTGGAGGAAATTCAGAGTGTTAGGATGTGGGCAAATGGCTTATTTATAAATGTTGAATAGTTATTAGTTAACCTTAACCCATTTCTCTTGTTTTTATTTCTTTTCATTCAGTTTACGTTTAGTGCTTTCCATGTGTTCTACAATTGTCTGCCTTCAGACATAATCTACAGTCTTGCTGCATACAGTACAGAACAGCACATTACCATCAGTGTGAAATTTGTCCTTGCCAAACTCAGTGACATGGTTTTTAGGGGTGATTTTTAAAGTTTTCAGCATCTGTTTATAACTTTAATTACTCATGTCTGGAGGCTGAAGTGAAATTTGAGATGCATTAATACATGAACCCCTATATACCACTGAATAACCTCTATATGCCGGAAGCAGTTTATTGGAGTATATTTAGCTATGGAAATTTTAAAGTGCATTCAAAAATCAACCACAAGAAGGGGAGGTTGCACGCATTGAATAAGCGACACTGGTACTTTCAGTAAAAATGTAGTTAATGTATGTTTTTATTTTTTCACAAAATGTAAAAACTAAAGATTCTCTGTAAAAACATAAATTCCATGTTTTTCCTCAGCAAACAGCTTTCTAGGAACCCTGAATATTACTGCTTTCTCAATGGCAGCAGCCCTGTATGTCTGACATGGTGAAGCGTCACTGACAGTGGAGGCAGAAGGTGCCAACAAAAAAAATCCCGAACCCGACCTGCATGATGAGATCGGAGAAGTTGCTACAAATATTAGTGATACCAAGCCCCAGGGAGAGAAAAGGGAGTAGGTTTAAGCCACACCTCGGAGAGTGGTTATGGATGGAGGCAATCAAACACAACCAGTTCACAACTTCTTACTCAGCCTGTTAGCAATGAGTTCAGTGCCACCTAGAGGGGCAAAGCTGAAATGCAAGATGAGAAGCACTTGGCTTTCTGACTGGACCAAAGGAAGCTGCTTACAGCCAGTCCTTTATGGTAACAAGAATCCCCAGTAACCCTACGGATGGACAGCCTAAGTGTTCTCACGCTGAGAAGGCTTGCAGGAGACTCATAGATAATGGATTATTCACCAGAGCTGAAAGCAAGGAGCAGCAGTGCCCTGATACAGCACTCAAAGTGCTGGATGCCACCAGAATACCCAGGGAGGTAATAGCACCAGAAGGATCACCATCCCGGAGACAGCGATTTAGGAGGTGGTGAGTGTTGCGCCTGTGAGCACCACACCTACAGATTTTAGTGCCAAAGCTACAGTCTTTCCCAGCACAGAAAGATTTGAAGCCAGGGAGTGTTCCTCTTTCACCCATGACTGACAGCTGGGGCCAGCTCGTGGGATAACTTGTGGAGAAGTGTGGCTCACCCTCCTGGATGGCAGCCACTGTAAGAGACTGAAGATGTTTTCAGAGAAGTTGCTCACGCTTTTGGACGAAGAGGATTTTAAAAGTTGGATTGACCAGGCCACCGAAGTGGTCCCAGAGTGGCAATGCAGAAAAGAGGGGGAGAGAGGATAGCAGAAAGCCATAGGGTCCTCAGAACCAGCAACTCCGGTGCCATGTACATTCCTAGTTGCCTTAGAGAGCACCTATGGAACCACAGAGTAGTAAAGACCTGTACTGCTGGTTCAGGGATCTTAAATGACATCAGGAAGAAAAAATGCCTGAGTTCCTGATGAGATTTCAGCAGTTACTCGTGAGAGGGTATCCAGCTGGAGAGGGTGAACCAAGCCCAAATTACCCAGGTGTCCAGGGGCACTCTCTTTGCTGACATCATATTCCTCAACCTACACGTGAAGAGGTTGGAGGACCCACCCGCCTTCCTGGCCCTATTTAAGGAAGTCAGAGAAGAAGAGAATAGGGAGGCAGTGAAGAAGGACCCTGTATTGCAGGCCAAAGCAGTAGCTCCCAAAAGTCCAGGAGAAGGAGTTAACCCTAGAGAAAAGGAAGGTAGCCATCCCTCATAGCCTACTCCAACACTTGCAAATCATGTAGCTATGCCCCCAGAAAAGCAGAGATCACCACCTCCTACTGGGGGCAACAATCCTGTGATGTATTTGAAATGTGGGGAAATTGGGCATAAAGTTAGAAGACATCCTCAACTCAGGAACACAAGAGACTTCATTTGAAAGCTCCTACAACATTGAGTGAATCAAGGAAACACCAGAGGGGACCAGTGAAGGAATGTACTGCATACCGACTGAAGAACTACTCCTGCAAGGTTAATCTATCTGAGGCAATGACTACCCCAGAAAAGTAACTGCCTAAAGACCCGGTAGGACCTGCCTCAGAAATTACAGTGAAGGTGGAAGGATACATCTTGGACAGTGTACTCTAAGTAATCATCATATTCAGCTCCCTATCAGACAAGCTACTGATGTGGCACAGGTACATGCTTAGCCTAAGAGCTCAGGATAGAGTATATGCTCTATACAACTTTTCATCTCTTTCTTTTAATAAGACATTTTTAGATTTTTTAAAAAGATTCTATTAAATATAATTGTGACAAATGCAGCTTCATCTGTCAAGAATTTCTATTTTATATAGAGGGAACTATCGGGAAACATAGATATTATCTCTACGTTTGGGACTCAGTGAGATACTGACTTTGACTTCAGACTAACCACATTATCCAGAAAAGACATTCATGGAGTCTTAATTTGGCCTGAGACGTCATGAGCTATTTATACCTATTAAGTCAGCTGAATTCTAGGTGCATCTTTTTGTATTGCAACATAAATTTGAGAAACACAGTCCTCTTCAAATGTGCAAAAGCAGAATTTGATGTACAGTTGGGTGTTGGGACAGCAGAAGGCAATCCAGTCTGTCTGTACTGGGAAAAGGAAGAGTCTTACGAAGATATCAAAGGGAGTTTCTCAGACAGGACAGAGGTTATTGGGGCTCAAATATTACAGTAATGGGTCATTTAAGCACCTTCCTCCTTTCATATCATTCATTTTGTTTTGAGAAGATTTTCTTTGTTTCTAATGAATCTGATTTTACTGAAGTTCTTGTGATCTGAGACTGTTTGGGGAAATTCATGCAGTCTGTCATCTAATTCCATGTAAACCCTTCACACCTGAAAATACAGTGCGTACAATAGTTCACTGGCAAAAAATCAAGCAACGAACAGTACAAAAATGCAGTGGCCTATATTCCTCCAGGTCATTATACATTTCAACAAACAGATCCAAGTTTTAACACAAATATATATCCTGAAATAATTCCAAGTAGAGAAGCACAGAATACTTCTTAAAGTCAAATATAAGCTCTTTGGGGTATGTTTTCCTAGTGTTTGTACAGCTCCTTGCACAATTGAACTCTGACCTAGAATGGAGTGGCTCTGGAGTACACCCATAGAAAAAATAAATAATAAATGTTAACCAAGCAAGAGAATGCACTGCCAAGCATATTCATTAGGCATACAGGTGACCTCTTATGGCCAATCAGAACAATGTCAAGTCTGTCTTGTATTTCCTAGGAGACTAATCCATTAATGTATGCTTCTGCATGGGGCTGCATCTACTTATTTGGATTTTATCAGACTCAGTACATGAAGGAAAACTGCTTTCTACTTGAACTAACATTGTTTAGCACAGAAAGCAGAATCTGATGATTTTGTTTTAAACTTTGATATCCTATATACCTGCAAAGCCCCTTTAAAAATGACAGATATTTGATTCCAACATACTACAGCACGTGTCACTTCCATCAAGTGAAGCAAAGGCAATATGACAGGTGGTTTAAAATTCACACACAATTAGCCGTTTTTCTCCACAGGATTTGTCA
>NW_020664500.1:169944-194158 GCF_002925995.2 Terrapene triunguis
ACTTATGCACCCACCTTATAGTAGCCCCATCTAAATTGTATTTGCCTAGTTTATCGATAAGAATATCATGCGAGACCGTATCAAATGCCTTACTAAAGTCCAGGTATACCTGGACAATTTTCAACTGAATTGCTTTGAGTTTCTAATCCTACATCCAATAATCACAGAATACTTCAAAGCTTTGTGATAATCTTGAGTAAACTAATGCACCCATAGAAAATAAGGTGCATGCATGAATTTGTTAACAATGCTATCCAGAGGACAAATAAGATAATTTGCACCAATAACAAAACAAATGGAAAGCGGAACTGACCTGGCCTAAAAATAATTACGGTGCAGAACCCAAGCACATGTGCTAGTCTGACCCCTTGAATATTTGGCAAGCTTTGAAAAAGAGGGTTGTATAATTTGTAGCTAATGGTACAAAATGCACATATATTGAGTCTGGTTTTTTGTTTGCTTGTTTATTTGTTTTCTCTAAATAATTCCATTCTCTTTTCTTCAGCGAGTCTGAGGTTGAGATGCCAGTTGAAAACAGATCCTAGTTTTGCAAATTATAAGAAAACAAGTAGCAAAAAAATTATACCATTAGCTAAGACCATATGGGCAGAAGTAAACAGGATAAATACAAACTCACTATATGTTAGATTCAAATAATGCTACTCTCACACGACTAATTTCTACAATATTTACATTTAGTCTAGCAGCAGGCTGGCATTAAATTGATGCAGTGCAAGGTTGAATGAGACTTTGCCCCATTTTGAAATGTCTATTAAATATAAATCTGCTAAAGCACTTCCAGACACAGAAAACCAGTTCTTTTGAGGTGGCAAAAATGGAATTGGGATATTATAGGTTGAGAAGATTAAATTCATTCCCAAAAGTCAGGAATGGGGCTGCTGCCAAGACTACCTGCTGCTTTACCTTGTGGGTGCTGGGGCCACTCGATCCATGGGGACATGGCTCTGCAGCCCCTCCCTTGGCCTGGCCCCAAACTAGCCTTGTGCGCTGGCTCTGCATAGGCTACTACGAAGATCTATTCCACAACACATGGGGGGGGGTGGTGTTTGTTCCACTGGCTGATCCACTGCACAGCGACTATACAGGGCTCATGTGGAGGGACTTACTCTGGATCTCTGCAAGAGGAATGAGTTTCACCCTAAGACAAAAGACAGTTTCTGCCGGTAAAAATACCCTCAGTATAATAATAGTAATAATAACAATAAAAGCCACAAGCTATAGTAACACATGAAAACAGTCAGAACCATTTTTTTTCTTTTTTCTGCCAACAATGGTTTGTTTTTCTTCTCACAGCATTTACTGCTAGGTTCTTGCCGGTTATCATCAGCATCAAGTTAATTGTTAATAGAGTGTTAGGGACTTTACAGAAATAGTAAAAGACAGTCACTGACTCAAGAAATATGCAAATCTAAGGGCCAGTTCCTGCAGCTAGACTTGTGGAAGGGCTTCAGGCCAGTGCAAAGGTTTGCCAGTGCAGATGAAATTGCAGGATTGGACTCTAATTTTAGACATGATACAATGGGTAAGAGCTACAAACAAAGGGGGCAAAAACAAGGGAAGGTGAGAGTTACAATGACATGATTACACAGTTCCTGCATTTCATGGTGCATATATCTATGTGATCCCTTTTACAAAATAAATTCAATGGTTAAATGGGTTTATTTGCCATCGAACAATTGTTATGCAGCCTTTGCCAGAAGCTGGGAATGAGCGACCAGGGATGGATCACTTGATGATTACCTGTTGATTCCCTCTGGGGCACCTTGAGTTGTCCACCGTCAGAAGACAGGATACTGGGGAAGATGGACCTTTGGTCTGACCAATGTATGGCTGTTCTTATGGTCTAAATTTTCCCTGTTATTTAACTATGAATTTTGGACTCTTTCCTTCTCCCATTGATTGTCAATTGTTAAAAATTTTGGCCCCTTGATTTTAACTTGAAATTAACAAAACATCTGTCAGATGATTAGATCCATGAGACCCTATTTGCAGCTTCACAGGGGGCTCCTTTGTTATTCATATTACATCAGCTCCTGGGATTGGACAGTCATCGTATTTTTATTCTTTGGCCTGGACGCAGAGCAAGCTTGAAAACCCACAATTCTCATTCTCCTGCAATCAGATGTCCTGGAGCTATTACAGCAGCAGCCCTGCACACTTTATTACAGCATGGACCACATTCCAATGGAGAGATTGCATGCGGGACACTTCCCCTCTGATTGGTGTTTGAACCCACTATCTCCTCCTACTGAGCTTGAGATAACATTCCTGTGGCAAACAAAGCAATTGCTCACACAGAAAATTAATATTAAGAAAGTTCTTTTAGCTCCTTTTAACATGATTGAGGTGAAGGAGGAGAGTCAACACTATGTAACAAGCCATCTTTCCTCAGACCATCAGCAAGCACCCACAGCCCATCTTCAAGGGATGGGCTTGCAAAGCACTGACCAGCTCTATATTCCTGTCTTTTGCTGCATCCAAAGCTACAGTGTTTCTTCCCTGAAGAATTTGCCTCTAAACTCTGACAACTGTTGAATTCATCGGGAATTATTAGGAAAGATTTTGTTGTTAAAAGCTGTATGGTACATTCTGTACATTGTAACCTTCAACATGACATTTCAAACTATGTAGCAACGATGGCGTGAGTCAAGGACTAAGTAGCAGCTTAACTCTAATTTATATGGCTTTTTGAAGAGGAAGAGCTTTGTCAGGTTCTTCATATTAATTTACTAATAATATTTTGTACTTTCATTCAAAGCTAGTTACATTATTTATGAAGGAGGTAAAGTATTGTCTCAATTTTACAGATGGAGAAATTTAGACAAAGTGACGTTAAGTTATTTGTTCACAAGTCACTGGCAGAGTCAAGATTAGAATCTAGGTCCCCTACCTCCCAGTCCCATGGGCTAAATGATATACAACACTAACTTTTTTCTTATATTAAAGCTGAGTTAACCATTTATGTTCATAAAAAAAAACCTACACAAATTCTTGGTTGACTTGCAATCCAATCACGTTTCATATTTTATACTATTACTTGTTAATATTTATTTTTTATAATAAAAACAAAACTCCTGCCTTCTTTCCACTAGATCTGAAACTTTTAAGACAGCGAAGCTGTCAAGTAAGTGGCCTTCTAGCAATCCCAGGCAACATAAAGGTAGCTCTAATTAGACAGTACACTATATGAAACCAAATATGTACAAGTTCCCTAAAGACAATTTTTAGAGTAATCTGTCTCTGTCTCTTATTGAAAGTTCTCTACTAGATATAGAGGGGCCTTTCTGGGATCTCCTCCTCAGATAAATTTTGATGAAATTGGCCTACGGCACAGTATTTTATGACTAGGAGAGACTATGTGAATACAATAATTGGATATGCTAAAATGGGCTATTACAGGAAAAAAAGAGGATTTATTGAAATAGTTATTGGAAAATTGCCATCTATTTTATCAGGAATCCAATAGTAAAGTATAAAATAGTTAATAACCTGGTTATTTCCTCCCCTGTCCTCCATCAACTGGGGAAGTAACAAGAACGTCACAGGCTTTGACAACCGCCTATCATACCTCCCCAGTTAGCACCCAGATTTGCAGCTTAGGGTTTGCAAGTCATCATGGGATGCCTTACTTTCCTCTCCATTGCATATTGTTGCACTATTTCTTAATACTTTGGTTGTTAAGATTAAAAGCTGCAGCTAACTGAAACTAAATAAGTCTAAATTGCTTTGGTTAGCAAGTGAACGCCCCATTATTCCTTCTGGTGGACAGGGCCAGTAAGGCAGTGAGAGACAAACAAAGGGGAAAATACCCTCAGGCTTGAAGAGGTAGGGTTATGGTTAGAAAGGAGGAGGTGGGCCTAGCAAGGGAAAGGGAGGAGATGGCATGACAAAGTCTCCCTATAAAGGAAACTGGAAAGGGCTGAGAAATGACATTAAAAAGATCAATTTACTAAAAGGTGGGAAGGGGTTGCAAAACTTAATATGAACAAGATAGTTTTGAAGAATTCTATTTTTAATTTAATTGGAAACAGGATTTTAAATTTATTTGAACATGGTTATTTTCAGTTGGAATCCGAAACACAACCAACACAAACTCCCTTGATTTTTGGTTGTCACCTTGATAACTGGAATGACTGAAATTAACCCAAAACACTGCAAAACCTTTCATCACAAGGGTTTAAAATCCATTTTAGAGAGAGTCCTAGACCAGGAAGTCTTTCTCCAAATGAATGAGACTTGGCAAGTTTGGCTGACAAAGTGCCAATGGTAGTTTTGAAGAAAAGAAGAGTAAACAAAATCTCTCTGTTTGAACTCCATCTGCCTACAAGGAAAATGCTGGTGGCATTGCATATCTAAATTAAATAGGTTAGGTCAACAAAAATCTTATGGTTGAAAAAAGTTGTTATCTCCATAAATAACCAAATTAAAAACTAAAATCTAATTTATTTTTTTTCTGTTTTGCACTTCACTCAGTTTAGACAATGAAAATAGGTTGGTCATTTTCACTTTATTTAGGGCTAGAGTCTTCCATGCCCGCTCACTCTGAATATATCAAGTAAGTAAGGGTTGCAGTATCTGTCTTTTGCTTGTCAGTTTCCTTTTGGCTGTGTTTGGGATTGCCTAGAAAACTGACTTGCTACTGACAACTATTTTTAGCAATGGGTGCCCTGAACTGGTGCTAAAAACAGTTGTAATGAGAGTGTGGATAGGAGAAAGCTATTTTGGCAGTGTTAAAATCAGGGCCGGCTCCAGGCACCAGCAGAGCAAGCTCGTGCTTGGGGCGGCAGATTCTACGGGGCAGCATTCCGCCCAATCCTAGGGTGGCATGGCTGCTTTTTTTTTTTTGTTCGCCGATCCAGCTGCCCTGTAGGGGGCGGCGGCGTGGAGGAGGGGAGCACCCTGCTGGGAGCTGTCTGCGCACTCCATCTGCCCCAGCCGGTGCCAGGTCTGTAGCAAGCCCGGCAGGGCAGCCTGCGTCCTTCACTCCCTACCGACCAGAGCGGCGCGGAGTCCTCCCTACAGGCGGCGCGGCAAGCACCCTGCTGAAGCCCTGGCCGCCCCCTTTCTCTCTCTCCGCCCGCTCCTTCACCCTCCCCCCCACTAGCTGGGGCATGTCTGCAGTGCAGGGAATCCCCCTGCACCCTGGCTCCAGCCACGCTGCAGGTTTTTTTTCTTTGTTTCCCCCGCTCCAGCCGCCCCGATTTTTTTTTTTTTTGCTTGGGGTGGCAAAAAAGCCAGAGCGGGCCTTGGTTAAAATGATCTTGAATGGGACTTCAGAGTTCGTTTCTAGTGGGAAGCCATCTTACAATGTTATCTAAATTTGCAAAGATTAAATTCTCGTTTAGATTTCTGAGTAATGTGGGAATATTAGAGACACAAGGTGGGTGAGGAAATATCTTTTATTGGACCAACTTCTGTTGGTGAGAGAGCCAAGCTGTCTCTCTAATATCCCAGGACTGACACAGCTACAACTACGCTGCATACAATAATGTGGGGATAGCAGTCATATGTCTCCAAATAGATATTAGATTCTCTCTCTAGAATCCAGTCCTAAAGTCAAGTTAAATTTCTTGGCTCCAGATCTTTGCAGAAAAAAATGTACTCACTGATATTATCAACAAGAAAACAACTTTTGATTTCTCTTTCTCATATTATGGCTGATATTGTGTTTCTGGAAGGAACAGCTTATTTTGCATTCATTTATTAATGTTTCTATATGGTATTAATTTTGAAAACCATAGCAAACAGACCAGTGATGGTCATTCAGCTCAATGAGCTTAGTCTCTGTGATTTTTTGGCTCATCCCACTGCCTTTTGTTACCTTTTCAAGTCTGCTAACAACAGTGGGATAGGAGACATGCTGCTGGTTCGATTTAAGGCTAGCTAAATTAATTGACTTAACTGTGTGCGAGCATGACTGTATTGCTAGGGTAAGTAATTTTTAGGGTGTGTAGCGCTTATGTAGGTGTGCTTGGTTTTTAAATGGAAAATGCCTAGTATTTTTTATTACTAGTGTACATGAATTGGTTTCCCTGTTCAGTTTTGTTTTGATTCTTGATGGAACGCATAGGTAAATCAAAAGGGACTGTAAAGGGGTTGTTAAAGAACCAAGCAGGAAAGGCAAGATACACACCTTCAAAGGAATTAAGATAACAATGCCTGGGCCATCAACTCGGGGCAGAAGCGATCTATCTGGCATGAGCCAGGCTATGATGTTTTACCTTTTTTAAGGCTCTGCCTAATGTCCAAATCCTTATAAAGGCTAGCCGGCAGAAAAAGGAGGGAGGTTAAGTGAGTGGCCAGCAATGCTATTCAGTGTGTCAATGAAAAGAGCCATGCAGGCTGTTTCTCCCAGCTCAGAGATGGGGGATCAGATGGACCTGCCTGAGCTATGGATAGAGAGGTTAAGCTAGATGAGGAAATGTGCATCTAGTACTCTTTATTTTGTTTAATAAAGTTGCTAATGAATAAATGAGATGATATAACTAAAATGAGGAAGGAAATATCCTCACTTCATGGAACCAAGTAGCTACGTATCCAGAGTAACATAGTTGAGTCTATGAAGATCTTATTATATAATCAGTGGTGTTATCACACCAGGGTCCCTATGAGCACTGCATCTTTCCCTTCACACTGTATGATCAACATTAGGTGTTAGCCTAAGCAAAAGTGAATTAATACATGAAACAAAAAGCATTAATTCACCAAAAGTGTGTCAAACCACCAAGCAGTGTGTTATCTGGTATTATTGGCCTTTGTCCCGTCTCCCATTTCCCTTATCTCCTCCTCCAATTTTGTCTTCTCTGTCTTGTCTCTATTTAGATGGTAAAATTTTTGGGGCAGGGCTGTAAAGTGCCTTGGCATTTGTGAGTGCTTAATAATGGGACTTAAATCCACAATGTGCCCAAACTCCAGGGACACAACCAAAAGCTTCTAGAATTCCCCCCATTTCAATAACCTGAGAACAAGGCTGTAAACAAACAGACTGTAGACTTGCAAATGGCTTTAAACAGAAATTAATGGAAATCCAGCATTTCTATTTTTACACTTCACTTTAAGACAAGTCTATATTCATAAAGCTAAGGCATTCTCTGCTGGAACTATGTGGAGCAAAATGGTCATCTTTTGGCCTTTTACATAAGAGACAACCTGATCTGTATTCTCTGTCAGTTCCTCATAATAGTCACTTTTGTTCAAGTCTGAAACTGTGTAGGTATCGATTTCTCACAGCACTTGTAGAATCTCCTGTTTTAACCAGCTCCGAACACACTTCAAAGTTGCATGATTACTTTATTGCAATTCAAATGATCACAATAGAAATTTCAGCAAGATTCAGCATATCTATACCTTTACATCGCTGATGCAGCACACTATTCAAAATGTGACGCTATTGTAAATCAACAAGGTTATATAATTATTAAAGCTGCAAGCCAACTTGCACTAACTGATTTTAATAAAACCACAAGGACAGGGAGATTAAAATTCACAGATTATTAACCGTTTATCATTACAGGATTTGTCATTCCATCTGCCATCTGGATATACTTCTACACAGTCTTCAATTCCACCAACATTATTTGGTTCTCCTGGAGCCCAGTTTGAGTATCCTATTGCTTCACCATTTAGATACTTAAATGAACCTTCTGTTTGTATATCGTTTATTCCAATATATGCTGCTTTGTTATGACGAACTACTATTTGTTGTATGGCACTGTTCTCTGCAGAATTCCTTGGAGAAGCAATCAGGCCACCAGCTTGGGAACATGTGGCGTTTGAGGTCTCAAAGTCACCTTCAGAGCCATTGGTTTCGAATGTTTTTTCACCAGCACTACTGCCATTTATGAAAAACTGAGCTAGAAAGAACACAGAAGTACAGTACATCTAAGTTACATTTTTTCCC
This sequence comes from Terrapene triunguis, assembly GCF_002925995.2. Taxonomy (NCBI): domain Eukaryota; kingdom Metazoa; phylum Chordata; order Testudines; family Emydidae; genus Terrapene; species Terrapene triunguis. The sequence continues at coordinate 177,866 of NW_020664500.1, forward strand.
CACACACTATTCTTTACATTAGAGTAACAGGTTCTAGGACCCTGGAGCAAGAGGCAGTTATTTTTGTTGATTCATTCTGTCAGACCAGCTGAGACTTATGCACACCAACCCAGAAGTTTAAAAGGGGGAAAATATTTTACTGGTGTAGAGAAAACAGAGGTAAAAGGTCTCAGGAAGACCCTATAACAACCAGGAAAAATCTTAGGTTGAGGCTTATACTTTATTATTGTTATTTCAGTTAGCAATGAAGGTATAGCTGAAAAAGGGGTCAGTTTGTACCTTATCTAGCATGTTTTTACTGTCCTAGAGAGCAGAGTGAGATTGTACACAGTACCAGAGTTTGAATACAATAACCACTGCTAGCCTAAAATATTGCCATGTCACTATTGTACGGCATAGGGTTTGGGAACATTACTGCAGTACTTTTTATGAAGCCAGGCCCATTGTCCTTGATATGGCACAGTGAGAATTCCGGTCATCATTCCATTAACTCAATTAGTATTTGCACCTCTCTTTACAGGTAAGAATCAAGGGCCTGTTCCTGTTCCAGAGGAAGTAAATGGGAAATCAAGGGGCAGAATGAGGCCACATGTACTGTTGATGTCAAAGAGTGGTTGTCTCCCACTATTCTTTTTGGTCACAGGACAAATCAAATAACATTTCAGACACAAAGTGGACCCTACCCAAGCCACACTATTTCATCTTAGGTATACTTTGGATGGGATTTTTTTAGCACTTGATCCCACAGCTGTTCTCAAATGGACTTTCCTATTTACATCAAAGTGGAGACCTGCCGAGGCTACCAATACATGTGAGAGGGTTAAACCTGTACTGCCCATATTGTAGAATTGAGTTACTTTACTAAAACATCCAACAAGTACATAGAAGTTTGGAGTATGAACGAATAGCAAAAAGCCCAGATCAGACACCAGATATGAACCCTTTTTAACTCTGAAGAAGTAGGAATCTTGATCTGCATCCAAATTATTCCGTTTAGGCCCATCTCTCAGTGACTGGAATGAACAGTACTTCATTTGTCTTACCTTTTTGGATTTTGCTGACAGTAGCTTTCAGGGCCTTTAGTTGTTCTTGCAAATCACTTATTTCAGTTTTTAAAAGCTCACATTCTGAAGGAGAAAATAATAATATTGTTCTTATTGTGTCACATTAAAATATGGAATGTTTTCTAAAAGCCAGAGAAGTCACCTCCAGAACTAGTAATGAATCACAAGTGTAACACCAAAGATACTGTTTTTGATTTCTTGGTTCCTCAAGAAGATACAACAAGTTTAAAACTGAGGTGTTGAGGCCACAAGTCCACTGACAGTAAAAGGAAACTACCTGTTGAGTGCAATTCTCAATAGCACCTGCAGCAATGCTAGCTTTTCAATTCCATTCCAAAATTAGAAACACATCCTTCATCTCACAAACCCAGGGATCAGGTACCCATCATTGTTGTGTTTCTCTCCTATAGGATGCTACTTTTATACGTTTGAGTTCATCAGACCAACTTCTGGTAACACTGCAGGCTCACTCACTTCTCTCCCTTGAAAAGCAGACTGTCTGGTTTCCCCAGTGCCCGCCTCTGAATATTTCTCCCTCACTCAGAAAGAAGCAGCAAAGCCCTACTGGAACATTTATGAAAAGAAAACCATTCAAACATCCATAAAAGCCTCTCTCTCTGCCCTGTTGGACTTCTTCTTTACCCTCCCTCAAAAGGGGTGCACTGCTTACCTCTGCCTCCACAGTCTCCCTTTGGTCCTTCTGCACCTCTGTCTCCTTTTGGTCCAGGGGATCCATCCTTTCCTGGAAGACCTGGTATCCCTCTTAAGCCTTGAAATGCAACGTGTTTATTCAGGGAAAAGAAAGAGACAAAAATAAAGCAAGTAAACAATTGAATTTGTAGGCATTATAAGAGTTTGTGATGTCATAATTAGAGATGGACGAAGATTAGATCATCCAAAAGAACAATGAATTTTGGGAAACATTCAGATCCTTATCCAGATCCAAGCTTTATAGCTTGGTTCTATTGCTACAATATAAATATCAAATTCAAATATCTGAAAAGTGTTCAGAAGTTTGGTTTGGATTCACTACTAAATGGGAATATTAGTATGTGAGTGTAGCTGGAATTCCTAAAATGTTTCTCAGCATGTACAGATTTAAAGCTATATTTTCAACAGACCTTGGAACCAGATTTTCAAGTGCCCAGAATGCACAATTGAAACCAGCATCCAGAATTGGGTCAAGATTTTCAAGAGCTTAAACACTCTCATTGTGACACTTGTGACTGAATATTCAAAATAACTCCGCACTCAGTGCACTGTTTTGAAAATATGGTGCTTAAATGGGAGCTATGCTCTTTTGAAAATTTAGTGACTCTTGTCTATAATCCCTTGTGCCTCCATTGCCCATCTCTAAAATAGAGATACTACTCCCGTCTTTCTTTCTTTCTCATCTATTTAGTTTGTAAGTTCTTCAGGGCGGAGAGTCTTTCTTACCATGTTTTATGTACAGTGCCTAACACGACAGTTTTCAGATCTCATTTGGAGACTCTAATGATATTGTAATACAAATAAATAGTATGTACAGTATAATTACAGTGTAACTAATTATAGTACTTCTAGAGAATGGGCTGAATACCCCTTCATCCTTTGCCTCTGCCCGCAGCAGTGGGACCTAAGCACCTCTGCCAAGCTCTGTTGTTTCTTCAGTGCCATTTCAACTTATTCTGGGGATTGACAATCCCAGAATGTACATTATCCTGGTTTTGACCATCTGCTGACATTGCAAAAAGTGCTATTAGTCTTATTTATTATGCGTGTGTGTGTATGTGTCTCTTAACCACCAAGAAATGCACTGAAACAAGTTATTTCACATAGCTCACAGAACAGCCATTGGCTGGTAACAAGTTTCAGACACTGTCAATCTGGATCAGATTCAAAACTGGTGGCCTGGAGGTAAAAGGATCTAGAGAATATTACCTATCTCAGAAGCATCCCGTTTTAATTTCTAACCTAGCTTTTATTTGACTGTTAGTTTCAACCTAGTGTTTTAGTAATTAGCAATAAATTAAGGATCTCCAGATTTTTCATGCTTGACAAAACTTTTTGCTCAAGTTCCATCTAGCTACATGATTTGAATTATGCATCCTTTTTTATTAGCTTTTTTAAAAATACCAATCTGACCAACAGGTGAACAGTAAGTCAATATTTCTATACCTTGATCTCCCTTTTCGCCTTTAGGGCCATCTTTCCCATCGCTTCCTGGTAGTCCGTTCTGAGCAGGTCCGCACACAACTAGTGTACATGCATTCTGATCCCATTTTTGGACAACCTGAGCAGGATTTGAGTTGGAAGTTGTCACCAGAGTTAACACCAAGACAAAAGTGTTGAATATTGGAAGCAGCAGCATTGTTTGATTCCTAGCCTGTGAAAAATCATTAAAAGAATTACCCTTAAGGAATTTTGAGTACAAGTAAGCTCTTTATGTTGCAATATTACACATTGGCGCTATAAAAAATGCTAAATGTCTACTTTCTAAAACATTTGTACTAGTTTGTTATATTTTTAGTCAGCGCTTCAGTGCTCATAAAAAAAAAGTTTTAATTATTCTTTATTCAGATCTTAATGAAGTACCCCAAATTTTCAGAATTTGTCCTGCTCCAAAAAACCCATAACTTGAAACAAAAAAAGCAGCAAATTTCAATTAAGTCCCATCAGGTTGCCTACAAACATAATCCTTAAAGTTTTAGTAGACAACTGCTTTTAAGAAAGTGAATTATTTTTGGACCTCTGCAAGTGCATTGGGGATAGAGTGGAAGTGAGTACCAGGGTTGGACCACAATTGCAATACTTGCACTTGGGAATATAGCTGTATGCTTTCATTTCAAAGCTAACGTATGGCGTAGACTTCCCAACTTATCTGGTAATGATTTATAAAATTGCATATACTTCCTAAATGAATAGCATAAAGAATTAGACAAGATGTATTTTGTTGTACTCTGAACAAAACAGGAACATAAAAGCATGACTGTTATTTTCTAAATTAAAACATGTAACAAACTATAACAAAATATAATGTAACCTTAAACCTTGAATGATGTGGAAAAACATCATACACGTGTTTAGTACACATAAATAAAAGCTTTTAAGGAAATTTCTATCATAACCTTCTTACAAATTATGCATAACTTTATAATGAAAGAACAGACTTAAAAGAGAGCAAAGATACCATCCAACCACTTACTTTGCAATTCCTGGTTTTCTAGAAAAAGCATTCACAGGAATAATTTACTATGAGTTTGACCCTGTATTTATATGCTACAGATTAAATAACATGAGCTCTGGTTTCTAAGATATGCTCATTTACAGTAAAATGCTCATTTAAAAATAGTTTAAATTTACACTAAACAGCTTTAGCGATATCTTGAAACCATGACAAGAAAGATAAAGCACAAAGAATTAATTTTTTTCTGTTGGCAAAACACTAAGGAAGAACTGAATCGACTGCAACTCGGACTTACCCAGAATATCTCTTAAAGCAATATACGTATTATATGCAGCTGACAATTTAACCATATGTAAATTGTACATTAATAACTAATAATCCTGGATTTCACTGACCTTGTCAATAAGTCAACATACAAATTCACCTAGAATAGAGATGGTTCTGAAAAATTTCTTCTATACAATGGGCTCAAAGAGATTTGTTTGTACTACCTAAACAAGAGCTCTGTGTATCTCAAAAGCTCATCTCTTTTATCAACAGAAGTTGGTGTCACCATGCCTCCGTGGGTCACAACTGAGAATACCAAATTCAGGACAAACTGCTGAGAAATAGGGCCGACACCCCCCTAAAACTGGCAGTTATTCTCCCATAAAATATATCAAACCAGCAACAAAAGTTAACTTCTGTTTCATCACACTGGCTAACAAAAGTCAGAAAAGCAGTTTCCTGAGGCATTCCAATCCTGGATTCAACATCCAGACGTTGGACTTAAAGATGAGTGGTTCTTTAAAATCAGTTTCATTAAACAAAGGTATCTTCTGATCCCAACGGACCAGCCACACACCCAGGTCAATATGCAATTCAGATCTTACCGAAAAATCACACTGTTGCCAATCCTTCAGTATCTAAAATCTAAAGGTTTATTGAAAGAAAGAAAGAAAGAAAGAAAGAAAGAAAGAAAGAAAGAAAGAAAGGTGAGAGTTAAAATTAGTTAAAGGAATCAAATGCATATAATAATTGCAAAGTTCTTGGTTCAGACTTATAGCAGTGATGGAATAAACTGCTGACTTAAGTCAAGTCTCTGGTTGCTTCCAAATCATTGGAAGATCCTCAGTCCACTGGTTACAATGCTCCCATTAGTATAAGTCCATAGTCCAGAGGTTTGAGCAGGAAAGAGATAAAATGGAGATGTTTCCAGCGCCTTTCATAGCTTCTGCCATGTGGAGGGAAACCCATTGTTTCAAACAAAGCCCTCAGCACAGCTTGTGGAAGACTACAGGTAAAAGATGGAGTTTGGAGTCACATGAGCAAGTCACATGGCCATGCATGACTTCTCTTAGTCATGGCAGGAAATTCCATTAAGAGTAGATAGGTGTCTTCCATTGTGAGTTGTGTTCTCTAATGGGCCATTCTATTTGAATAATTCCTTTACAACGTGCTGGCTAAACACCTTGTTGGTGCTAACCAGAAGCAAACACCTTAGAAATACAGGCATATAGTTAATTTCATCTACAAAAATGATAGATACATACAAATAGCATAATCATATTCAGCAAATCATAACATTTCTATAGACATCTTACCTTTCACATTTTGTACAAACAACGAGGAGTCCTTGTGGCACCATAGAGACTAACAAATGTATTTGGGCATAAGCTTTCATGGGATATAACCCACATCATCAGATGCATGGAGTGGAAAATACAGTAAGAAGAATATATATTATAGCACATGAAAAGATGGGAGTTGCCTTACCAAGTGTGGGGTCAGTGCTAACGAGGCCAATTCAGTCAAAGTGGATGTGGCCCATTCCCAGCAGTTGACAAGAAGGTGTAAGTATCAACAGAGGGAAAACTATTTTTTGTAGTGATCCAGCCACTCCCAGTCTTTATTCAGTGTCTTAATTTGATAGTGTCAAGTTTTATACAAGATTTGTTGCAATTATATAACAGTGGTAGCAACAATGACATGGTTATAGTTTAATCAGTTAACATCACACCCCCAGTGCAAAATCAATGCAGGATGGGGTGTCCCAGACACTGCTGAATGCATCACAGGAACTTCCCATTCTTGGTTCTGTATTCATTGGCTGGCTAGGTGTGTCCTCTTTGCTAACAGTTATGGGCAAGTCTTTCTCCTCCCTGTCAGTCAGGTAATTTGCATCAACAGAGACACTAGACTTTACAAATTTTCAGATTCTTAACTGTTACCAATTCCAAGGCTGGACTCTGTCTTAAAGAGATACCATCCATTTTCACTAGCATGTTAGACTCAAGGTTCTTTTGTCCTTCCATTACCAACCTCTGCTTCCACTTGGAATCAGATGTTAAGTCCACTAAGAGACTACAAGACATATCCAAAGTGTCTAAAGAGGAGAGTTTGCCTGTTATCCCCTGTATTCTTGAGAGATCAACTGCACAGCTGTCCTGCTCTATAGATTCAGCTACCCAGTCTTCCCTCTGAACCTGAGACACAGACTGTTCACTTAAAAAATCAACATGGAAACCTTCCTGTCCCAACAACAGTGTCTTCCCAACAAGCTGGCCAAACATAGTGACTTGGTCATCATCTGCCAGAGCATTAGGTCCATGAAACCCTATTTGCAACTTAATGGGGGGCTCCTTTGTTATTCATATTACAGCAGCTCTTGGGATAGGCCACTCATTATATTTTTGTTCTTTGGCCTGGATGCAGAGCAATCTTGAAAACCCACAATTCTCATTCTCCTGCAGTCAGATGTCCTGGAGCTACTACGCCAGCAGGCCTGCACACTTTATCACAGCATGGACCACATTCCAATGGGAGAGATTGCATGGGGGACACATCCCCTCTGATTGGTGTTTGAACCTCCTCTCTCTCCTCCTCCTGAGATTGACATAACATTCCTGAGGCAAACAAAGAAATTGTTCACACAGAAAATTAATATTAAGAAAGTTCTTTTAGCTCCTTTTAAAATGATTGAGGTGAAGGAGGAGAGTCAACACTATGTAACAAGCCATCTTTCCTCAGACCACCAGCAAGCAACACAGCCCATCTTCAAGGGCTGGGCTTGCAAAGCACTGACCAGCTCTATATTCCTGTCTTTTGCTGCATCCAAAGCTACAGTGTTTCTTCCCTGCAGAATTTGCCTCTAAACTCTGACATCTGTTGAATTCATCGGGAATTATTAGCAAAGATTTTGCTGTTAAAAGCTGTATGGTACATTCTGTACATTGAAACCTTCAACATGACATTTCAAACTATGTAGCAATGATGGCGTGAGTCAAGGACTAAGTAGCAGCTTAACTCTAATTAATATGGCTTTTTGAAGGGGAAGAGCTTTGTCAGGTACTTCATATTAATTTACTAATAATATTTTGTACTTAATGGAGCTTCTCATTCAAAACTAGTTACATTATTTACAAAGGAGGGAAAGTATTGTCTCCAATTTTACAGATGGAGAAATTTAGAGAAAGCAAGGTTAATTTATTTGTTCACAAGCTTGTTCATATTTTTTTTGTATATTTGTATAATTTATTTTATAATAAAAACAAAACTCTTGCTTTCTTTCCACTAGATTTGAAATTTTTAAGAAAGCTAAGGTGTTAAGTACGTGGCCTTCTAGCAATCCCAAACAACAGAAAGGAAGCACTAATTAAACAGTACGCTATATGAAAACCAATATGAAGACAATTTTTAGAGTAATCTGTCGCTGTCTCTTATTGAAAGTTCTCTATTAGAAATAGAGAGTCCTTTCTGGGATTTCCTCCTCAGATATAGAAAACTGTTGTAAGTGAATTTCCATTAATCATGGGACATCTCCATCAGAGACATCACTTCAATAATATCCAAGGCCATCTATGAAGTTGGAAAACAACAGCACTTCCCTCTTTTCCCACAACACATCAGATAACTGAAATCAATGGCACGCCTATCTCTGCACTGGAGATATTCAGACTGATAAAATAATACTCTTGAGGACTTTCTGACTTTAGATACATGGGTCCATATCTGAGGTCAGTATCAAGCACTCATATGAGATCTCAGTAGAGATGCATGCATTTATACAGGTATTTCATTTTAAATTTTGATGAAATTGGCCTACCGCACAGTATTTTATGACTAGGAGAGATGATCTGAATACAATAATTGGATATGCTAAAATGGCCTATTGCGGAAAAAAAGAGGATTTATTTAAATGGTTATTGGAAAATTGCCATCTATTTTATCAGGACTCCAACAGTAAAGTGTAAAATAGATAATAACCTGGTTATTTCTTCCCCTCTCCCCCATCAACAGGGGAAGTAACAAGAATGTCACAGGCTTTGACAACCGCCTATCATCTCTCCCCAGTTAGCACCCGTATTTGCAGCTTTGGGTTTGCAAGTCATCATAGGATGCCTTACATTCCCCTCCATTGCATATTGTTGCACTATTTCTTAATACTTTGGTCATTGTTAACATTATAAGCTGCAGCTAACTGAAACTAAATAGGCCTAAATTGCTTTGGTTAGCAAGTGAACACCCCATTATTCCTTCTGCTAGACAGGGCCAGTAAGGCTGTAGAGACAAACAAAGGGGAAAATACCCACAGCATGAAGAGGTAGGGTTATGGTTAGAAAGGAGGAGGTGGGCCTTGCAAGGGAAAGGGAGGAGATGGCATGGCAGAGTCTCCTTATAGAGGAAACTGTAAAGGCCTGAGAAAGAACATTAAAAACATCAATTTATTAAAAGGTGGAAAGGGGTTTGCAAAACTTAATATGAACAAGATAGTTTTGAAGAATTCTATTTTTAATTTAATTGGAAACAGGATTTTAAATTTATTTGAACATGGTTATTTGGGGTTGGAATCCCCAAAACAACCAACGTTTAAACTCCTTTGATTTTTGGTTGTCACCTTGATAACTGGAATGACTGAAATCAAACTAAAACACACTGCAAAACCCTTCAGCACAATGGTTTTAATTCCATTTTAAAGAGTCCTGAATGAGGGAGTCTTTCTTCAAATGAATGAGACTTGGCAAGTTTGGTTGACAAAGCACCAATGGTAGTTTTGAAGAAAAGAAGAGTAAACAAAATCTCTCTGTTTGAACTCCATCTGCCTACAAAGAAAATGCTGGTGGCTTTGCAGAAGATGGAATTGCGCAGCATATCTAAATTAAATAGGTACGGTTAACAAAAAAATCTTACGTGTGAAAAAAATTATCTCCATAAATTACCAAATTAAAAACTAAAATTTAATTTCCTTTTTTCCTATTTTGCATTTCACTTACTTTAGACAATGAAAATAGGATGGTCATGCTCACTTTATTTAGGGCTGGAGTCTTCCATACCTGCTCCCTCTGTATAATACCTTTTCCCACAAGTAAGTAAGGGTGGCAGTATCTGTCTTTTGCTTGTCACTTTCCATTTTGAATTCTCATGGCTGTGTTTTGGATTACCTAGGAAACTGACTTGCTGCTGACAACCATTTTTAGCAGTGAGTTCCCTGAACTGGTGCTAAAAAAAGTTTTAGTGACAGTGTAGATGGGAGAAAGCTATTTTGGCAGGGTTAAAATGATCTTGAATGGGACTTAAAAGTTAGTTTTTACTGGGAAGCCATCATACAATGTTATCTAAATTTGCAAAGATTAAATTCTCTCTTAGATTTCTGAGTAACGTGGGAATATTAGAGACACAAGGTGGGTGAGGAAATATCTTTTATTGGACCAACTTCTGTTGGTGAGAGAGCCAAGCTGTCTCTCTAATATCCCAGGACTGACACAGCTACAACTACGCTGCATACAATAATGTGGGGATAGCAGTCATGTGTCTCCAAGTAGATATTAGATTCTCTCTCATGAATCCAGTCCTAAAGTCAAGTTAAATTTCTTGGCTCCAGATCTTTGCAGAAAAAAATGTACTCACTGATATTATCAACAAGGAAAACAACTTTTGATTTCTCTTTCTCATATTATGGTTGATATCGTGATTCTGGAAGGGACAGCTTATTTTGTGTTCATTTATTAATGTTTCTAAATGGTATTAGTTTTGAAAAACACAGCAAACAGACTGTTGATGGTCATTCAGATCAATGAGCTTAGTCTCTGTGATTTTTTGGCTCATCCCATTGCCTTTTGTTACCTTTTCACGTCTGCTAACAACAGTGGGATAGGACACATGCTGCTGGTTCGATTTAAGGCTGGCTAAATTAATTGACTTAACTGTGTGCGAGCATGACTGTATTGCTAGGGTAAGTAATTTTTAGGGTGTGTAGCGCTTATGTAGGTGTGCTTGGTTTTTAAATGGAAAATGCCTAGTATTTTTTAATACTAGTGTACATGACTTGGTTTCCCTGTTCAATTTTGTATTGATTCTTGACAGAATGCATAGGTAAATCAAAGGGACTGTAAAGGGGTTGTTAAAGAACCAAGCAGGAAAGGCAAGATACACACCTTCAAAGGAATTAAAATAACAATGCCTGGGCCATCAACTGGGGGCAGAAGCGATCTATCTGGCATGAGCCAGGCTATGATGTTTTACCCTTTTTAAGGCTCAGCCTAATGTCTTAATCCTTATAAAGGCTAGCCGGCAGAAAAAGGAAGGAGTTCAGTGAGTGGCCAGCGATGCTATTCAGTGTGGCAATGAAAAGAGCCATGCAGGCTGTTTCTCCCAACTCAGAGACAGGGAATCAGATGGACCTGCCTGAGCTATGGATAGATAGGTTAAGCTAGGTAAGGGAATGTGCATCTAGGACTGTTTTTTGTTTAATAAAGTTGCTACTGACTAAATGAGATGACATAGCTTAAATGAGGACGCAAAGATCCTCACTTCATGGGCCCACAGTAGTGATATATCCACAGTTACATAGTTGAGTCCATGAAGATCTTGAAACAAGTTCATCACATCTCAGGGCAGGACAAACACAGAGATACGGTGCTTTACCAAACACCAGAAAGTAAGGCTTCCAGGAATCTTTGAACGCTGCTTTAGATAGAATCGATTTCCCTCTGGAAATTCTGAGTAAATGGCCTGGAGTCTCTTTATTTCAAGTACTATTCATGTTAAGGCAACTAAGCATATTTCTAGAAATTCTTTCTGACCCCTCTATAATCAATGATATTTTCATAGCAGGGTCCCTATGAACAGTGCAACTTTCCCTTGACACTAAGCAAAAGTGAATTAATACATGAAACAAAAAGCATTAATCCACCAAAAGTGTGTCAAACCACCAAGCAGTGTGTTTTCTCCCCTCTCCCATTTCCCTTATCTCCTCCTCCAATTTTGTCTTCTCTGTCTTGTCTCTATTTAGATTGTAGAATCTTTGGGGCAGGGATTTTGTCTGTCTGTAAAGTGCCTTGGCATTTGTGAGTGCTGAATAAGGGGACTTAAATCCACAATGTGCCCAAACTGCAGTGGGCTATCAAAGGACACATGACCCACAAGCTTCTAGAATTCCCCCCATTTTAATAACCTGAGAACACAGTTGTAAATAAGCAGACTGTAGACCTGTAAATGGCTTTAAACAGAAATTAATGGAAATCCAGCATTTCCATTCTTACACTTCACTTTAAAACAAGTATATACTCATAAAGCTAAGGCATTCTCTGCTGGAACTATGTGGAGCAGAATGGTCATCTTTTGGCCTTTTACATAAGAGACAACCCTGATCTGTATTCTCTGTCAGTTCCTCATGATAGTCGCCTTTGTTCAAGTCTGAAACGGTGTAGGTATCAATTTCTCCCAGCACTTGTAGTATCTCCTGTTTTAACCAACTCCGAACACAGCTGAAAGTTGAATGATGACTTTATTGCAATTAAATTTATCATAACAGAAATTTCAGCAAGATTCAGTATATCTATACCTTTACATCACTGATGCAGCATGGTATGCAAAATGTGAGGCTATTGTAAATCAATAAGGTTATATAATTATTGAAGCTGCAAGCCAACTTGCACTAACTGATTGTAGTGAAAACCACAAGGTCAGGGAGATAAAAATTCACAGATTATTAACCGTTTTTCATTACAGGATTTGTCATTCCATCTGCCATCTGGATATACTTCTACACAGTCTTCAATTCCACCAACATTATTTGGTTCTCCTGGAGCCCAGTTTGAGTATCCTATTGCTTCACCATTTAGATACTTAAATGAACCTTCTGTTTGTATATCATTTATTCCAATATATGCTGCTTTGTTATGACGAACTACTATTTGTTGTATGGCACTGTTCTCTGCAGAATTCCTTGGAGAAGCAATCAGGCCACTAGCTTGGGAACATGTGGCTTTTGAGGTCTCAAAGTCACCTTCAGAGCCATTGGCTTGAAATGTTTTTTCACCAGCACTATTGCCATTTATGAAAATCCAAGCTAGAAAAAACACAGAAGTACAGTACATCTAAGTTACATTTTTTCCCCACACACTATTCTTTACATTAGAGTAACAGGTTTTAGGACCCTGGAGCAAGAGGCAGTTATTTTTGTTGATTCATTCTGTCAGACCAGCTGAGACTTATGCACACCAACCCAGAAGTTTAAAAGGGGAAGAATATTTTACTGGTGTAGAGAAAACAGAGGCAAAAGGTCTCAGGAAGACCCTATAACAACCAGGAAAAAATCTTAGGTTGAGATTTATACTTTATTATTGTTATTTTAGTTAGCAATGAAGGCATAGCTGAGGAAGTTTTTATTGTCCTAGAGAGCAGAGTTGGAATTGTACACAATACCAGAGTTTAATACTATTTTGTTAGCCTAAAATATTGCCATGTCACTATTGTAAGGTGCAGTGTTTGGGAACATTACTGCAGTACTTTTTATGAGGCCAGGCCCATTGTCCTTGATATGACACAGTGAGAAGTCCTGTCATCATTCCATTAACTCAATTAGCATTTGCACCACTCTTTACAGGTAAGAATCAAGGTCCTGTTCCTGTTCCAGAGAAAGTAAATGGGAAATCAAGGGGCAGAATGAGGCCACACGTGCTGTTATGTCAGAGAGTGGTTGTCTCCCACTATTCTTTTTGGTCACAGGACAAATCAAATAACATTTCAGACACAAAGTGGACCCTACCCAAGCCACACTATTTCATCTTAGGTATACTTTGGATAGGATTTTTTTAGCACTTGATCCCACAGCTATTCTCAGATGGACTTTCCTATTTACATCAAAGTGGAGATCTTCCAAGGCTACCAATACATATGAGAGATTTAGAACTATACTTCCCATATTGTAGAATTGAGTTACTTTACTAAAACATCCAACAAGTACATAGAAGTTTGGAGTATGAACAAATAGCAAGAAGCCCAGATCAGACACCACATATGAATCCTTTTTAACTCTGAAGAAGTGGGGATCTAGATCTGCATCCAAATTACTCCGTTTGGGCCCATCTCTCACTGACTGGAATGAACAGCACTTCATTTGTCTTACCTTTTTGGATTTTGCTGACAGTAACTTTCAGGGTCTTCAGTTGTTCTTGCAAATCCCTTATTTCAGTTTTTAAAAGCTCACATTCTGAAGGAGAAAATAATAGTATTGTTCTTATTGTGTCACATTAAAATATGGAAGGTTTTCTAAAAGCTTAAAGCCAGAAAAGTCACCTCCAGAACTAGTAATGAATCACAAGTGTAACACCAAAGATACTGTTTTTGATTTCTTGGTTCCTCAAGAAGATACAACAAGTTTAAAACTGAGGTGTTGAGGCCACAACTCCACTGAAAGTAAAAGGAAACTACCCACTGAGTGCAATTCTTAACAGCATCTGCAGCAATGCTAGCTTTTCAATTCAATTGTAAATGCTAAATATTAGAAGCAGAAGACAACATAATTATGAAAATAAAACCTTGGAAATTAGAATAAAGTCAATTAGCAATGTTCTGAGGAGAGTTGTGAAGAATATGTGCATTCACTAGAAGCCCTCTTGACCTTTGCAGTAGGTACAACTATCATGATGTTTGCTAATCTCAGCCTATGCGTGAAAATTTCATGAACAAGAACTGAGATCATTTGTACAGCTGCTCCTGGTGAACCCTTGTAGAACTTCTCCCTTGTCTTCCAGCAGCACATCCTTCATCCCACAAACCCAGGGATCAGGTACCCATCACTGTGGTGTCTGTCTCCTGTAGGATGCTACTTGTAGACGTTTGAGTTCATCAGACTAACCCTTCAAGCCTCGCTCACTTCTTTCCATTGCAAACGAGACTGTCTGGTTTCCTCAGTGCCCATCTCTGTGTATTTCTTCCCCACTTAGACAGAAGCAGCAAAGCCCAACTGGAACATTTATGAAATGAAAACCATTAAAAAGTCCATAATAGTTTCTGTGTATGCGCTGTTAGGCTTCTTCTTTACCCTCCCTCAAAAGAAGTGCACTGCTTACCTCTGCCTCCACAGTCTCCCTTTGGTCCTTCTGCACCTATGTCTCCTTTTGGTCCAGGGGATCCATCCTTTCCTGGAAGACCTGGTATCCCTCTTAATCCTTGCAATCCAATGTGTTTATTCAGGGAAAAGGAAGAGTCAAAAATAAAGCAAGTAAACAATTGAATCTGTAGGTGTTATAAGAGTTTGTGATTACTGTCATAATTACAGATGGATGAAAATTAGATCAACAAAAAGACCATAATGAATTTTGGGAAAAGTTCAGATCCTGATCCAGGTCCAAACTTTATAGCTTGACTCTACTGCTATTATTAGAATATCAAATTCAAACATCTGAAATGTGTTCAGAAGTTTGGTTTGGATTCACTTCTTAATGGAAATATTAGTATGTGAGTGTAGCTGGAATTCTTAAAATGTTTCTGAGCATGTACAGATAAAGCCATATTTTCAACAGACTTTGGAACCAGATTTTCAGGTGCTCAGAATCCACAGTTGGGATCAGATTTTCAAAAGAATTTAAACTCTCTCATTGCGACACTTGCAACTGGATAGTCAAACGAACTCCGCACTCAGTGCCCTGTTTTGAAAATATAGTGCTTAAGAGGAGCTATGCTCTTTTGAAAACCTAGCCCATAATCCCTTATGCCTCTATTGCCCATCTGCAAAATGGACATACTACTCCCATCTTTCTTTCTGTCTCATCTATTGAGTTTGTAAGTTCTTCAGGGCAGAGATTTTCTCTTACCATGTTTTATGTAGATTGCCCAACAAGATCATTTTCAGATCTCTGTTAGGGACTCTAAGTGATATTGTAATACAAATAAATACTAAGCACAGTGTGATTAGAGAATAACTTCTTATAGTAACTTCTAGAGAGTAGGCTGAATGCCCCTTCATCCTTTGCAGCAGTGAGACCTAAACAACTCTTCCAGGGTCTGTCTCTTCAGTGCCAATTCAATTTATTTTGAGGCTTGACAATACCAGAATGTATATCACTCTGGTGTTGGCCATCTGCTGACACTGCCAAAAGTGCTATTAGTCTTATTTATGATGTGTGTGTGTGTGTGTCTCTTAATCATCAAGAAATGTACTGAAACATCCAAGTCATTTCACATAGACCCACAGGACAGACATTGGCTGGTAACAAGTTTCAGACACTGCCGATCTGTATCAGATTCAAAACTGGTGACCTGGAGGTAAAAGGCTCTAGAGAATATTACCTATCTCAGAAGCATACCGTTTTAATTTCTAACCTAGCTTTTATTTGACTGTTAGTTTCATCCTAGTGTTTTAGTAATTAGCAGTATATTAAGGCTCTCCAGATTTTTCATGCTTGACAAATGTTTTTGCTCAAGTTCCAGCTAGCTACATGATTTGAATTATGCTTCCTTTTTTATCATTTTTTTTAAAAATACCAATCTGACCAACAGGTGAACAGTAAGTCAATATTTCTATACCTTGATCTCCCTTTTCCCCTTTAGGGCCATCTTTCCCATCGTTTCCTGGTAGTCCGTTCTGAGCAGGTCCACACACAACAAGTGTACATGCATTCTGATCCCATTTTTGGACAACCTGAGCAGGATTTGAGTTGGAAGTTGTCACCAGAGTAAACACCAAGACAAAAGTGTTGAATATTGGAAGCAGCAGCATTGTTTGAGTCCTAGCCTGTGAAAAATCATTAAAAGAATTATTCTAAAGCAGTGGTGGTCAACCTGCAGCCTGTGCCGCTT
>NW_020664500.1:194558-248215 GCF_002925995.2 Terrapene triunguis
TGACCTCTCGAGGTCCCTTCCAGTCCTAGAATCTATGAATCTATGAATAAACTTTTTTCAGCCCTGCACAAGTGCACTGGGGATGGTGTAGAAGTGAATACCAGGACTTGCACTTGGTAATACAGCTGCATGCTTTCAATTCAAAGATAATGTAGGGACTAAACTCCCAAACTTACCTGTAAAATCGCATATACTTCCTAAATAAATAGCATAAAAAAGTTAGACAAAACATATTTTGTTGTACTCTGAACAAAGTAGGAACATTAAATCATGACTGAAATTTTTTCAAATTAAAATACATAACAAACTATAACACAATGTAACCTTAAACCTTGTCTGATGAAGAAATAAACAGAGTTCTACCTTTTAATACACATAAATCAAAGATTTTAAGGAAATTTCTATTGTAAGTTTACCAACTATGCATAACTTTATAATTAAAGAACAGAATTAAAAGAGAGAGCAAAGATACCATCCAGTCACTTACTCTGCAGTTCCTGGTTTGCTAGAAAAAGCATTCACAGGAATAATTTACTGAATTTTACTGTCTATTTATATACTACAGAGTAAGTAACATGAACTCTGGTTTCTCAGCTGTGCTCATTTAAAGTAAATAGGAGTTATAGTTTATGTAAGCATAATTTCACTGGAGAGTAAATGGCCTTATTGGTCTTGAAACCATGATCATAAGGATAGATACAAAGAATAAATATTTTCCCATTGTCAAAACAAAGGAGGAACTGAACCGGAACATTTGTGAAACTTGAAAACAATGTATGTATTGGTTGAAATGATGCCAGGTCACCCCACTAGGACTTACCTGTACCAGCTAACACATATTAACTGCCTTGTTTATAGTAGGATTTTAACATGAATTAAATTACACTTTTTTTCCTGGTGAAGATAAGGAAAGGTTTGCCTATACTATCTAATACATTAATAACAGACAGTAAAAGAGAGGGGGGGAAAAGAGTCATGTAATCTACATAATCAGTTTTTCCATGAGTCCTAACTCCATTGCAAGAGACCAAAAGAGTCTTACTCACTCAAAAGGCCCATCTACCATGAGAAATGATTGAAGCGCTAGTGTGCTGAAGTGGGATTTGTCCAGTTCCCTTTATGATAAGTGTTCTTGAAACTTGATAGAATGCTTTCTGCAATAATGCTGAAGAAAACATGTTTATGCTTTCAGCCTGGTTCATGTGGACTCATTGCTGACAACAATTGTCAGCATGTGGTCAATTTCCTAGTGTAGACAGGCCTAAAGATCAGGCCAGAGGTCTAAGAAATAAGAGCTCCATGCCATTCTTTCTGTTATTTTTGTCCATGTGCTGTTCCAGCTGAAGACTAAGGATAATTACAGACCTCCAGATTATTTTAAAACATAAATAAATAAAAGTAATATGCAAGAGGATGATTTATAAGGCTGAATAAGAATAGAAAAGTTTTCAAGAACTTAATTTCCATATAAAGGAAATGCAGTGTTGTATCACAAAGACCACCACTGTACCTGGGACGTGACAATCAGAAAGTGAAGCTCCTGAGAAAATAATTAAATGAAAGTACAACTAATAAATCCATTGTCATTGTCTAAATGGAGAGAGTTACAAATTAGAGAAAGGTAAATTAGACATTAATTAGTAATTCAGTTTATTTAATCTAAGATATTATTAACAGAGGGAATGGGCCAGATCCTCACCTGTGGGAAATGAATGGAGTTACGCCGATGTATGGCAGGCGAAGATCTGGCCCATGACATTAATCAACTATATCCTTCTAAAGAAATAAAATCATGCCAACTTCCTGCCCACAAGCACTTTTCTCTGTGGGCAGATACCAGTCCAAGCAAGTTTTCTGCTTACTTTACTTTTTGTTTAAACTACCGTTAGCTCTCTGCTCAATTAGTCAAAACTGCCAAGTCTCACAGATCTGAGGGAGACTTCTCATCTGGGATTAATTGTATGAAAGCTCTCCTCTTCTGAACAAGGACTTCACAGTATGTTTCAATGAGCCAGTCATGATCTGAATTCTTTTAAAATGTCCATTATTCCAGTTGTCAAGGTGATAGCTCAGTGTAACTGAGTGGATCACCACCCAAGTACCCCCTCCTGGCCTGAGGTCACTCTACAGGAGTCTGCCTCACTTTCCCCTTCAATGGACTTCTTAAATAAGCCCTGCACACATAGTCCAAAGGCAATTAAAACATTCCCTTTCTGGGGTCCAATTTATTTAGTCCTGACATAATGCGCCCTTCAGGCCCCAACCCCAGTTCAGTGTCTTTCTCCTCTGAGGTGGGGAGTCCCCAGCCCTCCTTCCTGGAGTTTTGTCCCAATTCAATGTCTCTTTCTCTTTCTTCAACTAGGAGTTTGGCCCGCCGGGCCTCAACTCTTGTTCAATGTCCCTCTTCTCTTAGGTAGGAAGTCCCCAACCGTCCTTCCTAAAGCTGGGTCACAGTTCAATATTTCCCTGCAAGAGACAGTCTTGCTCCCTACAGCAGCTTCCTCACACCAGCTACAGCTTCTCAGGCTTCTGCTTTCTGAGCCTTCTTCCCCCATCTCTGCAGCTTCCTGCTCTCTTCTCGGGGAGTAATTTGATCTTTGCTCAGGTGTGTCTGTTTAGTAACTAGGGTTGGCTGGCCCTGGCCCACAATGGGCTACATCACCCTGTTACACCCAGTCTCAAAATACTTTAAGGCCCTCTGTACACTGGGAAATCAATTCATTGCTGATGACTTTTGTCAGCAATGGTTATCCCTGAACTGGTGCTGAAAACATCATTTCCAGCAGTGTTACAAAACCATTCTTGAACGGGACTTCAGGTCAGTTTCTACTGGGAACCCACTTACAATTTTATCTAAATTTGCAGAGATTAAATTATTTCTTTGATTTCTTGATTAATATAGGGACAGTCTAGTTGATATGGGCCCCCCATCCGTAATGCAGACATCCATCTCCTGGCATTTATTAGATGCCTTTCTCTACAATCCAGCCCAAAAGTCAAGTTAAAACTCTTGACTGCAGATCTTTAGAAAAAACATTTCACACAGTAATATCATTGTGACAGACTGGTGATAACCTGTAATAAGATGAACAAACCTTATGGAATTAAGATAAACTTTACTGAATTAAATTGAATCTTATTTAATTAGGGTTGACACCTGTGGGGTTCATTGTATTAAACATATAACTGTGTATATGTTATTGTGGCATTTTATGTATCTCCTCAACTGGGGGTGGGGGGAGGCTAATACACTTCATCCATTATCAACCCTTTAATGCCAATCTTCTGGGAAGAAATGGATATACTAGTTCAAACTCAATTTTCCAGGGGCCAACAGACAAATAAAGGATTTTTGGATAAATACCCTGGGGTTTAGTTCCTCCTTCATGATCCTGCAAACGGACAGGACCCTAGTCCACAGAGAGCCCCAATCCTTAGGGGAGGATTGGAAGACTCATAACAGTAGGTGCATGTTCTAAGATGAAGCTCTAATGAACTTGTAACCACAAGGAAGCCCCTAGGGTGGGGTATTGAAAGGCTGCTCTTGCCTGAGCCCATGTGAGAGTTGGGATGAATTCTGGAAAGCTTATCAGCGTGTGTGTACATTCTTTCATTGTATTTAATATGTTTCAGCTGTAAACCTCTCCTGGCATTAGGTGCCTATGCCGTTTTAGCAAGAAACTGGTGGCGGCAGACTTCCCAGCTTTCAGCCCAGCGGTTAGGGTACTCACCGGGGACATGGGAAAAGGGATTAGAACTAGGAACTGCCACATTTCAGGAGAGCGCTCTAACCAGTGAGCTATGGGATATTCCGATGTGGTCCTCTCACAGTCTCTCCTGTTGAAGCTGTTCCACTGTGGATAAAGAATTTTAAAAAGTCACTGGAGCAGGAGGACTGGACCATGGATCTCCCACTCCAAAGTGAGAGCTCTGTCCACCAGGCTATAGTGTCATTCATGCTTTCTCTTTCTGGCCCAGTGATTCTTTATCCACAGTGGAACAGCCTTAACAGGAGAAAGCCCCTACCCCATCAGAATATCCTCTGGCTCAGTAGCAAAGACACTCACTGGAAGGTGGCAGATGTCATTTCAAATCCCTTTTCCTTTTCCAGTGGAGGGGAGACATGAACTGGTGATCTCCGACAGCACAGGTGAATACACTAACCACTGGGCTAAAAGTTATGAGCATGGCCCTACTAAATTCACGGACCATTTTAGTAAATTTCACGATCGTAGCATTTAAAAAATCTTGAATTTCACGGTTTCAAATATTTAAATCTTACATTTCACAGCGTTGTAACAAAGCATGAATATGAATTTAAAATGGAAAAATATAAACATGTAAAGCCCTTAAGTTAACAAAAGTGGTGAAAAAAAAAGGTCTGGTTTCAAATGTCATTAATTGAATGGGAGTATGGAGCATCCTGAAACTGTGTCTTTCTTCATTCCCTGTCTCTGCGCTGAGAACACCTGTCCGTGTTTAGACGCAGCTCTTTCTGCATCCATGGAGTTCACTGGAATTGTCAGACAGTGCTGAGCTAGCCTTGCAAGGTGAGGGATTCTGGCTTCAACTGAAGATCAAGTTCACCATCAGCATGTGCATTTGTGCAGGGTCAAAAATATGCACAGCTTTTAGGAACCCTGCTCCAGGTTGTTGAAACTTTCGAGCCATTTTTTCTGTATTGCTTGACTCTTCCCTGTAGCAGTAATATTGTTTAAGCTTCTTTGCAATGCAAGAAAATACCTGCTGAGCACTGGCATCTAACTCAGCATTGTCAGAGTGATTTTCGTTTGCCTGTCAGTCCAGAACAGTACACCCATTACTTTGTTGTACGCTTGGTGGATTGTGACATGTCGAGATTCAAACCAAGTGATTAAGTCCATCAGACCTGTGGCATTCTTGGCAACGACCTGAACTTCCTCATTCAGCTGAGCATCATTTAGAAGGGTTGAAAGGTCTGTTAAAATCTGCATGTTCAGGGTCAGTGTGAGCTCTTCTGAGACGAACTCAGAGTAGTACTTCCAGTGAGCTGCATGGTATTGTACAGCCCGAAACCAGGAATTCCAATGAGTAATGACTCTGGGAGAAGTGCAATTTTTTGTTCCCCTATTTCAGACATTTCAGTCACATTTGCAATGTTCTGCCTGTATTGAAGTTTGAGGCTAGGGCAGTGTTTAAAGATCATTTTAATGTAACCGACCAGTTTATCAACTTTATCAAGCTCGCATCTCCACAGCTCACTGACAAGAGAAATTATATATGCATTACATCTAATATGGACAGCATTTGGCATTAGACCTTAGAGAACAGATTTGAAAGATTTTGTCATGTAAGTTGCATTGTTGCTTATGAAAACAGATACTTTATCAAAGTCTGCACCATATTTTGAAACGGTCTTAATTATCACTCAAGAAATTATAGTGTCGTTAACAGCATCCAAGTAAATACAGTCTGCGAACACTGTTGTTAGCTTTCCTGTCTATACATCTCCAGCCTTGTCAGAAATAAAATCAAACAGAACATGCAGTACATAGTTGTCTTGCTCATCAGTGAACCCATCAGAAATAATTGCAAGAGACTCAATTGAAGACTTCATCACCTCAAAATGTGTAGCAAAAACTTTTGGAAGGTACCCTTGTCATAGCTTATTTGTACTTGGGAAGCAATTGACATTTTGTACATTCCATTGAATGAATTCAGGCAGCTTTGGGTGATCAAGTGGCATATTAGCACTTGCAAATGTTCCACAAGTTCTATTGTAGCTAAATGATGGGTCTTAGAGCTCTCTGTCATCTTCTTAAAAAGAGATGAAATCGTTTCCCAGCAATGCTCTATCCTCTGCCCTTTTTCTTGTTCTATGGCTTTCCAAGTCTAAGTGGCGCTGAACTGTTCCCCACTGTGGGTGATCCAACAAGACATTGCAGCTTGTACAAAGCAGTTTGCCACCATTGGCATGTAGAATTTGGCTTCCAAATTCTTTCACATGACCCGCTGCAGTTATGATTGTAGAGGTTTTTGATTTACTTTGGACACTCATTTTAAAATAATTCCGCTTGTTTTATGGTAGGCTACTAATTGAGATCACTCTAATACAAAACTGCCCTGGATGCTCATTTCTATCAACCAGTGAGTTGAGCCCTGAGTGTTCTTTGCTGTTGTAAAGTGTTAATCAGTAAATCCTGTCAAGTTCATGGCCTTTCTTTTTTATATTGAAACAAGCTAATAATCACACCTGGGACCTGTAACGGCACATATAACTGCATTGGATTTTACTATAGGGTAAAAGTACACAAAACATCAGATTTCATGGTCCATGACGCATTTTTCACGGCTGTGAATTGGGTAGTGCCCTAGTTATGAGGGACATCCTCCTCTCCCCAACTCCTATCTAGGTAAGCTTGCCTACAGTGGGCTGATCCTATTGGAGAGGTCAGAGCACACCTACTGGATTGGGTTCCACAGGGGAGTGGGCAGAGGGATGCCTATGTTTCCCTGGTTCATATAGAGGTGTCCAGATGCCTGGCATGGGCTGCATTGTGAGTGCTCAGAGGCAGAAACATAGATGGTAGGGAACTTCTATTGCAAAAATTTAGGCGCCAAGTGAGTTTAGATGCCTATAGGGTTTGGAGGCAGCTGAGAAGGGGTTTTGTGAATCCCACTACATCCTGATTCTGAGATTTAGGTGCCTAAAGCCTTTTGGGAATCTAACCCTTAGTATTTAAATTTATTTAGAGATTTTAAAATGGTGTACATGGCACGTGATAAACTGACACAAATGTACTAAATATAGGCCTTCATATGTACAAGACAATAGTACATGCCTACAATTGTTCAAATGGACAACTAAAGACCTCAGCAAAGAGGTAGGTTTTGCACCTGAATCCCTGGTGGGATTCAAGAAGTAGCAAGTCCTGGAAAAGTTAGATCTCCACTGAGCGTACCTGTCCCTGCTCTAGGAGAGTTCAGTCCAGACAGCTACAAGTAGGTAAAATAGGGAGTCAAGCAATTTATCAACACACTGAATCCCAGACCATATACAACTTCATAGATCATGAGCAATATGTTGAACTATACCTGGAAATGGGCAGACAACTAATGCAGAGTTTTGAGGTCATTTCTTCATTTCCCTTTGGAAAAATACAGTTTTTAATTTCACATTTTTGAAGCTGTATCTATTTACAATAAGTACTTAGGTAATGCTATCACTTTCTTGCTTTCAATTTAGGCCTACTTAATGCATTACAAAATTCAGATCTAGATCTGGATTTCAAACAACAAATAGTTTGAAAGTGTTGGGTTCTGGTTCAGCCCTTTATACAGATAGGAGCCATATGCAACATTCAGTTATGGATTCCAGTTCAGATTTCAAAGTTCAGGGTCAACAAAATTTGGGACTGAATTCTAAAGAACCCCAAAGTTCAGGCATGTTTGGATCAAGGACACTGGCTCAAGTCCATCACTGCACAATAATTTCATACAAAAATTCAACTCCTGGCACATGGTACTCTTAGGCAGTCAGCAAAAACACAAGCATATATTGTGCAAACACAATTAGATAAATACCAGAGCTCTGCATATCATTTAAGTTCATTTCCTGTTATGTGCAATAACAGATATGCATTTGTTGGGCTATGTCAGGGTATGCTGAAATGGAATTAGGGAGTAATGAGTTTGGTCTCTATTAACTTCTGGCTTAGCGCATTGCCTTTCAGAGTCTCTTGTAGCAACAAAGGATGGGGTTCATTGTGTTCCTTTGAAATATATCTGGTTAATATACACCACTGTATGCAAACATTACTAAACAACTGAGTGGTTAGTCAGTTTGCACTGTAAGTCTAGCTATTTGTCAGGACTTAATTATAGGTTTGGGGGGGTTATTTTATTTTGTTTGTTTTTATTTTAAGAGATACTGAACACAGTTTTATCACGTAGGCAATAAGTCCAAAAGGAATTCAGTTGTCTTATTAAACTGTGTTTTGGCTGACCAGTGCTTACAGACCTTGTTCTGTACAAAGTATCCTAAAGCACTTCACAAAATACCAGAAGTGCAGTGACTGTGCAGGAAACTGTGACAGCTTTTGTGTACTGAGCAAGAATGTTCTTGTGTAGCCTGTCTGAGCATGACTGATTGAAGAGGAAATGTCAGCCAGGACACTAGGACAGAGTTCTATAGTACACAGGAAGGGCACACCAATTGCTTCTGCCCTTCAGAAAGTGCAGCATTCTATTGCCTGTCAGTTCCATCTCACCCCCGTCTAGTCTAGTCTCTCAGTGCTGCTTAGACACAGGGCCAATCCTGTCCCCACAAGCAGGGCCAGCTCCAGGCACCAGGCAACCAAGCTGGTGCTTGGGGCAGCACCTGGAGGGGGGTGGCGCGGCGCTCTGGCCGCCGGGGGGAGAGCCGAGCCCCCGCCGGGGCTCGCCGCCCTGCCCCCGGCGCTCTGCCCCCGGCCGGCGGCGGGCGGGGGCTTTTTTGCCTGGGGCGGCAAAAAAGCCAGAGCCGGCCCTGCCCACAATTCACTGGAGATTTGCCTTTGGACCAGTATCTGGCTACAATTATGGTATAATTAGATATATGTTATGAATCTGAATTTCTGTTCCATGGGAAATTCCAAACTTCTACAAAAAAGGTGTTCTGTTTCAGAATGAAATGCAGAATATTCTAAATTTCCCACCGCAGGGAAAAAAATAATTTGTAAAATTTGTTTTGGAAATCATTGAAACCCTTCCTTAGAAAACATCTGAAATGAAATTGAGGCTGGGAGCCCAAGCTCCAGAGCAGAGAAACTCTGGGGCTCACAGCTGAGCTGGGAGCCTTGGAGCGTGGAAGCCTGATAGCCTCCATGTTTCCAGCTTGTCAGCAGGGAGCCTGGAAGCCTTGAGAGCTCCTTCTCAAGCATTTTCTGATGGAAACCTCTTTCGTCACAACGTTCCCACCAGCTCTACTCAACTCCTGTATTCTTTTGCCTTCTAATGATGTTAATTAAGCTGGACTTGGAAGTTGCTGGGATCCTCATTACATTTGTTTTTTCCTAAGTGTTTTTCCATAAGCAAAACAATACACTTTTTAAAATCTCTTGCAGAGGTACAACCAGCAGTCCAGTTCATAAGGCACAGTATATGCAGGGTATAATTTCTGCCTCATTGTAAGAAAATGCCTCCAATGTATTTTGAAGTAGAAACCATAAGCTACAGCCAACAGTTACACAACTATTTCATGTAAAATGAAGGAGTAGTTTCCATTCCAAGCATATTGATTAAATCTTTCAAGTAAGCTTGCCAAGAACATGAAAACTTTCCCAGAACTGTCAGTAACCAAAGGCTAAATCTATGCAAAAAGCAAAGCAAACTGTATAAAGGAAGGAATTCTGCCCCTGAGAGAGTTGAAAATCTCATTTTAAATGCTTAAAGATAACGTTCTTTTGGTATGAAAATGGAATTGGAAAATACCCCCTTTGCTGGGAATAACACTATTACTGCATGTCAGAGGAAAGTACAATATAAAGCAATTAAATTTCCCTGGCAAGGTTTGTCTGTCAGGAGTTGTTTTTGCAGATACGGAGTCACCCAAAACAGTGTTTTCACACTACAGACCTATCAGTCAGAAGAGAAAGTGAGTTCATGAAGGTTTAAAAAAATAAAACCCAAGGCATATAAATGGATCTTTAATTGAGTCATCATAAGACTAGGTTTTGACAGAGATTCATTATCTAGGCATATGATAAGATGTTCCCCTTATAAACAAATGTTCACACTCAAAATCTAGGGACCAGTTCTCCTCTCATCAAAACGATGAAGTTTTGTCATTGATTTAAATGAGAGGTGATAACTTAGCCACATTATAAAGTGTGAACACTTGTGATAAATTTTATTTGTCATACACCTGTGACTACCTCACCTGTAGTCTACCAAACTCTAATAGTTGTTCATCTCTAATAGGGCAATTAGTGAGGTAAGAAAGAGATCTTGGAGTCATCGCGGATAGTTCTCTGAAAACATCTGCTCGATGTACTGTAAAATCAAGAATGGAGTGGAGAAAGTGAATAGGGAATTGTTATTTACCTCTTCACATAACACAAGAACCAGGGGCCACCCAATGAAATTAATAGGCAGCAGGTTTAAAACAAATATAACAAATTAAAACAAATGTATTTCTTCACATGACACACAGCCAACCTGTAGAACTTATTCCCAGGGGATATTGTGAAGGCCAGAAGCATAACTGGGTTCAAAAAAGAATTAGGTAAGTTCATGGAGGATAGGTCCATCAGTGGCTATTAGCTTAACTGGGCAGGGATGCAACCCCATGCTCTGGGTGTACCTAAACCTCTGACTGCCAGAGGCTGGGACTGGATGACAAGGGATGGCTCACTAGATAATTGCCCTGTTCGGTTCATTCCCTCTGAAGCCTCTGGCACCAGCCACTATTGGAAGACAGGATACTGGGCTGCATAGACCACTTGGTCTGACCCAGTATAGCCATTCTTATGACTATTTCTATAGATTCCAAGCCCCTGTTTTTAAACAGCTTAATTGCATCTGTCTCCAAAAAATAAGATACAAAAAACCCCTTGCCAGATAAAAATCCCCCACCCACCACAAAGCAAACAACAAAACATAGAAAAGAGCCAATCCCTGCCATGGCAGATGAACAATCTAAAGAAATGTAGAGTTAAATTGAGAACTCAGCCTTAACTCTGACCATTTTGGCTTATCTCTTAGAAAAGTGGTTTCCCTTAATATTGTTAGAGTGCCACTACGAGTTTAGGTCAAATTTAGCAGCATTAGATCAATTTAACCCTGCACCCATCCACACGACAAAGCCATTTTTGTCAACTTAAAGGGCTCTTAAAATCGATTTCTGTACTCCTCCCCGATGAGGGGATTAGTGCTGAAATCGACCCTGCTGGGTCGAATTTGGGGTAGTGTGGACGCAATTTGACGGTATTGGCCTCCGGGAGCTATCCCAGAGTGCTCCATTGTGACTGCTCTGGACAGCACTCTCAGCTCAGATGCACTGACCAGGTAGACAGGAAAAGCCCCACGAACTTTTGAATTTCATTTCCTGTTTGGCCAGCGTGGCGAGCTGATCAGCACAGGTGACCATGGAGTCCCAGAATCTCAAAAGAGCTCCAGCCTGGACCGAAAGGGAGGTACTGCATCTGATCGCTGTATGGGGAGACGAATCCGTGCTATCCGAACTCCGTTCCAAAAGTTGAAATGCCTGAATATTTGAAAATATCTCCAAGGGCATGAAGGACAGAGGTTATAACAGGGACCTGCAGCAGTGCCGTGTGAAGCCTACCAAAGAACCAGAGAGGCAAACAGCCACTCCGGGTCAGAGCCCCAGACATGCTGCTTCTATGATGAGCTGCATGCCATTCTAGGGGGTGCCCCTACAACTACCCCACCCCTGTGCTTCCCTCCTCCCCCACCCCTCCCGGACTACCTTGGCAGTTATCCCCCCTTTTGTGTGATGAATTAATAAAGAATGCATGAATGTGAAACAACAATGACTTTATTGCCTCTGCAATAAAGAGGGGAGGGCGGTTGGCTTACAGGGAAGTAGAGTGAACCAAGGGGCAGGTTTTCATCAAGGAGAAACAAACAGAACTTTCACACCGTAACCTGGCCAGTCATGAAACTGGTTTTCAAAGCTTCTCTAATGCACAGCGCACCCTGCTGTGCTCTTCTAACCACACTGGTGTCTGGCTGCGCGTAATCAACGGCCAGGCGATTTGCCTCAACCTCCCACCCCGCCATAAACATCTCCCCCCTTACTCTCACAGATATTGTGGAGCACACAGCAAGCAGTAATAACAATGGGAATATTGGTTTCGCTGAGGTCTAACTGAGTCAGTAAACTGCGCCAGTGAGCTTTTAAACGTCCAAAGGCACATTCTACTACCATTATGCACTTGCTCAGCCTATAGTTGAACTGCTCCTTACTACTGTCCAGGCTTCATGAGCCATGGGAGCAAGGGGTAGGCTGGGGTAGGTGCGACCGCGCGGTGCTGCCAACTGGGAGAGCAGCCTGAGGTAGAAGCCTCCAGCTGGCATGATATTCCAGGCAGGACTGAATCTCCATTAGACGAAACTTAAAGAAGAGAATGAGCTGGAGTCATTCCCATTTTTGTCCAGGCACCCCCGACCGACCACACCGAGGCCGGCCAGGAGCACCCATGTCTGCCCAGGTGCCCCCGACCAACCTAACTGAGGTCGGCCAGGAGCACCCACGGGACGACAACGATGTCTAGCAGTCGCATTGTACCATCTGCCGTCCACAAGGCAAGGCAAGGCAAGGCAAGGGGATGCTGCTGTGTAGTTGGTGATTTATTCTATAATTAGATTTAGCGAACCACACTGGTTAACCAGAAGTCAAACACAGTTCCCCTTAGGCAATCCAGTGTTTGGCTCCCACCCAGACAGCCAAGTCTACAATAGTGAGGGGTTATTGAAAACCTTATTCACCACACTTGAAGTTCTACCAATGCGAGAAGACTAGACATATTGCCCACCAGGTCAATGAATATTTCAGTTCTCACCCAAATACACGTTTGCAGCCAATCCTTAGTAACTAAATCTAAGATTTCTTAATAAAAGAAAAAAGAGTAGCATATATGGTTAAGAGTTCAATATACATACAAATCTGTGTAAAGTCCTTAGGTCAGTTTCATAGCAGAGACGGTGAGGCTACTGATTTGTAAAAGTCTTTCTGGAATCAATTTAAAAGGTTATAGTCCAATAGAATTTGTTCAAATTCTTCCATGAGAACTTCTGGGTAAATCCAGAGTAAACCTGGAGACCTCAGTCTTGTGACTTAGACATTCCCTGTCAAAGTTTAAGCAGACCTGAGATAAAAAGGATCTTGCCTGAAGTTTCTTTTATAGTTGAAGCAAACGGGGCGCTGACAGATAATTCCACCACATGGGCTTTGATGAAAGTGAGCTGACAGTTTGATCTCTATTTAATGGATCCTTTCTCAGACAAAACATTAAGCAATAGCCATTCAGACTAGTAAAACAGTTCATTATATCAAATAATTAAGCTGAAGACAATGTAAGTAATATTATTTCTTGTAGTATCTTATATCTTTGATCTTTGAGTCAATAGAATACAGTAATGAAGAATTAAAAGACAGGAACAGCATTTTAGAATATATATGCCAATTAGATCACATTATTAAACTTCTAACAAGATATAAGTAAACACAGACAAAATACACTTTGCATCTACTCTTAATTCTCTAACACTACAGGCAAACATGTTAAAGATTCAAGTCTAGTTAAGATGGCTTTGATAACTATGTACAAGGAATGGCCCTGTTTATCATTTCAGTGCCTCCTGTTAAGTTGTTATGGGTCACTCACCAGTTTCTCAGTCTGTCAGTCTCCCAATTGGGGTCACCTGCAAGCAATAACCAAGATTGGTGGGAAAGGGTTGCCAGGCATCCCGGCTTTCGACCAGAATGCCCAGTCGAAAAGGGACCCTGGCGGCTCCGATAGGCACCACTGACCGGGCTGCTAAAAGTCCAGTCGGCAGCGCAGCAGGGGGCCCAGGGCTAACGCAGCCTCCATGCCTGCCCTAGCTCCGTGAAGCTCCCGGAAGTGGGTGCCAGGTCCTTGCAGCCCTAGGTGCATGGGTGTCCAGGGAAGCTCTGCGCGCTGTCCCCGCCCTGAGTGCCGGCTCCGCAACTCCCATTGGCCGGAAACCACAACCAATGGTGGCTGCAGAGGTGGTGCCTGCGGCACGAAGGCTGTGTGTGTAGCCTCCCTGGCTGCCCATTTGCCTAGGGGCTGCAGGGACCTGGTAGCCGCTTCCAGGGAGCTGTGGTAAGTGCCACCAGGACCCTGCACCCCAACCCACACCCCAACCCACTCTGCCCCAGCCTGGAGTCCCCTCCCATACCCAAATTCCCTCCTGGAGCTCACCCCCCCACCCCAACCCCCTCTGCCCCAGCCCAGAGTCCCCTCTGCATGCCAAACCCCTCATCCCTGGCCCCACCTGGACCCCGCATCCCCAGCCCAGAGCCCATACCCACTTCCAGTACTCCAACCCTCTGCCCCAGCCCCCTCCTGTACCCAAAACCCCTCATCCCTGGCCCCACCCCAGAGCACACATCCCCAGCCAGAGCTCTCACCTCCTCCCTCACCCCAACCCCCTGCCCCAGCCGGGTGAAAGTGAGTGAGGATGGGAGAGAGCGGGGGAGGGGGGGATGGAGTGAGCAGGGGCAGGGCCTCAGAGACTGGGCAGGGCAGAGGTGTTTGGTTTTCTGCCATTAGAAAGTTGGTAACCCCTGTGGTGGGAGCCAAGGTGGGACTGTTGTTCTGTAAGCAGGCTGCTGGAGTCAGAGTTGCTGATCCAGCTATGCACAGCGCAGACACTTGGTGTGACTTGCATGCTTATCTGAGGCTGTCGAGATCGTGAGCCACAGCAGCAGGACATTTGAGGCACCAAGGGTACAGGGCCGGTGGTGACAAAACCCTCACTGGTCTGGATTGCACCCCAGAACATGAGCTAATCATATGGATTTCTCTTCTAAGCACCCACTACCCAGTCAGAGTCAAAACACACACACCATCAATCACTCCTCCCTCCCCCGCATGCTTTGTTCAAAATGAGGAAGTGGAATCTCCTTTAAACTACACAGCTGCTGCTGCTGCTGAATTCTAGTACAATATACTACTTGGGTCATCCTCAGACATATATATTTCAAGTATAGTGCCTAACTTTATTGCCTGATTTTTAAAGCCCTGGCTTTATTGGATAAATAATGTGTGAGGTTATCTACACAGGTGGTGATGCCTACAGATATTTTGGTGGTTACTTGACTATCTGGTATATTTCAGTGCAGGTCTAGCCTCAGGTTCCACACCCCGGACAGAATGTACCTTGCTTAGTATTTCCGTGGTTTTTTATCTTATGTGGCCTTTTATTATACAGAAGAGAGTTAAAGCAGAGTAAAAAACTCATCCTTTGATCTAAATAGGTCATGCTTTTCCACTGTTGCAAGTTAAGGGAAGTCCTAGTGATACCTAGCAGACCATTAGCTATAAAAAGTAGGCATCAGGATTCCATTTCAAGCCAAAACAGCAGAGATTAAATGAGATGCTTATCCCCCAGGTGAAATATTTTAGTACAAACTACTAGAAGCAGTGTAAGCTGCTGTTCACACATCTGATGAATACAACTTCCATCTGTGCCTCATTGAATTCTGGCAACATGCAGTATTGTTTAGCCTATTATTGCTCACTCTGCAGGGAAACTTTGTTATTCCAGGAGATGGAGGCAGCTCTCTCATATATAGAAGAACAAATGTGTGCCTGTGATGAAGTAAGTCAGAACTCCACATTTCAGGGGTCTGCTGATGCACTGAGCTGGTAGTAAGCAAGACCTTGTGACACCTCCAGTTTGGGATATTGAGAACCAGATTCAACACAGTGGTATTCTAGTTTCAGGCCAGTGCATTGCCACTGATTTCAGAGATGCACTGGGGTAAAACTGGTGTAATACAGTGATGAATCAGCTCCTTTCTGCATAAGTGCAGCTTAAACTTTCTTCTTGTGCTGACAGCATTAGAGATGAGTTTAGTTTGGGATCCTAAGTTAAATATGTTCCAAGAGCTATGTAGTATGAAACAGATTATAGATCTGATAAGGAGATAATGAATAATCAATCAGTAGTTGTAAGTCTGCCTTTTGAAAATACTAGCTTTACACTGTTTGCTTTCTTAGTTCAAGGGGAATATGCTATTAAATTTGATTTAATTATTGTATGTACCACTCAAACTTTCCAGAAGAAAGCCAAGATTTCCCATTATTTAACCAGACCCTTTTATTATGAGAGTAATCTTCAAAGCAGTATGGGGTGCATTCACTTAGTTACACAAGGAGTAATAGGCATATAGTACATAGAGTTCAACCACGTACTAGTGGCACAACTAAAGGTTGCTTCCTTGCTCATTCATTCTTTTTAATGAGGTCTCCCAGCTGCTTGAATACATAGGTATATGTGTTTCAACTTTAAAGTAGCTAAACGTGATTAAGATTTAATTTTCATTCCTCCTCATCATGGCCTTTGAGAAATGCCAGATATATTCAAGAATCATTTATTTAAATTTATGGAATACATAAGGAGTCACTAAAGTTGTGAATTTATTTGATGAATGCATTTTATTAACAAATGAAAGATGTAAAACAAATTGAGCTTTTCTAG
Source organism: Terrapene triunguis (assembly GCF_002925995.2). Classification (NCBI taxonomy): domain Eukaryota; kingdom Metazoa; phylum Chordata; order Testudines; family Emydidae; genus Terrapene; species Terrapene triunguis. The sequence continues at coordinate 210,774 of NW_020664500.1, forward strand.
GTTCTCATTTCCTCTGTCATTTTTAGCCACCTTTTAAAGCTACTAGGGCTGAGCTAATAACTGAATATTTGGTTTGGTTACAAATCTGAAAAAGAAAATGTTTCAGGTCAACCAAACATTAAAATGTTTCTAAATTTTCAGCAAAGTGAAATGTCAAAAAATCTTTCATTTCAATTTTAAGGTTTGTAAAAAAATATTTTCAATAAAATTGAATGAAGTTCAGAAACAAAACATCTTTCTGAAATGAAAGATCAAAATGTTTAATTTAGAAAATGCCAGAATGAACTGATTTGACATTTGAGGGTTTTTTTCCTAGCTGAAACAATCAGCAAAAATTGAACCGAATCTATATTTTTCCACAAAAAAGGAGGGCGGGATAACTCAAAAAATTTGCACAACTCTACCAGAAAGTATTTCTCTTCCCAAATGCTTAAGATTAAAAATAGTACATTAGATTTGTCATGCATCTGCATATTGTATGTTGTATCCTGTGAGAAAAAAATACATAATGAACATAAAAAAAATTAACAAAAGTATAATTTGGATAAAGAAATGATTGTGTATAAAATCAACTGGATGCATGATATTTTCTCCTTTGATTATTTCAGGGCTATATATCTAGAGGTTATGAGGGAAACATTTTAAATCAATTTGGTCTCTCTTTATAGCTACTTGTCTGAATTAAGTCAATGCCCAATTGTTGATGATGATTTTACTGTATTATTTGTACTTGCCAACTTCTCTTTGCAGAAACAAATAAAATGGCGGAGAGATCATGTCTAAAATCTATCTACATAGATTTCTGCATTACATATATGCAAGTTTGTAGATATACTGCCTTAGGGATCATTTGTGGCTTTGCCACAACCCTTGCAGAAGCAGCTGTTGACCCAGGAATAGACCCAGAGGGGACTAGATTGTGACTCTCAATCTGGTTCCCAGTTCTCTCCTGGGACCAGGGGAAGTAATCTGCAGCCACCCTCTGCCTGACAGATACTGATTCCCTCCTGGTGCCTTATCAAGTGCACCAACTGGTACATTGAGGCCAGGGGGGAGGCCAAGTTTCCACCCAGTCCCTATCCACCTATGCAGGAGGGGAAATAGTTGCTTCACCAAGGCTACTCTCCCCCATTCCCCAGCACGGCTATGCACCAGGAAACAGCAGTAAGAGGGCACCTTAAACCTCCTTACATCCCTGCATGGGCGTAGAGGACAAGTTAGCATCTCACCTTTAAAAACTGGTGTAAAAGGAGGTTCTTTTCATTATCTGCAGTGATATTTTAATTGATATGATCCTTTGTCATTTTTTATTATCAGATATTTTCTTAAAATATTTAAAGTCAAATGGGTAGTTGGTAGGCAGGGAGGGGAACTTGATCTCTACCACGCTCCATTAACTATGTATCCACAATATAAACAAATATCCATCTGCCTATGGATAGGCAGGGTAGGTAACATCAACTGTTTTATTATCAGCACCTTTCTCATGTTTTGTCATATTGCTTTGAGGTGTTTTGACTCAACTGCCAGAGCTCTGGTTTATGTCAGGTCCTTTTGTATGGTATCTTTCAGCATGAAAAATCATAGTAATTGACATAGCAAGTTACCCTTTGGATATGAAAAATCATGCAACAGCATGAGAAATACTGAAAATGTGTTTGAAGTGATTTGAAGTGATGGGATAATACCTTTAGGGTGTTAGGCCTCTACATAGAGGTGAATAACACCAGACCTACATACAGGAGCGGCGCCAGGGTTTTTGGCGCCCTAGGCAGGGGTCCTTTCGCACTCCCGGTCGTCGTCGTCAATTCTGCGGCGGGGGGGTGGGGTGTCCTTCTGCGCTCCCGGTCTTCGGGGCACTTTGGCGGTGGGTCCCGGAGCGAGTGAAGGACCCGCCGCAGAATTGCTGCCGAAGACCCGGAGCGCGGAAGGATCCCCTGCCGCTGAATTGCCGCCAAGGGCGGCAAAATGCTGCCCCCCCAAATCCTGGCGCCCTAGGCGGCCGCCTACGTCGCCTAAATGGAAGCGCTGGCCCTGCCTACATACCACTTGTATCTCACATTCGTCTGTCCAGGAATGTCACCACAAGATACTTTGCAAATACAAACCACTCCACAGTTTTACCAACCTCAAACATTCAAAAAATATGAGTCAGCTCCCCCACAACATTATGAGGTTGGCTCAAAAATCATTAGAATTTTTTTAAATAAAAAGGTTGGCTTCTTTGTATTTGTCTCCTGGTTTTTGCAACTCTATGGTACACTCATGTAATCGCCTATCTCCAGGAGCTGGGACTTTAAGTCAAACAGCAAATATAATGAAAAACTTGATAAAATTGTGAGTGTTGGCAATACTGCATTCACTGGCCCAGGGTTTACACTGTCTCTCTAAAACAGAGAAGATAAAGAAAATAGAATAAAAACAGCCCCCTTCCCACAAATACTTTTTCTTTCTTTCTATGCCTATTTGGTGCAGCAAAGATAAGATCATGAGGTCTCAAACATGCAACAGCTGTTTATCATACCCTTAAGGAGAAATTCTGAAAGCCAAAACGATTAAGGCCAGAATCTGACAATTAAACTATTGTAAATCTGGAGTAACACTGATGTAACAGAGCCAAAGATATACTTTAAAACATTGGTTTTGATGTATTTCTTAACTTAATCCATTATATTTAGAGGTAAAACGACATTAAAGTTCAGGCTTCAAACGGTCTTCAGAATTTTTGGGCTACAGCAGAGTAAACATACTAACTTTAATGGCATTACTGAAGATTTAAACTGCCGTGACAAAGCAGAATCTGGCTCAAATTTGAGGAGGTTGATGGGGGAGGGGAGGAGGTAAAGTCACATCAACAGCATTGTAGACAGTAGAGTGACATTATACCTCTTAGCACACATTCCATTACATCCTTCCCAAACCAGAGGTGGAACACGGCTTGAAAACTAATTTTCCATTCCTCTCTGTCATTTGTTGCTCTTTCCACCTGCTCTCTCATATCAACTGTTCTGCCCATCCTGCTAAGGGCTCTTATTAAGATTTCTCTTGGACACCCTCTTTTCCTCAAACCAGTTGGTTTCCACTTGAGAGCTTCATGTGACAGTGTGTGTGTTGGCAGCCGGAGTACATGCCCCAAATATGTCCAGTGCTTCCGTACGATTCTGGTGGAGACTAGCTGCTTGTTGGTGATTTCTTGGATTTCTTTGTGAGTGAAAAAGTCTTTCCATCCAATGCCCAGAATCTTTCATAGGCATTTATTTTCAAAGGCATCTAGTTTTCTCTCTAAGGGTTTGCTGGATCTCCAACTCTCACACCCGTATGTTAATGCAGATTTCATTTCAGCTGAAAATTCTCAGTTTTGTTCTGGGGCTGTATAACTGATTTCCAGATGTTTTTGAGTTTAATTAATGCTGTGGATGCCTTTCCTATCCTTGATGTCACTTCCTTCTCAAGGTCTCTATTGTATAGAATGGTGCTGCCCAAGTAGATGAACTGTTGTACTTTGTTGATGTTTTCGCCTTCTAATGTGATGTTACTGCTTAATGGCTGGGTTTCAAGAATGGTTGTTTTGGCATAACAGATCTTGACCTCTGCTTGGCCTGCTCTTTTTGCCAGGTTGTCTGTCTGTCTTTGCAGCTTTTTGGGGGTGTTGCTCAGTAGTGCAACATCAGCAACAAAGTGTAGATCTTCTAGGCATTTGCCATCTACCCATGCTATACCAGTGTTTTTGTTGCTAATAGACTTCTTCACTATCCAGTTTATGGCAATGTGAAACAGCAGCAGAGATAGAATGCAGCCCTGTTTCACGCCAGTGTCCACTTTGAACCACTCTGTTGTCTGGTTTTGAAGTGCTCTGTAAAGGTTACTCCTGGGACAATACTGCACCACTGTGCATGTGCAGAATTCATGTCTCCTGCAGATTTCTTTGCTTCCCTGCAGAAAATGATGGGCAAGCAAAGGGAAGCCACAAGAGCAGTCCCACAATCTTTTCCAGCAGTGCGGGCATGTTGTTTTGGGCAACCAGAGCAGCCAGTGGAGAGAGAAATCACTACGGGGACTTCCCAGCCGGTGGCTCCCACCCTGCGCCAGGTTCAGCTGCTAGTCCCGTCTGGGACTCTTCCCCTTCAAGGAGAGGCCGGGGCTGGGTTAGACCCATCCCCAGAAACCTCCCCCAGCTGCAGGAAGCTCTGCCTCCCACTTGCTGCCCCCATCATTCCTCAGCCACAGGGGGAGAGGTCACTGTACCAGGAACTGCTCCTGCATGCATCTTGACCCTCCCCATACCCTGCCCTCCACACTCTGAACCCCCTGCCAAGCCCCACCCCCACAGACCCAGACCCCTATGCACCCTGACCCCTCCGCTGACCCCCCTCCTGCATCCAGACCTCCACTCCTGCACCTAGACCACCCCCAATACACTCAAACCCCACCCCGATGAGCCCCACCCCCTGCACCTGGACCACCCTGATGAGCCCCCGACACCCAGACCCCCACCCAGTGATCACCAAACAGCTGCACCCGGATGTTCACCCCATCAAGCCCCACTCCCACAGCACCTGGACCCACCCACTGAGCCCCAACCACCTTCACGTGAACCCCCTGCAGAGTCTTATTCCTCCTGCACCCACTGAGCCACCCGCACCCAGATTGCCTCATACAGAACCCTCTCATGCCACACCTGGATCCCTCCACACGAAGCCCCTCTGCACTTGGATCCTACAAGGCTGAGCCTGCCTGCCCTCACCTGGATCGGGGGCCAGGGCTGGGCGTGCATGTGAGACTCTGTCCCCTCTCACCTTTGGTGCACCTGGCATGGAGGGGCAGGGCCCTGCGGTGTTTCTGGATCAGGCCCCTCCCTTGCACTGTATCAGAGTCGAGTGCCGATGCACTGCCAAGTCTATGTCCCTTGGGGAGAGCGGGCTGCTGGGTGATCTCCAACCTCCGTGCAGCCAGTGGCCTGTGCTCTCCACCGCCATGTTGGAGTCTCCACATTTATTTATTGACAAATAAAATCTGCAGAATTTTGCTGAATGTTTAACTTTTTGGTGCAGAATACTCTCTGGAGAAAAAGGTGAACATCTCTGTATGTGATCTTAATAATGGTGACAGCTTAAGCTTGGAGTCCATAGGACAGAAGAATATGCCACCATATATGTCTGTGCAGGCTGACAAATGACTTTTTTTTAGCACGCAGCACTTACTCAGTTAAACAAAAAGAGTGTTAAGAAGTCTGTTACGTTAAGTAGCTTTGATGGAAAACATATGGAAGTATCTTCACTTACTGAATTATATATATCAAATCCTATCAAAGAACTATGGGAAACTTCATTCTGGAGAGAAGACACTTTCCCTGATGTATCCTCTTAAATGTCTTTGATTTTTTCATCAAGAATTCTCTTTGTACTTTCTCAAAGGACAACTAAGGAATAAAAATACTTTCAAAATAATGGTTGAGTTTTCCTTTAAAATATTTTCCCTGTTCTAAACCATTTCACTTTCTTGCTTCTAGAGACTGTCACTTCTTCCACAGACTATATTTTTATGCATAATTCCTACTTTCTGTTGCAGTTTGTATAAGCTATGTGTAGATGTGTGGGCACTGACAAACACACTCAAGCACGCACACAGGGCAGACACCTTGAAAAATACCACAATATGGTAATAGGTTATTTTTAACAGCAAATACCGTCCACATTCTATGTATATAGATGATACCCTTACTCACCTTGAATACTACCTTAGGGCTTGTCTACATTACCCACTGGATCGACGGGGAGTGAGTGATTCAGCAGGGGTCGATTTATTGTGTCTAGTCTAGACATGATAAATCGACTGCCGAGCGCTCTCCCAACAACTCCGGTACTCCCCCGGAGCGAGGAGTGGAAGCGGAGTCGACAGGGGAGCGTCAGCCATTGACTTACCAGAGTGAAGACACCGCGGCAAATAGATCTAAGTAGGTTGACTTCAGCTACGTTATTCATGTAGCTGAAGTTGGGTAACTTAGATCGATTTCCCCCTCCCAGTGTAGAGCAGGCCTTACTGTACTAAGTCAACTTTGTGGAGTAAGGTTCTACTAAACCAAAGTAAGTGTATTAAGACCTGGCTGTATTTTTATGGTATTCTCTTTAGATGAAACTTCATTTTCTAAAATTTGCCTTCTTGTTGCTGCCACCTCCCCCCCCCCCCACAACACACATTCATATCCCATCAATGAGAATGGACATCAGAAAGGGATCAGGAAATTGGCACTAACTGAAAGGGGCATAGGCCTATTATTCCATATCCAAGAATTTGCCTGACTTAGCAGCCAAATTTATTGCCTTGTATTTTAGAGCTAAGGACATTTAAAGGACCAGCTTGGTCCAGGCTATTGAGGAAAGGGAGAAAATTAAAGCTGGAAAGCAAAAGATCAGCAATTGTATTCAAAAAATTTTTGTGTACCAATGAACTAGTGGTGCCTAGATAAAGCAGGTTGGAACATACAGTGCCTGCGTGATTTGTTAAGGGTCAGAGAATAGCCAACCTCTACGCATATTTTAAAATTACTACTACTACTAATTTCAGGCTGGAAGGAGGTGGTTATGGGAGGATGCGAGTGGGGTGGAGGGGCGGGGGTTGGATAACAAATAGAAGACCCAGATTATGTTCTGTCTTCAGGACTCTGCTCTCACTTAGCCCTGTGAGAACTGAGAGTGTTACCGTACAGAGAGAGGCCATGTCCTGTTTCTCCAGTTTACATATGTTGACTCAATACCAAAGACAAATATTCTGACACTTGATTCAAACTAGGACATGCATGTACTTTTGATTTGGTTTCAGTCAATACTGGAGAAATTTAAACTTGTGCCAATGTAATCTGAAAAACAGAACAAAATTAAACCTCTTTCTCTGCAAAGGCTAAAGGAGAAGCGAAATCCCTCCTTTTGCTTGGTATATTTCTGACTCGCCTTCATTCTCTCTGCTCTCTCCACATTTTTTCTGGTCCTGAAATTCCTCTTTTTTGTCTTTCTTTCGCTAGGCCTTCCTCATGCTGCCTGCTCCTTAGACTTTTCTTTCATGCTCTCTTCTTCATTCTGGTCATGCTTTTTATGTTTTATATCTGTAACTTTTTTGCTACTTCCCTGAATCTCCCTCTCTCTTTCTCCACGGACCACCACTTTGAGTAGCACCGGTCTAGGGTCTGTTCCTGCTGCTAGTTCCAGCCTCAGTGTTTGTGCTCCAGGAAATTCAAGGACCAGCAGGGGGAGAAGAGGTTTCATATAATTTAGGTATTTTAAAATCAGTTTGTCTCTCTTGTTTTCTCTTTATGATGAAACAAACATACAGCATGATGCATATTCAATTATGAATGAATATTTAGAAAATTCATAAATAAGTGTACTGGGCAGAAGTTTCAAAAGTGCCTAACTGACATAGGAGCCTAAATCCAATTTTTAAAAAAAGTAAATTAGGAGCCTAAATGCCATTGGAAATTTATGGGATTTAGGTGCATTTTACATTTTTACCCTGTATCATTTTTACTCACTTGCCTTCCTTCTTGCCACATATATATAGTGTCTTACTGTAGTTAGTGATAAAAGAACCAAGACAGGGCCAAATTCCTATCCCTGGGGTAACACCACAGAGGTTGGGACTGGATTACCAGACACAAATACATAAGAGGTATCGGAGGTTCCACAGGCATTCATAATTTTAAGTACAGGCACCACCCCCAGAATCCAAAAAACACCAAGTCAAGATTTACTGGCCTCTAAAGACTTCCAGGAGGGCAGATAGGAAGCCTAGGAAAAAGCTGCCTTTCTCTGGTTCTATATTTTATATCTCCTTTTTCCATGTCTTCTTCCTTCTGCACTCCTGGCCTCTGCCCACTTCAGAGTTAGGATCAGGCTGCTAGAATTGGGAGTGGGTAGGGAAGGACGTGCTTCCCACAAAAACCTAATTTAGCACAACTTATGTCCACTAATGACAATGTGCAAGCTTCACTTTCCCCACAACACTCGGTGCTCATTTTCCCCCCCACAGTAACCACCTCTTTCCTCTCTCATGTTGTCCTTATTTTTCCTATTTCTGCTCTTCATTTGCTCTATTCACTTGTTCTCTTTGTGTCTTCGGAGTTGTGCAGTTTTAATGTGGGTTGCTAAGATCCTGCTCAGTTCCACCCAGAAGTAGCTCTCTTTCAATGATCCGTATGTATGTCAGAATTTAATACTATGAGATCCTTTGTTGTCATTATTTATATTGCAGTAGTGTCCATAGAACCTAATCAGGATGGGCTCCCTATAGTGCTAGGGGTTGTACAGAGAGACATGGCTTACCGTCTAATGGATGAAAGACACTAGAGCAATCTAACTCTGCTTTTCTTTTCTTGCACCTCCCTTCTGTTGTTGCTTTCTCCTTACTTTATTTTCCTTTGCCACTGGAAACATTGAGTGAATGAGCTTTTCTTGTGATATTTCATTTAGCGTACAGTAAGAACAACTGAAAGTTTTGCCAACAGATGTCTCTATAGCTTTGTGCCAGTATATTTGGAGCTTATTCATTATCAGCTGACCTACAGGGTTTTCTGCAAGGACCCTAATTTTAAAGTGGACAGCTTCCCTGCCTCTAAAGATATTATCTCTGGTAAGACACAGAAGGGGGTGGAGGAACCAAGCAGTGGCTAAAACTAAGGCTCAGCATTGTCATGAACATAGGAGTGATGCAAATAGATCAATGCTACCAAAACACCTTGCAAACAACATCCATAATATTAGGAATGTTCAGTGGTAAAACATCATGTGGACGAGGAGAGCATGCTGCACAAACTAATGATCTGCAAAGCTGTAACCGAGGCATCCCCTTGTGGACGTGACTGGGCATTAATTAAGCTGTTCATGGTGTTTGCTCAGTACTGTCAATGGCATTTAAGGAAACCCACTGTTTTGATTTTCTTTATACTTTCTGCTGTTAATGTTGATCACGACCAATGAAGAGTTGGCCAGGAAGGGGTGGAAATAAACATGCTCATAATTAATGCAACCCTTACATTAGGAATATTGAAAACAAATGTTAAGAAACCTCTTTTACATTTTGAATATGGGCACAAATATTACTATTCTTACTATTAGATTTAGGGAGAGATGTGTGTACATCTGCCACTGGGGGGAGCTTTAGACTAAATAGTTTCTTAGACTTGAAGAATGAATTGTTTATCCATTTCTGTCAACCAGCTGAATCAGAATCTAGCCTTTATTGATAAGTTTATTGTAATTTCTTTGTTGTTCGTGCAGAGTTTTCTAGGGCTGGCTGCAGTCTTACTCCCTATCTCTCTCAGTTAAACACATTGCCAAGAGTAATCATTTATTGGAGTTGAAACAGCCACCTCATTTGTTTTTGAAGGACATAAGTGAGAGGGCGGGAGGGAGGGGGGGAAGAAGTGGATGTTATTTCTGTATTCAAGCAGAGATGCTGCTTTAAGAATCAAATTCTGAGGAGCTGGTTTGCTCAGGTGTAAGTAATGGAATAAACTGACATGTTCACTCCAGCCTAAGCTAGTAGTGATTGAAAGCCATTACCATCTGACAGCTGTTTTATAGCTTACGTGCAGTGAGTTGGTGGTCTCTGTCTGCTTCCCAGTGAGCAGGTGTACGCTCATGCTACAAGAAAGCACCACCCACATAAGCAGTCTTGGTAAATGGGCCACTTAGTGAGAGACAGACTGAATTCACCGTGGCTGTACTTAACACTGTGATTTTTCATGCCCTTAACCCTCTGAGAGTCCAGTTTCACTGGTATGGACTCCAAAAACACCTGACCACTGGCTATGCTTCCATTAATGGGGTTATCCCCACCAATATCACATGTCTGGAAAAACCTGGTGAACCGCCTTTGGCCCTTCTGCATCCATGTTAAGGCTTATGACAGGGGACGGAGCCAAGGATGCTCTCTCTTCCCATTGTATATCTGTTCTGTGGATAAAGAACATGTCAGTCTCCAGTGCTGCTATTCTGACACCTTTCCCCAGCTCTAGTACATTTCAATTAGGTCTTCTCTCAGAACGTCAGGGTCTCTCCAAAGGACTATCCTGCACTCTGACTCATTAATCCAAACATAGCACACAATCAGCTGTCACCTTTGTCTGCCCCATTCCACACAAGCCTGTTGCTCTTACATATTGTAAATTGACATCAGAAATACAGAGTCATGAAACTATGGTTACAGAAAACGTTACCTATGGCAACAAACTAAATCCCAGACATTTCAAGGATTGTGCACTAGTTTTTTCCTCTTGCATCTTATTTTGATTGTCACATTTAGGCTACGATAAATTGGCAGATGTTAATCTAAATCACCCTCTTCTTTAAAGACTACCCCCCAAGACATCCAGCAGTACCGTAGTAGACTCCCCTGAATGTCACCTGACTGACAGGTATGCAAAGCGATATTATGCCTTGTCATATATGATTTGAAACCATGTCAGAACTGTCCAATAAGGACTGAGCTGAGAACAGCCAACTCCTCTCATTTTACACCCAACTCTTCCTCCCTTGTGTTTTGGTACTAATAATACCACCACCTTATCTATTACCTACACTTGCAGCCTTGGGGTCAGTGAATGTTCTCCCCTGCTCAAAACACATATATGCTACTCCAAAAGCCTGCCATTTCACTATAAGATATCAACCATTACTCTGCCTTCAGCTAAAACAATTGTCCATGCCTTGTTCATCTCCCTTCCCGACAATTACAACCACTTTCTTTGCTTTCAATTTTCTTTCCCTCCAGTCTATCCAGAGCACAGACACCAACACCATCTCCAGCTGCTATGAGCAGGTCACTCCCCGAGATACCTCTAACTGCTTACTCACCCTGTCCCACCAAATCAAGTGGAAGACTCTTGTCCTCACCTTCAGGGCAGACAGTTATCAGGAATAGCTGTGGTGAGGTCTGCATCGAAAGGGAAAGGTTGCAGCTTTCTGGCAAATCATCGTAACACTCTCAGCCCCTGTGCACACTATAAATACCAATATGTTTATATAACCAGTTTGACACTCTCAACTGACCATGTTGCAACAAAGTTTGAGTCACGTGCATGCTGCAGTTCGCTCCCTGAAACTTGGTTGTGCGTCCATAGCACAGTGATTAGCCATGTTTGCATCAGTGCTTTCTGGGAAAATCAGGGCTGCTATTCCACTGTTCCTCATCTGGGAACGGAGCACATATGCAGACACTGGTACAACCAGCATATGAGGCAATGCACTCCCAGGATGTCATATTGCACAAAAAGCTGGGAAAGAGAAGGATCAGCTTAAATAGTTACACATGGATGAAAAGGTCCTGTCCACAAAATAAAAACAGTGTGTGAAGAGGTACAGGAAGCAGTAACATGCTAGCCTATGCCTCTGACCATGAAAAACTCTGCTAACTTCCACAGTTACTAACCAAATACTAACCATGTTGTGTGTGGACACAAACCATGTTTGAAGCCAATAATGATACTAGCAGATGAAGAGTTGTAATGTGACTAGAGTCTTAGTCACTTCCTGCTGCTACCTGTATATCCAAAAGGAGATGAGGATCCAACGAAATCCTAGGTTGCAAACTGAGAAACAATGAACAGGGTAACTCCTTCATCTGCCACCTATTAGGGTCGTTTCTACCAGTCTACCCCCATCACCTCCATCTTATCTGGCTTGAATCACTCCAGCCTGCCTGCATCCGAGACCTAGTCCTAGCAAGGCACTAGATAAGCTGATCAAATTCTACAAGCTGAATCTCATGAAGAAGTGACAGAGTCATATGCCATCTGGATTCTAGGGCCCCCACAACTCATGCTACATTCATCTCCCCAAAGAGACTTGCATACATGTTGAACAGAAGATGTGATGTGAGAGAAAAAAAACTCTGCAATAGCTCACGAGAGATCCCTAGAACCAGATGAGCAATCACCTAATACTAGCCTCGGATCCTAGTCAGAAAAGTTTGCAGATCGCACTTTGCTTCTGAAACTGCATCCAGATGAAGCATCCACTCTGACATTGCTCAAGAATGGACCTTATAAAACTATTGGTTGTCAATAATATTAATTGCAAATATAGCCCTTTTTACAAATTGCTCACTATTGCCCAGTGGGCTAGTTTGCCTTTGTTATATTCACTGCTTTGCATTAGATTCAGGAGTAATGCAAGAAACCTACAGGCCTGTATCCTGTGAGACATTAGCTTTAGCAAGTTAACGTAAGGCTTGAGGCCTATGAACTTTGAACAGGTAAACTTTGCACAGATAAATGGCCCAACGGAAAACTCCAAGTATTTGGGAAGCTGAAAGTTTAAGAGGAAGTTCTGACCGCAGGTACATAATTCAACCACAGAAGTGTTCTGGCAATGAACTGACATACATAACAGTTACATGAGATACATCTAAGGCTAGCCTGCTTGCTTGCCTATATATCTTTTCTTATAAGTTTTTTATAAGTTTGATTATTTGTTTTATTATAATAGGTTTATAGTTGGAGTATATTTTGGCTGTAACACAAGGGACCTGCAGGCCACATCTTGTATGGTGAGCTAAGGCAAAGTTAGCATACATATGTTTGGGACCTTTCACCTACACAGATGGTGATGCGCTAAAGCATAAGGTCCATGTATGGCTGCGACCTTTAACATAGAGGATGTGAACCACAGCCACTGGTAGCTGTGGGTGGCCATGCCTGCGGACGGTCAATGTAAACACTGTCTCGCGGCCCACCAGAGGATTACCATGACAGGCCGCATGTGGCCTGAGGGCCGCAGGTTGCCCACCACTGGCATAGAGGCTTCCCTAAGTTCATACCCTTTTAAACTTAACAGCTACACAACAACTTGAAAAGAACTGAAATAATCAGTTAAGACAGAAATAACAAATGTGATACCTAACAACAAAAGGGCCTTGGTAACAAATGGACATTTACGATAATAAGATGAGATAACTGATATACTAACCTACAGGAAACAGACACTCCAATGTTAGTAAGATGAGGAAATACAAATAAAGAAAAGGGGAAAAATCCCCTACTGAATATGCATCAAACATAGTGGCATCAGGGTAACATATAAAAGTGGCATCCCAGTCTAGGGTCAGTAGGAAAGAGACAGATGTAGTCCTTGAGAGGTGCCAGAATGATGGCCACTGGTGATGATGGGGAAGATGACGGTGATGAGGAAGATGGTGGCTAACACTTCAGGTTGTACAAGAGATGGTGTGAGTATATGGGGGTGCAGATGTACATTCTGTAGTATCAATCTGTAGTGTACTTAGATTTCCAGAAAGCCTTTGACAAGGTCCCTCACCAAAGGCTCTTACATAAATTAAGCTGTCATGGGATAAAAGGGAAGGTCCTTTCATGGACTGAGAACTGGTTAAAAGACCAGGAACAAAGGGTAGGAATTAATGGTCAATTCTCAGAATGGAGAGGGGTAACTAGTGGTGTTCCACAAGGGTCAGTCCTCGGACCAATCCTATTCAACTTATTTATAAATGATCTGGAGAAAGGGGTAAACAGTGAGGTGGCAAAGTTTGCAGATTATACTAAACTGCTCAAGATAGTTAAGACCAAAGCAGACTGTGACGAACTTCAAAAAGATCTCACAAAACTAAGTGATTGGGCAACAAAATGGCAAATGAAATTTAATGTGGATAAATGTAAAGTAATGCACATTGAAAAAAATAACCCCAACTATACATACAATATGATGGGGGCTAATTTAGATTAATAGATTCTAGGCCTGGAAGGGACCTCGAGAGGTCATTGAGTCCAGTCCCCTGCCCGCATGGCAGGACCAAATACTGTCTAGACCATCCCTGATAGACATTTATCTAACCTACTCTTATAGATAAAAATTAATGGAGATATCCTATCTCCTAGAACTGGAAGGGACCTTGAAAGGTCATTGAGTCCAGCCCCCTGCCTTCACTAGCAGGACCAAGTACTGATTTTGCCCCAGATCCCTAAGTGGCCCCCTCAAGGATTGAACTCACAACCCTGGGTTTAGCAGGCCAAAATGCTCAAACCACTGAGCTATCCCTCCCCACCTTGGTTAGCTACAACAAGTCAGGAAAGATCTTGGAGTCATCGTGGATAGTTCTCTGAAGATGTCCATGCAGCGTGCAGAGGCAGTCAAAAAAGGAACAGGATGTTAGGGATCATTAAAAAGGGGATAGAGAATAAGACTGAGAATATATTATTGCCCTTATATAAATCGATAGTACGCCCACATCTCGAATACTGCGTTCAGATGTGGTCTCCTCATCTCAAAAAAGATATACTGGCACTAGAAAAGGTTCAGAAAAGGGCAACTAAAATGATTAGGGGTTTGGAACAGGTCCCATATGAGGAGAGATTAAAGAGGCTAGGACTCTTCAGCTTGGAAAAGAGGAGACTAAGGGGGGATATGATAGAGGTATATAAAACCATGAGTGATGTGGAGAAAGTGGATAAGGAAAAGTTATTTACTTATTCCCATAATACAAGAACTAGGGGTCACCAAATGAAATTAATAGGCAGCAGGTTTAAAACAAATACAAGGAAGTTCTTCTTCACGCAGCGCACAGTCAACCTGTGGAACTCCTTACCTGAGGAGGTTGTGAAGGCTAGGACTATAACAGCGTTTAAAAGAGAACTGGATAAATTCATGGTCGTTAAGTCCATTAATGGCTATTAGCCAGGATGGGTAAGGAATGGTGTCCCTAGCCTCTGTTTGTCAGAGGGTGGAGATGGATGGCAGGAGAGAAATCACTTGATCATTGCCTGTTAGGTCCACTCCCTCTGGGGCACCTGGCATTAGCCACTGTCGGTAGACAGGATACTGGGCTAGATGGACCTTTGGTATGGCCGTTCTTATGTTCTTATATCTATCTTACTAAATTGGGGTGTTGTGACTGTGCTAAATGTATTAATAAACTATATTTGCAAATATTAAAGAATTCCTATAGTGTGAGTGTTGTAACTGTGCACATCAGGGTTCCCAACTATATAATAATTTAAATAATACTGGGCCTGATCTTGGGACAAGAACATGTCAACCTCAAAGTGATAATTATATTGATTACTTAAGAATCCCCAGTTAATACATACTCTAAAGATCTGGCAACATCACAAACTGATCTTTATTACTACCAACGAATTAACTATTTGTAATTGTTCACCTAATAATTTCTTCTACAAATTTCAGTCTATGGACTGTTCAATAACAGTTCACTTTGGCTATATGTGGCACGTGAATAGACGCATGAGTCACATGGTATTGTTTCTGCTCCTTGATTAGGTGGCAAACATTTTAGAGAGAATAATGAATGAAATGTCAAAACATCAGACAATGAACACCACACATCAAGTGTGAAGTTTTGGATGATTACTCATTTGTGCTATAATTTGTGAAGCTTTTGGGGTTCGGATATATTCACAAATACCTGGTGGATGTCCAAATTCGCTCATGCTTGTTGGGTCACAATATTGTAAAAGTGACCTCAACTCACTACTCTTTTTGCAAAAATATTCATGCATCACTTTCTGTATTACTCAAGCAGCTCTGTCTCATGAAACGGTTCCTGCAGGGAGAAATCTAGGAGTTCATACAAGTTACTGAGAAAGACAGACAGGTTACTACAGAGTACTTAGGATAAGTTCAGGCCTTCAAAATAACTAAAATACGTAGCTACCAGCTGCACAGTCACATCCCAAAACCCATATTCCTCTCGCCATTTGCCAGAAATCTGTCACATACAAATAAATAAATAAATGAGAAGCCACCATTTCCCAGTTCTTTGGCTGTTGCACTTTTGTGCTGGTTTCAATAAGTGAATACGCTGCCTTGGCTCCCAAGCAGCCAAATGATAGTTCCCAGGTTGAGCAGCTGCAGTATAATCATTCTGCTGGATACAAGCCTGACAGACCAATGGTAGTGAAAGCTTTTCTCCAGCGTTCCAACTCTGCCATTTTTTATCTACCCTGCTATAGATAAAAAAAAGTTCCTTGTAAACCATAAACCCATGCAAATTTCCCCTGGTGCTGATTTGGTTATAAGCTGAAAGGTTCATAAGGTGAACCTGGGCCTAGTGTTGAGCTAACTTTGGCTGAGGCAAGACTGTGTGGAAGCCACATGAAATTTGCAGTTTTGGACAGCCAGTGTGAAATTGGGTTAAAATCAGCTCTATGATTGAACTTTACTATTACTCAACATGAAATTATTGGTAGAGGAAAATTGTTGGGAAAAAATCAAACAAACCTCAGAAAGAGGTGGGAGAGGAAAAAAACAACAGTAAAAGGAAAGAAAGGGGGAGAGAAAAGGGAACAGACAGAGGAAATGCACAAGAGTCACGCCCCATTGAGGACTGTGACAAAGAGGAGTCAGAGTCTTCTAGTCCATTAGCTATGGCCAGAGCTGGCTCCAGGTTTTCTGCCGTCCCAAGAAACAAAAAAAAAAAAGCCAATCGGCGGCACTTTGGCGGCAGCTCAATTGTGCCGCTCTATTCTTTGGTGGCAGTTCAGCAGTGGGTCCTTCACTCCTCTCTGAGGGACCCGCCACCAAAGACCCAGACGTGCCGCCCCGATACCAGATGGAGTGCCACCCTTTTGTATTGGCCGCCCCAAGCACCTGCTTCCTTAGCTGCTGCCTGGAGCCGGCCTTGGCTATGGCACTTGCTGTAAAAAGGTCCCTCTGCCTTGCCCAGAGGAAAAGGGTGGACTCCAAGACCAGCTCTGCTCCAGTCATTCTTGAGGGACAGTGAGGGTATATCACAACTGTGGCACAATGAGCACATGAAGGTATTTGGGCACCTTCATGGTAACACCTGTGGCACTTTTTTGCCCCATCCCTGTAGTTGTGCTGTTCCAGAAAGAACTGACGCCATCTGCCTAGAGTGGTGACAAAAGAATCTGAAGAAAGCATGCAAGCCAGCAAAAGAAGTGCAGCTTGGAAGCAGGCTAGTGATCAATCTACCTAGCAAGAAGTAAACAGTAGAGGGAAATTCCATTGGCCCAGACCAAATGGGCAGGAACAGATACTGCACGCAATAGCAGGTATCTTCATACAATACAAAGGCTTTATTTTCTTTCCCAAGCTCAGCCCTACAAATTAATTAATGTACAGGGTCCCTGAAAGATATTACACTCACGGTTTCCATTTGCTTATCAGCAGTTCATTTTCAGATCAGCCATTGGCCCTCCCCCCACTAATAAGCATTTTATTTTTCCTTATGTCACTTATACAAGTGTGTGAAGTCTTACTCACTCTCAGCTGCTGTCATCTTTTCTTGGCTTCTGGAATTCTCGCATCCTGTCAAAGCTAAGTTAAACATCTCTGTTGAGCGCCACACAAATTGTGTAGTGATGGACAGACTGATAAGACTTTAGGGCTGACCCAAGGCAGCAGTTTCTGTTTGAGAGAGGAATCAAATCAAAACCAGACTGAGGCTGGAGCTGCCCCCTTGCAAGTTAATTGTTCACAGTCGCAACTGATGACGAGCCAATCTTTTTTGGATGAGTTACACTGGACTAACTGTCTGGGTCAGTTGTTCTCTAATATCTTTCAGTAATTGCAACTTTTCACCTAATCATTTTTCAACCAGCTTCAGCTAGACTAGCTGTCTGTGTCACTCATGGTTTCGTCTCCTTGAAGTAATTATGACCATTAGGCCTTTAATCTCATACCTGCCAACACGGGAAAATGACAAACTACAGAGAGAGGGAGTGGAGTGTGGAATTATCCATACATCAGCTTTGCAGGATCTCCCCTATTGTTCATGCTTGTCTCACTAGGAAGAATTATACAGATACAGAGCATTCCAAACAACCTAATTAATCACATTGTACAAGTATTTATTTGCATTTAAGATATGTATAAAATACATCTGTTCATTTTTGTACCGTTCTGTCCGTTATTCTTGCTGTTACTGACTTTAGCATTTTCTTCCATCCCTTTCAGCTTTTCCTGTTTGTGGCGTTTTGTTTTCAAAAGGAAACTCCCAGCACATTTTTATAATTTAAAAATGGTTGTGAGAGAAATTGTAAGTTTCAAATAAAGTTGGTTTTCTTTTCAGAATATGTGTACACTTATTAGTATAGGGCTTTGAGGACTTCTGGATTGATCAGTAAATATTACTTCCTTTTCACACATGCTTGTTGGGCACAAATCTGATCTCACTTGATGGATGTCAGTCTGAAGTAATGCCACTGACTTCAGTGGTGTTATTCCACATTTATAGAAAAGTAACTGAGTTCAGAATCTGGTCCATAGGTTTGCTTGACAAATTCATAAAAGTTTCATTTATAGCACTTTGTTTTAACTTGCTCTGAACTTTCCAAGAAATTATCTTTTGGAGTTGAAATTGCTTATATGTAAGCACTGCTAAAGGATGTTTGTTTTTTTGAGGAGAGAAAAATCTGTAAAGACATTTTTGAGTTATATACGAGTAAAAAAAATACTGCGAAGCTTTATTTCCATACATATTAACTCAAAAAATGGCCTTGACACTTGAAAGTCAGCATATAAATAGTATTCATTTAGGTTAATAATTGTGATCAAGTTTGAAAAAAAAAACAGAAATGAGGGGAAAATAAAGTTTTAAGCACAGTTGATAAAAATGTTTCCAATTCTGGCAAAAAAAACCTAAATTGAATTTTTAAAATGTCAACAGAAAAAAGTTGATAAAATGTTCACATTTAATATTTCCCCATTTCTGATAAAGACATATGGAAACATAAGAGTACTGTTGCATTCTTATTTTCAGATGTCCGAAAAACACAAATAGAGGGGCCCAATCCTGCAAATATTTCACTTGTGAGATTTCTCATTGACTTCATTCGGATCAAGCCTAAGTTATATTATGCCTTTATAATGAGTAACACGTATGAATATTAACATGCCAGTATTGGCGTTGGCTATTTTCTAAAACCCATGCAATTGTTATTTCAGTAGCAGCCACAGACTGTAGAAAGCATTAGCAATTCATGAGCACTGATACAAACTTTAAATATACATGAAGAAATATTAGAATCTATTGAACTAAAGGAAACCCATATGTTATTTACAACCTGGTAAAATCTTCACACCATGTCAGAGAGACAGCATGATTAGGGCAATGCATAGGTGGAGATGAAGGTGGAGGATAGGTGTTGGTTAACATTTTAATATTTTTTCTTTTGGTCAAAGGCTATATAATCTCGATTGATTAAACAAAACCATTGTTCCAGAATGCCCTCTTCCCACAACTTTTTAATGCGTCTTTGTATTCTTATGCTAACTTTAAATTAAGCCCTCTGAAAGTACGGTAGACTCTCTTACTGTTCAGAATTTTTCTTAAAAGAGGAGACCCCTTTATTTTTCTTAGCAATATTCTCTTAGATGTAGCTTTGTTCTTACATGATATTTCTGAACATGGCTGCTCCTCTCCCCATCTTCTATTCACTGTTAGCAGGAATTTATTAGAAAAGCTAAGTCTCAGTGAGTTCAGCTTTCTGCTGATGTGGGTGGAAAGACTGACACAGTTACAGCACTGAAAAGATATAATAACGTATGATGGAAGAATATGTGTTGATTCATTCTCCCATAACTCACAAAAATGGCCAAAGGAATTTTCCTTAACCTTTCCAATAAATGTTACCTATGGGTGAGAATTAAAAAACAAACAAACCCAAAAAACAAAAATGTTTCAGCTCTCAAGGGGATTTTATCAGAGAGTTGTGAGCATGTGAAACAAAGGTTTATAATGAGAGTCTCAACATAACCAGAACCAGGTAACCAATATGATATCCACTTTTAAAATATATTTATCAAAATACTCCTTGAAATTAGCTTTGTGGTGGTTGGCAAGTAAAGTCTAAGTGGGCAAAATTCCATTGACTTCAGTGGTGCCAGGATTTCACTCTATATGCCTGGAATGATGGGTCTGGTTATGGTCACTGATAACAGATGCACACACTCATTGCAATATGCAGAAAAAAGGTACAGCTACCCTCAAAAGAATCCTGTATGGGGTCAGGGAAAATACTTGGAACAGGGAGGAGACTACATGCCTAATTTACCAAGAAAAACAACAGGTTTTTCTAAACATCTTGTAAAAACTGAATAGCAACTAAAGAAATGAAGCATGGCACCTTGGCTGTCCATGTGGTGAGGCAAGTCCCAAATGGGAAGCATTGGACCTTAGTATTTTTGAACACAAATGGACAGATATTAAAAATATGTTAGGAAAAAGCCTACTCCCTTGTCTTCGTGGTTCAGCCTGTATCTGAGGTGAGAGTTTGACTCGGGACATTTTTCTACTGGGGAGCCAACAAGTGCCTTTACATATCTGTAGTTTCAAAACAGAATCAGTGATCACTTTCCCCTTCCTTCCCCCCCAACCCCGCAAAGGGCAAGTGAACCATGAGGAGAGCACTCAATCGAATGACCCACACCACTTCTTTCCTCTGCCCACCAGCATTGCCATGCAATGGGATCTCAAACAAACTCAGGACAGATCTGGACTCCTGTGTGCTAATAAAGATTTTTGGATCAGTGACAATTCTCTTGATCATCATTCTTAAACAGGTTCAGTCATTTCAGCTTTAAGTCAAGTATTTCTGGAACATCTGCTGGAACAGGACTAGCTGTCTGGAACATTGATAATTTGTGCTAGCTGTAATAATTCTGACCTTGCTGAGCTTGTAACATTGAAGGTTCACATAGGGGAAGCACTGGTAGAATGCATATATGTATTTAAGATAATGGTTCGTTGTACTATCTTAGTGTTTCTTGCTTTGAACAGGGAGAAAACATGCTTTGAGTTACTTCACATGTGAGATATTTATGGCTGCCAGAGTTCTAACCAGAGCTTTTCTGAGGTTTGAAAGTTTTGGGTTATTTTTTTCTCTCATTATTTTTGCACTTGTACTTACCTCCAGGCTGTAGGTGAAACTAGAGGTACTTTGAATATGACAAAAACAGTTGCTTGCTGATTATAATTATTTTCACAAGGAATGGAAGCAAAAAGTATTTGAAATCCTGTGAGAAAGATTGTTTTGCAGGAATTCCTGCTCAACTTTGCACAATCAAGAGCTTAAGAGAGTTCATAAAAGCATCCAAACTTTTGGGAGGTTATCAAAACCAAACTTGTGAACATTTTGAGATACATCTTTCACTATCGCCGACTGGATATAAATTAAGAACAAAAAACTACCTAACAAGGAATGGTTAGCATGCAAAAGCAGGTCGAAAGGGCAACACTACAGCAATGGTACAGAATCCCATCATTTCTACAAATCAAGATCTAGGGTAACGTTTTCAGAAGTGACTAAGCAACTTAGACTTTGATTTACAATGTGACTTAGGACTCTAAGTGCCTATTTCACTTTTGAAAATAGGACTTAGGCTCCTTAGTCACTCAGACCCTTTTGAAAATTTGATTCCTAGGCAAAGAGATGTTTCTACAGAACAAGTCTTCCAATTTCACTCTCAAGTACTGTTCAAGTTCTACATTAGAAAGCCCAGTGATTGGTATAATGTGAAACGTCATTGTACAACTTTGATAGATTCTATACAGACTTTCAGTAGTGATTATGCAGACTTCACAAAAGCAGGGTTTTTTTTGTTTCACTAATGATAAGAACATAAGAACGGCCGTACTGGGTCAGACCAAAGGTCCATCTAGCCCAGTATCCTGTCTACCGACAGTGGCCAATGCCAGGTGCCTCAGAGGGAGTGGACCTAACAGACAATGATCAAGTGATCTCTCTCCTGCCATCCATCTCCACCCTCTGACAAACAGAGGCTAGGGACACCATTTCTTACCCATCTTGGCTAATAGCCATTAATGTGACAAATCATTATAGCTCCATGACTTCTTTGATTGTGTATATATTCTTAGTTAAAATTACTCCAATGAGGTCTAAATAGCTTTCAGGCAAACAGAAGGTGGTAACACAGAAAGCCATTAGCCAAATGAACCCTTGGGTCTTATCATATAACTTCAGCAGTGAGCATACCTGCAAGATTTAAATTCTGGCTTGAATTTATGACAGTTTTGTCCAATGAACATTGGACTGAATGGCACCAAGGGACCAACCTAAATAGTTCACAGAGCAAACCAGCATATAAAGAGAAAATTCCACAAACTCAAAATCCCTCTGAAAGCTCCTGCCAGCTACCCCAGAAAGAAAGTGCTCTTTCTGTATAGCAAATGGACCTTGACTAAATATATGTGGGTTCACTCATGAGCACATGTCCTCTTGAGTTTTACCAGAATATGAAAACATACAGTGCTGAAATCTGACCATCACCTCAGACATTCTCCCTGTCTCTCAAAGTAATCGGGGGGAAATGTGGATGGAGGAGGAGGAAGAGGGGAAAAGATGCTCAAGTTAAAGAGGAAAACAGGTGGGGAAAGCAGTAATATGATAAAGAGGTGCATGGAGAGGTTGAGATTAAGAAATGAAAATAGAAACAGAGAAAAATAACTTTGGAGTAGACTGGCAGGAGGAGATTGGGAGGTAGAAACAAGTTATTGTCTAGAAAATAAGAAAGGAATTTTGCTCTTTAAAGTACAGTTTAAAAGTTGAATCTTCCTTTTCTCCAATATGTATCAGCTCCTTTACAGGAGACATTTATAAAGCGTCAATATGAGCACCTTGTGAGTGCCTCCACCATGTACAGTAATTACACAACTTCTGTCTCAGTGGGACTGAAAATCTGTGTGATTAAACAGAGGATTCCCCCTGACAGGTCTGTAGTTTAATGCACCAGTGGTTCCCCACACAGACTTCTACAACTGTCTGTCACTCCTGCGGCTGAAAGGAATGCTCTGCAGGAGCTGGTAAGAGGAGGAAGCAGCTCTGTTAAGGGTTATTCCAGCTTATATTATTAGCACAAACAAGAAGTTCCAGACCAGTTTATAGAATCTTAAAGTATTTTTAAAATGACACAATAGACAGTATATATGGATAGAAATGATGTTGACTGTGATACTGTAGGGAAAAACACAGCCATCATCTGCTTAACCATAGCTCAAACACACATTGCTGCGGGGAACAGAACCTGCATTATTGAGAGAGGGAGTATTGGTTGGACACGGATTATCCCCTGCTTGGTAGGAAAAGTTCCTTAAAGTTTCATTTCCTCAGATGGGCACAATGGAGCTTAGTTGATCATAACATCCTCAGGATACACCTCTGACAATGCAGCTTTCCTCTATCACTGAAATACAGTGCCAGCATTGGGGATAAGCCCAATGCCTGATACAGAGATGAAAACCATAACCTTCTGGACAAGAGAGGGCACTGCCAACAACTGAGTCATCCTTACTGAGACCTTATACAGTGTGTCTTACATTAGAAAAATTAAACAGAAATGATTGCTGTCGGGATCAGTTCATTTCAGTGGCAGGAAGGGAGATAACAGAGATGAGATAGGTGGCTAAGACAAAGTTTATACCTGTATGGACTGCTCTTTGCAAGTTCTGGTGAGCTTAGATGACTGTAGCTAACCTCAATCAAAACTGAAGACACAGCTTAATCCAAGATGAAAACAAACAACACTATCTGAGAGATGATCGCGAGCATTAGCAAACAGGAATAATGCCAGCACCAGCTGGGAAAGAGAAAGGGCTAATCAGCTAAGAATTGTACACACACAGCTAGTCATGATTTGTTAAAACATATTATTTATTTTTGTTAACCCTGGCTTCCTCAACCCCAACAAGACCACAGGTCTGTTTCATGCCCCTGTTACATCTTGGTCTTTCAAACTGTGAACTCTATGGGGCAGTGACTGTCATTTACTATAAACCTAGCACAACAGGCTCCCAAACTGGTTTAGTCGTTTAAGTGCTAATAACAATGTTAAGCAATAAATAACAACAAAAATAAAAAGAAGGCTGAAGCACCCAGGCAAATAATTTGATAGAAAATCTGTCACAGACCCATTGGTTGTATATAAAATTTTCAACCATGTGTTCTCAGAGTGCTTGAGATGAAAAAAAAAGTACCGCATTCTGAAAACCAGAAAAAAAAAAAAGTAACCTGTTGCAATTCACCAGTGAAAAATAGTCACGATTCACTCTTAGCTGCTTTAATCCACTGTGGTTCTAAATGCTCCATCAGGACTTTAGTAGCAACCTGACTATAAAAGTGGAGTAATTTCACCATGGTCTTTTAGAACATCATATAAAATCCCCTTAACTCAAAGTATTAGAAGACCCTCAATTTGATACCTGTATAACCTTCTTCAGGACAGGGAGTGTGTCTGGGATATTTTATGCCTTTCTGACTCACCAGAAGATATATTATGGCTAGAGGTAATTAAAGAGAAACTCTCATTGGAACAAACTTGGAAGAGAAGAGAGGACATTTATACAAAAAGAAATTAACTTGGACAATCAACTCTCTCTCTCCTCCTACCCCCCCCCCTTTTAGATATTTGTGTTTGGGTGAAAACACACAGTCCCCCAGTGTCTAGTTCTTCTACTGCTTAATCCAGGCATGAAATCATAATTCCATATTTACAATATCACTAGACTGGAAATGAATGTGATGGCACATAATCAACTGTGTACAATTCTTCTGCAGGATGAATTAAGAAGTTAAAGGGCTCATCCTGCATGGTGCTGTGTGTTTGGGAGAATGTTGAGTGCCCTCCACAATCATTGAGAAATCCTTGTAAAGCCAATTGGTTTCAGCTAGTTTGGGATATGGCAGGAGAATTCCAAGATATATAAAACTATTAATGTATGGAACTTAAAAAAGTTTATTTTGAGTCTTGTGAAGTGGGAAAATCATTCTACCTAAACATATACCTAAACAAAACAGGAGTTTGCAATAGTTTAAAGTACTTGTAAAGTACAGCACCGCTTCAATTTACATAACATCTTTCATAGAAACAGTATTTCAAATCACACTGCAGAGATACTCTAAGTTCAACTGCAGAGTTCAATAAAGATTAAACCATGGGTGAAGTGAGGGTGACAGGGAAAGGAAATAAGAGATATTGGCAAAGAACAGATTTGAGTAGAGCTTAGAGACAAGTTGTTCCAGCAGCTGCAGAGGATAAGGCTCTTGCACCACAAATAATAAGTGTATGTGGACAGACAAGGAGGAAACAAATGCAGAAGTGAAGCAGTTTTCATGAGATTAAGAGAAAGCAAAGGGAAAGGTGTTAAAATGAGATTGACATTGATGGACTTTATCTAGAAATGAATGAGCAGTTGGTGCGTGGTCACACTTTGTGCACAGGGGTGGATGTGCCTTTTACTTTGGCTATATTCTGAAATCTGCATGGGATGACTACACCAAGTCCTGAATTAAATAAATAATATTAATAAAGGAAAGCAAATAAAATGGGCTTCTTAACCAATCTGAGAATTTCTTTGTTCATCCTTCTACAGGACCCACCTTTCAGCCTGTCTTAGGGCATGATTCACAGATACATTAGCATTAGAACCCAAACCAAGGTGTGCATCTGATAGATAGGTATTGGAATTTAACTGTACTTGCTAACTACCTAGAAAAGGGCACAATTACAGCACAGTCTCATTGTCTGTGCTCCAATGGCCAGCAGTGCCAAACACTGCTAGTTGCTGTTGGCTAGCTCCCTGTTTGGATGAATCTAGGCTGACCAGGCTTCCTCATGAGGGAGGAAGATGAAGGATTTCAGAATGGAAGAAATAAAAGAATCCATCTGGAGGCTGGGTGTCGGAAAGGAGAGTCTGTCTGGGCAGGACTAATATGAGTAGCCAGAAGTGACTTGGTTGGGTTGCAAGCCACATTGGACAGACACCAGAATGGGGAAGTACTGTGTATGCTCTGGTTAAGTGTCAACACCGGGCTTGTGTTTTATAATACCACCACCTAGCTCTTAGCGCTTTTTTTAATCAGTAGGTCTGTCTTTAATGTATTTATCCTCACGATATCCCTGAGACATAGGAAAGTGCTATTATCTCCATTTTACAGATGAGGAACAGAGAGACTAGTTACTGGCTCAAAGTCACATAGGAAGTCTGTGGTAGAGCAGGGAATTGAACTTGCATCTCCCAAGTCCTAGGCTTGCGCCCTATGGCCGTCCATCATCTTATTTACTTTATGGTTTTCCAAAAGCCCACAAAGGAGTGTGTTAAAGTAATCACTGATGTCCAGTCACTAACTAAATGATCAAGCATATAAAAAAGGAGCGCCAATGATTTGTCTAAGCTCAGGAGCTGTTTTATTCTTGCAGCTGAGTCTGGAGTTATTGACACCATCAGAAAATAGGCATGTGCCCATGTATCTGGTTAAGACAACACTACCCTAAAATCAATCTCTCTCTCCTTCCAAGACACTTAAGATGCCTACAGCCATAGCATCTAAGCACTATATTACAAGACCACGGACTCTCAGCATTCTGATACTACCATGACGCATACACTGAATATGCCTCAAATATATGTAATATTTCTTGAAAGTGTTCCTGTTATAAATCACTTTTATGATAGTTATGTACAATTATGGACTGTGTTATGCAGGAGCTCATAGTAGATTATCATAATGGTCTCTCCTTTGTCTTAAAAATGTATGAAAAATTACAAAATAACCCTTTCACATCAAACATCCAATTTCACACATCAAACAACGTAGAATAAATTAACAAGGAAGTCTCATTTAAGAGGATTTCCTCTTAGGAAGAACTTTCAGAATGTAGCAGGGGGAACTCCTGGTGCTTTATGACAAGCTGGTGGATTGTATTGTTTTAATAAGACACCTTTAACCTTTTCTCACCATAGCAGGCTGTTGAACCACTCAGCAGATCCCCTATCTTTTTTCAGGAAGGTCAATGGCATGCCTGTCCTAAAGTTACTTAGGGCTTTAAAACACCTTCAGATTAGGTTTTACTCAATTCACAGCTCAGACAGTATATGTATAAGGTTTCTAATTGGGCAATTCTAGTTTATAGCAGGGGATGAAGATTTTGGAGATGGAGCTAGTGCAAATGCCTGTTGTGTTAGAACAGCAAACACCTCTTTCAAAAATGATAAGATTGGATAATAAAATTAAGCACAACAGGAAGAGAAGAAAATAACACAAATTTCAAAATAATATTGTGCGTCTGGGGGTTGAAGCATATTGTTAACCCTGCTTAAACTTGCAAATGTCTGACATAGAAGCCTGACATAAGGAAATGACAAGAGGATCTGATATGTATCTTGGGTCCATCTTAAAAATTCACTACAGCACAAACAATGAGGGACTATAACAAACGTCTTATCCACACAAAAGAAATCAATGAATCAAAAAGTATCCAACTCATTTGAAATCATAAACAGAATGTACTGCCCGTTGGGCCCTGAATTGTGTATTGGGGATTGTTATTGTTGTAACCACAAACAGAGCTAT
Organism: Terrapene triunguis; assembly: GCF_002925995.2. NCBI lineage: Eukaryota > Metazoa > Chordata > Testudines > Emydidae > Terrapene > Terrapene triunguis. The sequence goes on from NW_020664500.1 coordinate 238,126, forward strand.
GTAGTAACAGGAGAAATATGGGGTCTTGAGCCATGGAGAGGTGAAGATTGAGCTTGTCAGAGAGATGATGTGTTGAGCCCTTAGAGAAAAGGAGAATGAAAACCGCCACTCAAAAAAGAGCTCTGGTAACCGATCCATAAATCTGCACCGCATCTGCTACCCTGACTTTCAGGAGACGTGCAAATGCAATTCTGGGCAGCAACTTCAAGGGAAGAAAGGAAAGAAGTAGGGAAACAATAAAAAAAAAGAAGAAGAAAGACTGCAGAAGATGAATATGGGTAAAGACCTGCCTCTACTGAAATAAAGGTAAACCTCCCATTGATTTCTATGAGAGTGAGGCACCTAAGCACCTTTAAATATCTTGCCTCCAATGACTTTATAAAATATGCATAAAAATTAGGAGACGTTTTCTCTATTTAATTATTCTTAGTGCTAACCCAATATAATTTATTTGCCAAAAAGTAGCATTAATTCTGGCCCCTGAAGTTTTGGCATCTTCACTGAATTCATTGGGTCAATCTGAAGATTTATTTGCAACGGTGAGGATCCAATTTAATTTTTTTAATTAAAAAGTTGGTTACAAATTACTCATAGAATTGAATAGATGTGTCCCAGGCATTTGCAGCCAGATGAAGAACGAACGAAGAGTAGTGTCACTGTACTCAGAGCTCAATGCAAAACCCATCTCTCCACCTAGGCTTTACTGCAATAGCACCCCATGCTCACTGATTCATTAGCACATCCCCTCCCCACTACTGAAATCACAAGCCCTGCCTCTTGGTGGCAGAGAAGGCAGAGATTTAACTTGTTGAAGGCACACAGATGATGATGAAAGCCATATAAGGACGTAGATAAAGGCACTCTGTTTTCATGTATCTTCCAGTACATACATCTTCTAATAGTACAACTTTTTCTAACTATTTTCATACCCACTCTTCTAACTGCACCTCATAAACACTGTGTTGGGGGCATCAGTTACAACGGAGTCAAAACAAAATCACCAGCAACACATTCTGTAGCACCAAGGGAGGGAGAACCCCCAAGGAAGGCCTAAGTTCTGACTCAGCTAGGCTTGCAAAAGCTGACTGGATCACCGTATAAGGTACCATGCAGCCCATTGCAAAAGGAACGATCACAGTACACTACAGCTGCAGGCATTGTATGGTTTATAGTATGAAATTGCTTCAATTTCAATAACTAAACAATGTCTGAGTGGCTTTTATCCTTTTCCACTAAACAATATTAAAGTTACAATAGAGTATATTGCCTTTTAAAAGAAATTAGCATGTTAAATTCAAGATGAGTGCACTTATTTTGCCTAATTCAATCCCCAATCAAAGATTCCACATTCAAAAAAAAAAAAAAAAAAGAAAGGTCAGCTTGAACTCTAGCTTTATTGGATTCACATTCCACTTAAGTAAGACTGAAAAAAAAGTGGGGCATAATGGAGCTGACAGTGTGCAGAGTGAAAAACAAATACAGAGAGACTGTGGACAAAGAAGCAGAGAGGGTGAGAAGCATTCTAATAAAAAGTACAATCCATAGACCTGATCCAAATTTCACAGAAGTCAATGGAAAGACTCCATTGACTTGTGTGGACTTTGCATCAAACCCCATAGGAACACAGGACATTTCAGAGTTCTTCATCTCCAGTATATAGCTAGGAAAAGCTTGTTTTTAAAATCAAATCACCCTTGCAAAAGCATGGTCCTAAATTACAGGAAAAAGAGGGTCAGAAACATGAACTAACTAACCTCCTATTTCCATTTCAAATGTACTTGAGCAACACAATTTGTTCATGTATATAACGAGACTTTTGAGAACTACAGTAAACCATGTACGTTAGCCTCTTCCATGCAATGCTGAAATCTGAAAATGAAGCAGTTGTAATTAAAAGCACAGACATAAATTATAAGTAGGGCTGTCGATTAATCGCAGTTAACTCACGCAATTAACAAAAAAAAATCACAATTAAAAAAATTAATCACGATTAATCGCAGTTTTAATCACACTGTTAAACAATAGAATACCAATTGAAATTTATGAAATATTTTTGGATTTTTTCTACTTTTTCAAATATATTGACTTAAATTACAAGACAGAATACAAAGTGTACAGTGCTCACTTTATATTATTTTTTATTACAAATATTTGCATTGTAAAGAAGATAAACAAAAGCAGTAGGATTTTTCACTTCACCTGTAGTGCAATCTCTTTATCATGAAAGTGCAACTTACAAATGTAGATTATTTTTGTTACATAACTGCACTCAAAAACAAAACAATGCAAAACTTTAGAGCCTATAAGCCCACTCAGTCTTACTTCTTGTTCAGCCAATCGCTAAGACAAACATGTAAGTTTGTTTACATTTATGGGAGATAATGCTGCCCACTTCTTATCTACGTCACTAGAAAGTGAGAACAGGAGTTCGCATGGGACTTTTGTATCCAGCATTGCAAGGTATTTACATGCCAGATATGCTAAACATTGATATGCCCCCTTCATGCTTCAACCAACATTCCAGAGGACATGCTTCCATGCTGATGACACTCGTTTAAAAAAAATGTGTTAATTCAATTTGTGACTGAACTTGGGGGAGAATTGTATGTCTCCGGCTCTGTTTTACCCACATTCTGCCATATATTTTGTGTTACAGTAGTCTTGGATGATGACTCAGCACGTTGCTCATTTTCAGAACACTTTCACTGCAAATTTGACAAAACGCAAAGAAGATACCAATGTGAGATTTCTATAGATAACTACAGCACTTGACCCAAGGTTTAAGAATCTGAAGTGCCTTCCAAAATCTGAGAGTGATGAGGTGTGGAGCATGCTTTCAGAAGTCTTAAAAGAGCAACACTTTGATGCGGAAACTACAGAACCCGAACCACCAAAAAAGAAAATCAACCTTCTGCTGGTGGCATCTGACTCTGCTTTGGATTGTTATCAACCAGAACCCGTCATCAGCATGGACACCTGTCCTCTGGAATGGTGGTTGAAGCATGAAGGGACATATGAATCTTTAGCACATCTGGCATGTAAATATCTTGTGACGCCAGCTACAACAGTACCATGCGTACGCCTGTTCTCACTTTCATGTGACATTGTAAATAAGAAGTGGGCAGCATTATCTCTTGCAAATGCAAACAAACTTGTTTGTCTGAGCTATTGGCTGAACAAGAAATAGGACTGAGTGGACTTGTAGACTCTAAAGTTTTACATTGTTTTATTTTTAATGCAGTTATTTTTTGTACATAATTCTACATTTGTAAATTCAACTTTCATGATAAAGAGATTGCATGACAGTACTTGTATTAGGTGAATTGAAAAATACTATTTCTTTTGTTGTTGTTTTTTACAGTGCAAATATTTGTAATAAAAAATAAATATAAAGTGAGCTACTTGCTACTGTACACTTTGTAGTCTGTGTTGTTACTGAAGTCAATATATTTGAAAATGTAGAAAATATCCAAAAATATTTAAATAAATGGTATTCTATTATTAACAGTGTGATTAATCACACAATTAATTTCTTTAATTGTGTGATTAATCGTGATTAATTTTTTTAATCGATTGCCAGCCCTAATTTATAAGTCTCAATACAACTATTTTTGACAGAAGAAAGTGAAACAGCAGCAGGAAAAAAGTGAGAGGGAACAGAAGAGACTAATTTGTTGTTCATTTAGTTTTATTTCTCATGTAATTTTTTGCCTCTTGTACAACTTGGTCTTTTTTCAATGTCTGAATCTTTGGACATGAACTCTTCCTATCCTATGGTATTATTTGTTGAAGTTTGTGCTATATCTCATTGGAAAGTATAGTCACCTCTCTTGGGGCACCGCTCTCCCTCCTGAATGGGGTATTTCCAGGCTGCAGTTCCCTGCCTACACTATGAGTTTCCCAGAAAGTCAGATTGCCTAAGCAGGCCTGCTTTGCCTTCCCTTCTTCCTCAGAGGCGATCAACAGAGCAATTGCCCATAGTTAAGTTACCACACAGGTTTTTAGAGCAAGCACATTTCTTTAAAGGTAAAATCACTACGGAGGAAACATATTAAAAACAATAAAAGAATGTACATGCATGCTGATAATCTTACCAGCGCTCAGCTTTCCCTCCATCTCCACAAGGGCTCTGGTTGGTGTCAGTCCCTAGCCTAAGGATTGGGCCCTCCCCTTGGACAGAAGGTCCTGTCCATATGCTGGATCAGAAAGCAGGCCTTGAGTCAGTTTAAACTCAGGCTATTCATCCAAAAGCCCTTTCTTTGTCTGTTGGCCTCTATGGAGTCTAGTTTGAACTAATCTAGATGAGTCTTCCCAGGAGCTCTCTGGGGGTGTTGCAACATGAGTGAATTTGCTTAATCACCCCTCACTGTTCTTAGTTCCTGGAGGGGCTGTGGTCACCCTCCCACATGGAATTTCATATTGTCCCTGGCCTTACAATGATACATACGCTAATACAGTAAGATTTTCCAAAGATATTGCAGGAAATTGCCATAACTTCATAAAAAATAGCTAACAAATACCATACTGTTTATTTACCATTGTAAAAGAAAATGGTACACAAACAGATGTTATCCCTAGAGTATTAATAATAATAGTACCTAACTATCATATAGGATGCAAAGCTGTTTACTAAGGATATCTCATTACCTCCATTTTACAGATGGGGAAACTGAGGCATAGAGGGATGAAGTGACTTGCCCAGCAAACCAGTGCTGGAGGAATAAAACCGAGGTAAACCCAGTGCTCTATCCACTGGGCTGCACCACCTCCCTATCCTATGTGCAAGGCTATAGTTTTCGGGGAAGCCAGCATACAATAGAACATTGGTCAGAAAAGATTTTGTTCCAGTCTAATATAAACATCAGTCTTGTGGTAGGCTGGCTGCAGCACAGAGTAGTTCTGGGAAGCAGGTTATTTTTCCAGATGAGGGGCATGCCATTGCATTGATCTAGGAATGGCACCTGATTTTCATTACATGCTAAGGCAATGCACAACAGCTCTTTATGAAAGGAGGGCCACGTTTTTGTCTTCCCAGCAAGAGGTTAGGGTCATGCTGCTCTGCAGTTGATTGTGAAGGTGAAAGGAGAGATGAATGTGGGGAGAAAAGAGGTACAAAAGGAGTAAGAGACCCTTTCTTAGATCACATAATTATTCAGCGTTGGAGAGACAGGGTCCTTGTTCAGTCTGTAGGTACAAAAGAGAAAGGAAAAGCAGCACTAGAGTAGATACTCTCACCCTTACTTGTAACATTTGGGGATATGAACCTCATGCTGTTTTTACAGTGCTGGGACAATCCTTGCCCCCACTGAAGTTAATGGGACTCTCTTCATTGACTTCTATTCAAGCAGGATCCAGGCCCCTGCTTTGTTCAGTTCATTCAGCTTCCAGCTTAGCCTAACATTAATCAAAAGGTCCAAGTTGCTGATTATCTCACACAGAATTGAGGAGGTTGCTGCAACTGAGATCATTATCAATATATTGCAGCACTATGAAGGCTTCCAAAGAGATTTATTTGCTGTATTATACTCTCTGAATACACTGTCCATGCTCTGTCTATGCATTTCACACTTGCTCACATCAATACCTTAATCTTTCTGTTGTTCAGATGATGGATATGACTTTAGGAAATGTGTTCATGGTTGAGGATGTTCCGTTTATTGCAACATCTGAAGCGATCCTCCCACACTCAGATTCCCCTGCTTTAACTCTGCTTGTCTGCTGGTTGCCCAGCAAATCAAAGTGATGCTTGGAAGAAAGGGGAGAATCCTCTTAATTCCAAGTGATGGACTTTGTGACATCAGACCAAATAGCCCATTTTTATTTTTGGAAGGGTGGTCTCTAGGGTTCTTGGAAAATAACTGGCTTGTGTCCACCCCCTCTGCCCTCCCCTCCTCCCCACAAAGTGGAGAAGTCAGATGCTTATAAAGCTCAGGATGCAGTGAGCTGTGAGAAAGGCCATGCCAGGGTCAGACGCAGTCATTGTCTCACTGTCAGGGCACTAATCACTCTCCCCACATCAATCTCCCAGTCCCTGATGGCAGCATAAATTACAGGCAGTGAATAGAAAGTTAATTTTTCACCTATCAGTAAATAAAGACACAACCTAACAGTCCCTGTGCAGTACTTAGAAGACAGTGTGAAAATGAAAAATGGATCCATTTTCAGCAGATAAAATTAGATAAATGCTTTTTATTATTTTTTTGCTGCAAAGTGAATTAGAGCAATAGGTATTTCAAAAGTGCATCCAATTGTAATATTTACTGTGCAAAGCACAGCTCTGGAGAAAGGGGATAAATTACAATAATACAAACAGTGGTTAAAAAGATGCACATTAGAGTTTTGTAGCTCTCTTGTGAGTTGAATGATTCCTGTCAGCTTTTGTTTAAAAGCAACTAGAGTGATTACAGTAAGCAAAATAAGCCATTGCCGGTTTAGCTACACTCTTGAAATATTTACACCAACCCCAAACGTTTTCTTTTCCCAGCCATCTTCAACCCACTGAGGAGTCACCTTTGAGAAAATCTGGATCTGGTAAGATTATTTGGTTAGCTGAGAATGTGATTCAAGTTATCAGCATGAAAAGCAGAAAAAATGCACAAGACAACATCATGACACAAAAGAAGTGCTGAGACTGCATTGCCCACTCAACCTAATGGCCTATTAGTGCCAAAACATTACCCACTTCTGACAGTAATCAGGATGTACCTGCTAATTACCCACACATATGGGTGTCATCTTGGCTTTTGCTACTTGAATTAATTGGATACATATACTGCTTAGACTAGGCATTGATAAACCTGAGACAGTTCATAAACATTTATATCTTCCCTATTATATTTAAATATGTCATTCAGCAAGAAAGTGGAAGGGAGAGAGATGGAAAAAGTGGAGGAGGGGTAAAAGAAAGAAGAGTGAGGGAAGATAAGAGAGAAAGGATGGATGGTGGAGAGCAAAAGAATGAGAAGAGGAAAGAGGTGCAGAAAGAATTTTGACCGTGCTGTGCCAAGTATGTCAACAGCATCCGATTTGTCTGCAGACCTTTACATGGAACCCATGGGTGGTGGTAAAAGCATCTGTGAGTCACCACATCTTTTTGTTTAGACCATGGGGAATCAAAATGGCACAGCATCCCTGTCTGTTTCATACTCTCTCAGAAACATCAGAAGACAGAATCCTTAAAAAGAAGTAGGTATAAAATCCTTTCATATCAATCAAATAGCATCACTGGATACCTACACTGCCACGTGCGACAGTGGCAGCAACCACTGGCCACTTTAGTTTCCTGTAACAAAAGCTAAAGGTTTTATTTATGCTGTGTGTCTTAGAGGAATTTCCTACTTTAGATTCAGCCAAGTAGCTCTTGTCAGTATTATTTTACATGCTCAGAATGGTATACCCTAAATTTCAACATTTCTCTGTTTTATATAAATTAGCCTGATGCTATCTAGTTTTTCCAAATCTGCATGATCCCATGATGAAGGCAAGTAGCCCACAATGAAGCACAACCATTAAGTGAGACACCATGAAAGCATGGTAAATACCTCTGGGGAAAAAGGGAAAAAATACCCCCAAACACTTCTTGAATTTTAGTAGACTTGGGAGATGATTTTATGATTTATACCTTTGAGGGTTCATAATAGAAAACCTCTGCAAGGAAAAGACAAAACTGCTGATATAACGTACCAAGCACCAGAGTAGCGTTAGCTATGAAATGTGTTTGGTAACCATGGATACTAAACATTTTCATGAAGACTTTAGATAATCTAAAAACCATAAATGGATTTTGGAAACAAGGTGGAAGCTTAATTACAGTGTCCATGGATTACTGATATTAACAAAATACATTTGTATATCTTCTGACAGGCATTTAAAGGTATTTTCAGGCAATCCAGTCATCTATTTATTATCTGTTTCTCTTTCCGTTCACCCCTGCCCCTCCACCTCTTGTACCTGAAGCAAGCTGCAGTCAGGGAGATAATAAGTACTCTGCTTATTATCAACTCTCACCTACCTACACTTTAATTTTAGAAAAGGGGACAATGGCAGAATTATGCATGCCACCCAAGCACCAAGGAAAATGAAAGGTAAGCAGTCGCTAAGCAATTCAGCATGTGAAGGATGGCAGGGGTATTAAGCTGGCTGTAGAAACAGATAACTACAGAAGTTAAAGTGATTTGTAAGTCTTTTGCAATGTTATAACGCGTTTATTCTCTCTTGTTCTTTATCACTCCCCTCTGTAAAAAGGACATTTTCCTTAGCAATGATTTAAGAAAGTCAGTAGAGCTCCCCATCTGTATAGGGAATGCTAATGTTAAGCTATATATAGCTAAAATTGACATGCAGCTACCTTAACAATCAAACTATTTAAGCCAGGTTCTAAATGCTCCAACCCCAAAATGGCCATTTAAAATTAACACCAGTACTGCAGCTTCTGAGATGAAAACTCTGCTGGTCAGATTAATAGGCGGGGTTCTGTTATTTTACCTAGATAAGACCCTGATATGTTTATTCAACATCTTCAGTTCAGACTTTAACATATGATTCTCTGCCTTTTTAATCATCTACAACTGTCCTTCATATTTCTGTGCTTTAGAAGAAACATGAACTTGCGGCTCTCATTGGGGATTTCTCTATGAATATAACAAAAAGACACTATAATTCATGGAAACATGAGTATGTTAAGCCTTATGTCTCTTTACTGGTAACAAGGGGCAAATCATTGGTATTTGAGATTGGACATAAAAATCAGGAAGTCTCTAAATAGGGAGAGGGATAGAAACAAAAATATGATACCTTGAAAACTTTTAGAAGACTATAAAAATTCAAAATGTGGTCATCCTACATTGCAAACATTTCTGATATACTGTTTAAACTTGGGACCAAATCCTGAGATCTTTATTCAGTCCTTGCTGAGGCAAACTACCACTGACTTAAGTAGGAGTTTGTCAGGCTTGTCTTCACTGCAGCTTTAGCTCACTGGAGTGTTGCCCCTAACCCAACTCCTGTCCACACACAAAAATCTTTAGCTTGAGGTCAGCTGTGTTTTAAACCGAGGCTAGCTGGCCTATTGAGGGCATGGGGGGTTGACACTTGAGTTAGTAATACAGTAATGCAGCTATAAGATACAGTTTGAATTGCCCAAATCATCAACAAATCATCAGCTAATCCAGTCACTCTTTACTTCAGGGCTGTTGCACAGTCTGGCTACTCTCACTCACTCATTAGGCTAGCTTGGGTGGAGTTACTCAAACCCTGAGTGACCCTCAAGTAAAAACTGAGTAAAAACCTCAGGGGTTGGTCCTTAGTGAATATAATTCATGGATGCTCAGTCCTTAAGGGAAGATCCAACAGAACATAAAAGAAAATGCCTCCTTTTCTATAAGTTAACTGGTATGTGGAATTTACACTTTAGCTGACATATAATGATCATTAAAGAATCTTCTCATTACTTTTTCACCACCTCTAGCTTTAAAATGAAAAAGTATGTAAAATATAAGATTCAGGCAGAGATGTATTTTGATTCATCCTTATGCCTAGCATGGGTTATTAGATTGTTCATTTTGAAACAAAAGTTATTAATAATCTCTCTCAGAATGGACTGCATCTCCATCAACTGCTTACTATTATAATTTTAATTGCCCATTAATTAAGATTAATTGCTAAGCTATTAGCACTTAGCATTTCAAACTTTTAAGAGGTTATCTGCATTCAAGAGATACCAGAAGTTGAGGAACAAAGTTGAGTGGGTCATTGGGAAGAGATGGGAACTGAACTCAAGGAGGCCTGGAGGAGACCAAAGAGTTGCTTTGAACTCCAAGACGCTGGCAGAGCTGCACTGTCAAGGCTGTATCCCCACTTAGAACTTTAGGGTACAAATGTAGGGGCCTGCATGAGGACTTCTAAGCTTAACTACCAGCTTAGTTCTGGTCCACTGCCACCATTCCCTTCCCTGGGAAGCTTTTAGAAACCTCTCACCAATTCCCTGGTGAATACAGATCCAAACTCCTTGGATCTTAAAATAAGGAGAAATTGACCCTTCCCCCCTCCTTCCTTTCACCAACTCCTGGTGAATACAGATCCAAACCCCCTT